>NW_020955378.1:1401327-1492468 GCF_003031625.1 Empidonax traillii
ATACAACCATGCAAGAAACCACTGCATGCTATAATAAGCAAGATCATTCAACTGCAGCTCCGTAACTGCAGTAATTAAAGACTTACTTATTAAAAAAAAAGAGCTCTGTGGCAACTTAATCAAATTTGGGAGAATAATATGTGCCCCACCTTTATTGACAACTTCTGTTTTGGACTTAGGAACAGCTAATGCATGTTGGCTGAGCACGGCAAGAACTATCACTCTGCAGTAGTGACTAGTCAGAAAGAAGAAAAAAGTGTTACTGATACATCTCCTTGCTGTTTGAAAGAACCTGATAAGGAGAGAACTTTTATCAGGGCAGAATCCTAATCCACACGGATCCATTCCTCACCAAAACTGATTGACTCTAATCTAACAGTACAAATGGATAATAAAGTAAGAAATTTATTTGCATTCTGATATGAATAAAATTGATTGATGCATGTTTTCCAGCATAGAAAATCTGTACATTCTTAAACGATATGCAACTAAATTTAAATTTTAAATACCTATATTGTGGCCACTGAACAACTTCCAGTTATTCTGGAGCTATTTGTTCAAGACTCAACCAAGCTCAACAGTTTGGCAGAGAAAACATTTAGTAAAAAAAAATTATTCTTTTCTTTCTTATTTTAACTTTTAATCATTTCTAGATTAAGGTATTCATTAATTATGATGGTGGAAATCTAGTATAGGAGAATAGGGCAGGGTAGAACAGAATAGAGTAGAACAGAAAGAATACATGCCCTTGTCAAAATATTTAGGTTGCACAAATGAATTCATTTAGGAACTCAGCTGAAAGGATCTCCTTTCACAGGCAGGGGGATTTCCTTCTAGATATATAGTTTTATGTTTTCTACAGCTAAAGAAAATGAATATACATTTCTAAGGGAAGTAATAGCAGTAACTGTAGCTAAGTATGAAAGGTCTCTTGTTCTGTGAATCATCCATATTTTTAAAGTGCTCACAATTATAACTTGAAAAATTCCATTTTCTGAAATTGTGCCCTAATTTTCTCTCAAAAGAGAAGTGGTTTTAGACCCTTAAGCAAAATTGGTTGGGCTTGCTGTCAACATTTTGAATATGTAGGCACAGCTTGCTGATGTAATTTAGTAGAATAGTTTCCACAGCAAGAACAAAAACTTATATATATACTTTAAGTCTTGTCTTTTCTGTAGCTATTAATGAGATATATGAGAAAAGGAGAGCAACAACTTGAAAAGTTATGAATTTTTAAACATATGAATGATGGACTTATTTTGTCCTTGTAAAGCTAAAAGAGGATATATACACATTAGGGAGTTGCCATGGCTTGTGAAGACAATAACATTAGTAGTATCTCCCAGTTACCATATATGAAGCATACAGATTTTTGGAGCAATATTTACATACTATTTATTTAAAACCATCTCTGACATTTAAAACAGTATTGATACAACTGCAATGTATAAAAAGAGAGACATGAGTCAGTCATGTTAAAAGATTCAAAAAGAATTTAGGAGTGATTTTCTGTATCTATCAATTGCAAATCTTGCATTCATTTTAGTGGCACAGACCCATGTACTTATTTTTGTCTGAAGTTCTCAGTCTGTCTCACCTGAGGTCACGCAGGTTTGGAGGAGAATTGTGATTCACTGATATTCTGCTGAAAGGGAGAAGCGTTACAGCTGCTGCAGTAACATGCCGAGGTGGATTTGTTTCTAAGTAGGCAAATACAGGAGGTTAAAAGAATGACAGTAAATTGATCTCCCATTGCTCAACCAAAACGTGAGAATTGTGGTGAATGTAAGAACTCCAGCTGGATATTGAGAATAGTCATGCAACCAAAGTTGTGCAGCAACCAACATCAAATAATGATGCTGCAGAGACCTTTATATAAAACCCTCTGTGTTTGAAAATGACGAGAACAAGCGCAGCCTCACATACGGGCAGCACTGTATTCTTTAGCAGACAGGAAATGACAGACTACCTAATACAAGACAGCCTAGGAATGAGCAGTGGAAGTGCACCAATGTATGCCTGTATCCTGTGCAGCAAGTAGATCTCTCATGACAATTTTTATAAGTTAGACTTTTTTCTTGCACAGTAGGCCCCTTATTTAACATAATTTTTAGATGAATAGTGTCATTGAGACAAACGGGATCCCCAGAATCTTCTAGAGTGTGCATAATACAGTTACAAACTCAAATGGAAAAGTCATCCTGAAGGAGAATATCTGCAATAAGACCATGAAGCTAAAGAACAAGGAGGTCTCTCTCATGTAGTTGGCATGTCACAGAGGAAGGGTCCTGTTCAGGAATTAGGGAAATTATATTGGGCAAAAAAGATGGCCAACTATAGTAAAAAGGGGCAAAAACAGTGGAGAAATAGAACTAGGAAGTAAGCCTGCCTCTAAAATCAAGACATGTAATTTTTAGTACCTAGTGGACGCTTTGAATTTGGTAGGAGTTTCAGATGGTTTGCTTTACTGATTAGCTTTGAGCAATTTGCACCAGATTCCCAAACTGTGTATGAAGTCTCTGACAATGACTAATAAGGTGGATGATACAGCCTCTATTCCTAGTACAGCACAAGAGAAGCAAGAAGTGGTTTAAATACACTTAGGTCAGCAAGGTGAGCCTCAACTAGATGAGTGCTTTGATGGATGAGCTAAGATGAAGGTTTCAGCAGAGGAGGTGTCAGGAAACAGTACTCATGGATAATGCCATGGCATTCATAATGAGACAGCAGACTCAGGGAGGCAATAGATTTCAACATATAGCTGACAACACTAGAATAAAATTCCAGAAGTCCTGCCCCAGCAGAGAAATAGGCCTGGCCCAGGTAAGGATGCCAGAGTGCAGCTGCCTTCCCAGTGACTGTTAAGGCTGTTCAGTGACTCCAGACTAATACAATGGCCTCCAGCCACACATTTGTCACCAAAGTTGTTCCACAAGTCTAAATGCCAAAACAGTCCCAACCAGAGTCCCTAAACACCAGCAGTATCATTTATCAGACAGAACAGAAGCTCACCAGTTCCTCATGAAGGAAATTCAGAGTCTCCTCTTTAGTTTGTGCAGCATAAGAAATATAGGAGACAACTTTCTGATAGCTGTACATTGAGAACTCCTCTCAAGATTTTGTACCTCAGTATACACCTGAATTAAAAATTTAAGTGGTCAAATTACAGGGTTTTTTAAACATGAAAGCCTCATTTTATTATTACTGGAATTATTTTGTCTCGCAGGTAGCTCAGTGGATTTCAGCTCTGTTTTCATTTAACTGCAGGAAGAATTGGACTTCAGTAGGTAGAAAGCATGATAAAATCTCACTGCAGTGCTGCTTTCCCCTGCAGAATTACAGACTCAAAGTAGAAGATGTATCCCTAGCAGAAAAAAAAGCAGTCTGCAATGAACATAGATTCACGAATTTGAAGGCCAGAAGAAGATTACTATGAACATTTATTCCTCCTGCATAGTTCAGGCTACAGAATTTCCCACAATGTCAAATCCAGTAATTTACAGCTGAATTAGAGTACATACCCTGAGAATGATTGGAGTTTTTCCATAACGATGATGCAGGGCAGCCCAGTGTGCTCTGCAGTGTTGTACATTGGCTTCCTTACCAGAAATGTACTGAGGAAATACAAATAACTTCACACTTCTGAAAGTGTTCTTTTAAGGCTTTTTTCAGCATTCTTGGGTATCTTATTTTTAATTAGTTAGGCTGAACTTGGTTACTGAACTCTGCTACATGAGGTAATCATTGACAATTTGTGCAAGTATCACCTCTGGCAAATAGGAGACCCAAGACATCTGGCACCATGGATGCACTTCTGCAGTGAAGGGTGTCCATATGTAATGGGCAGTGTAGGTGTCCGATCCCTTCTTTGGCTCCTGCTGTGTGTTAAGCTTGTCAAATGGAGTTACTCTGAACTTGTGGTCACTGTGCATCTGGGTACAGCAATGCTGGAACAAGCAGGATGGATCTCAGGTAGTTTCCTGAGGGTGTTCAGTAAATCTGCTTTTAGCTGTGCCAAGCTTAATGTGGCACCCAAGATAATATTTGTTTGGTGCAAGAAGGTTGCAATCAGCTAACACTTATATTAACAGATCTGCCCAAATGGAGGTTTCAAGGGCAAAATTCATCTTAACGTTCTTTCAACCAGCAAGGCTCATTTCTCAGCTGGTGCAGAATTTGTTCAATGTACTGAAGTCAAGAAAGCTGCAAGAAAATCTGTTGTAACCAGTGGGAATAATGTCATCTTCAAACTCATCTCCAAAAATGCCTGCGATGGCAGTGCTGCCTGGAAAGAACTTATTTATCAGCTCTTGTGGCAAGAACGTTTCTCATCTGAACTCCAGCAAACTGCTTCTGTACAATCAGTGCACCCATCAGTCCAGCCACAGACTGCATGCAACCGCTACGGAAAACATGGAGGAGGGAACCAATGAGCTCCATAGTGTCTCTTCTGCCCTAGAATAACCATCCAGCTATTAAAGTCCACTCCTAGTTCAGTTCATAATTATTGTTATATTTCTTTTGGTAATGACTGACTTTTATCAGCCTTGATTGGTCCTCCCCTGGAAAAGGTCAGGGTCTCCCCAGGGAGGTCCAGCTCACAGCCTGTGAGAGATTGCCTGAGAGTCATACCCTTTTGTCAGCTGACCTTTAAATACAATAATGTCAGTTTGTTAACAAGAAAGTTTGATTTGTTAAAGTCCTTGGTGTTAGTCTGACATGACTTGCCTTTAAAACATTTATTTGATTTTTTTCTGCCCTGTGATCTCATGATTGTGCTAAAATGTTAATCTCTGAGGTCACATACTAGGCAGATTCCCTCCCTAGCCCTTACCTGCAAGATTAATATAAACCCTTTCCACTGTCAATTTCCAAAACTTTTGCAGAAGGGGCTGGGAGTGCTCCTTCTGTTTCTCTCTGTCTGCAATTGGAAATTTTGGGAGACTTGGGGAAAGTTTTTGATTGATTTCAGGGGTTTCATTAAATCAGTGCTCTGTTCTGCAAAACAAATACTATATTCATCCTCTCTGTACTAAAGGGGTAAATACCAAGCATTTAATTAAAGATAATGAGAGTGCAAAACAGTTTTCCAGCCAAGAGTTTAACTAGAATATAGCTGGGTGAATATGAATCATCCAATATTGCAGCATAAATTCAGATATGCTTTCCTGAACTCTGAGGCTTCTTCTAGTACTTCCTGTATTCAGAATTACAGGCATGATATTAGGTCTTTTGGTGAGCACATATATTACTGGCAGAAAGTAAGGAATTTTCTGTCGGGGAGACATCATTTTTCTTGTCACACTCTTTCACAAACAGAAGGTCAGGCTCTTACAGATCCTCTCCTAGGAGTTACTCAAGCAGTTTACAAACTATGGGTAGCAGGCTAAATGTAAATCTTCCCCAGAAACTTGCTGAGTGTCTAGTGAACAACCCTTCTTCCCAGGCTACTTATAGGGGCAATCTATCAAAATGCACTGGATGCTTTTGTGCATTCCGAACCATTTTCTTCCAGGGAAAACTGAGGGAAGTATGTAACTGTCATGTGGGGTTAAAGGCTATGGGACACAATGCAGAGCACACCTTCCTTCAGCATAGACGTGTCCCTGAAGAAGAGAAGAAATAAGGCCACCTATGTTTGTAAGATCTTAGTCACTCAATCCTGAGAGTGCAAACAAGAGGAGAGGAAAAGAGCAATATACCTTCAGAGTCTGAGAGCTGTTTAAAGTCAAGACACTGAGTAGGCGAAATACAACTGAATATCCTTTATCTCATACTGCAAAAGTCAAATTAAAAATAAACAAATAAGTAAAAATTCAAACTGTAGTCCAAACTAATCTGTCCAAACCACGGAAAGATGTTCTTCCAAACTCTGATAACCACCTTGATAATGAATGTGTGATTGCTTTACACTTGCAGCACATCTAAGGATATGGATTCCCTGCAAATCACTAGAGCACTGACAGAGCTGTGCTGATGATCTGCCTCCAGCTGTGCCCCATAAGCAATGCTTTAGGCAAAGATGCACACACACAAACCTCAGATTACTTTCCTACCTCTGCTTGGTATATCTTCCCCTTAATGTAATTCTGAAGTTCACATTATCCCTTTTAGCCACGGCACTGCAGGCATCTCATGCTAAGGTAATTATCTGTGATGACCCTAAAGTCCTTCTTGGAGTCTAATGTACCTATCATGCTCATTACCATAATATCTGAGTCTCCATAGTATCAAGGCATCTGAGTCAGTCATGTCAATCTGCAGAGCACAGCCTGTAGAACAGCAGAGAAGGAAAGTAGATGAAGATAAAGATTCAAGAGAAAAAGCGTAAGATTTTTAATTATTAGAATATGTTTAGGAGATCAAAAGGGTAACATAAATTTTCAGTAATAAAATGAGGTCTGAGTGATAATGTTTCATTGGAAATAATAATGTTGAAATTGCTTTGCAAAAAAACCAGCACAAAACTGCATTGTAGGAACTGACAGGAAATCTTTTTTACTAAGAACAAATACATTGAATAGAAGCAAATTACAGTAGAAGATTAATGCCACTGCCATGTACACTCCCTAAACCAGGAATAATTTTATTGGAAACCATGCAGTTACATGTGTGTAAGAGTGTTATAAAAGCAGAATAAAGCTCAAAGTAAGAAAAATTCAGCTGTATTAGTATTGATGTGTAACAGTGGACTGTCATGTAAAAATAATGCACATTGCCCAGTATGGTTTCTGTCAAATTATATATTCACTATGCTCTTACAGATCTCTCCCTGGTGACTTGTTTCTTCCTGGTTAGTCATTGAGTGAACTGCTTTAACAAATGAAACATACTTCCTAACATCTATAGCTTTGCATCACTGATAAAGAAAGCATAAATCACACACTGTCTCTGTTGAACTGTGCATCTTATATATGTGACTGTATTGAGGGAAGAGTCATGCTGGAACAACAGTTCCTCAGGGTGGGAATCATCTCACCTGACTTTTCATGTCCACACCTAAGGCATTCAATCTCCATTTTCCTTACAGTTAATTACAGGTTTTTTGCTATTAGGCACAAATGGCATCTACTTTAAGGGTAGATGAGTTATGATCTACAAGTGCCTATTTCTCTTTATTGGCAGCAAAGGGAGCCAGGAGTAACTAGATCAAATATAGCCTACACAGTATCAGCTGAGTGTCACCCCCACTGTTTATAATTTTAACAAATCACACACATATTCTAAACCCAATTTCAGTGAAGCATTCTTTTAGCAAAGCTTTTGGCAACTAGCATGCACTCTGGAAAGTAGGTTTTCCATATAGACCTTCCCTGCCAACACACATGCAGGGAAGTCTGTGTCACTGTGTCAGACTATCACTTAGACAAGCACTTTTCCAGTTACCAAAGAACAGCAGACCAAAATTCTATAGCTTCCACCTGATTGCTTATTAGTCCTCTGTGGCCTCTTCTGTAGTAAAGTACTTTAGTGAAGAGATGAAAAGTAAAATAGTTTTGATGAATACTGTTTGAAAATCAGACACTTCTTGCAACAAATGTCAGGTTACTCCAGAAAGTCTACAAGCTCTGTGGGATCTGTTGTCACGTACTGACTAATACTCATGCATTTAAATGGTGTCCTCAGCTCACCTTGTGCTCTTTTCTTCCAATTCCCACTGCAGGTACCAAACCTGGTACCTCATCAGACATGATGCGTTAAAGGCACAGCACTGCAGATGCCCAGAGTTGCATATCTGCTTCACACCAATCTAGTACAAGGTCTGTAACAATCTGATCAGTGCAGAACACGAAGGACACTATCTAGGACCCCTTCTGTGTTTCATTTTCATTCCTATTGTAACAGTGACATAGAATCATGGAATCATAAAATGGTCTGGGTTGGAAGGGACCTTAAAGATTATCTAGTTCCAATCCCCCTGACACTGGCAGGGATGCCTTCCACTAGACCAGGGTGCTCAGAGCTCCGTCCAACCTGCCCTTAAACATTGCAAGGGATGGAGAATCCACAGCTTCTCTGGGCAACTTGTCTCAGTGGCTCACCATCCTCACAATAAAGAATTTCCTGTAATATCTAATTTTAACCCATTCTCTTTCAGTTTGAAGGCATTCCCCCTTGTCCTGTCATTGCATGCTCTTATAAATAAATAGTCTTTCCATCTTTTCTGTAGGCTTCCTTCAGGTACTGAAAGGCCACAACTGGGTCACCCCAAAGACTTCTGTTTTCCATATTGAACAAATCCAGTTCTCTCAACCTTTCCTAATAGGAGAGGTACTCCATCCCCCTAATTAACCTGGTGGCCCTTGTCTGGACTCATTAAAGCAGGTTGATGTCTTTCCTGTGCTGGAGTCCCAGAGCGGGATGCAGAACTCCAGGTGGGTTCTCATAAGAGAGTTGAGGGGCAGAATCACCTCCCTCAATCTGCTGGCCATGCTGCTTTTGATGCAGCCCAGGACACATACTGACATCCCTAGGAATCTGTGTTGCTTACAAATAAAAGAAAAGAAATGCAACCTTAGATTATCAAGAAACAACTCTGGGTAGAAAACCCCACGTAGAAACTCCAGGTAGAACAGGTCACCCAGAGAGGTTGTGGAGATAAAAGCTGTCTGGGCAAGGTCATGGGCAGCTGGGTCTAGGTGACCCTGTCTGAGCAGGGGTTTGGACAAGAAGAATTACTGAGGCCCTTTCTAACCTCAGCCAGCCTGTGGTTCTGTGAAAATTCCCACAAAGCAGCTGGTAGGAAGGTTGGTCAACAGAAAATGGAACTGACCCATTTGTACCTCTGCCTGCAAAAGCGACTTGTGCAGCAACCTTTGAATATACAGTGAGGAAGGATATCCCTGCTGCTGCTGTTCAAGATTCTTGTTCAGGCATCCAGGTAAAAACAGAGTTGTAGATTTAATCCCTGCTATAGGAAGTAATTGGAATGTCTTATGTCCCTCTCTATTCATTGGTCCCTTCTGTAGGTACTTCACAGCAAGATGGCAATTTCTACTGTACAAATACAACAGATCTATCTATCTATGTTACTCCATAACACAAGCTTTCATTTGTATTGATTTTAAGATGATTCTTACATAGCAGATGTTACCGTTACTCCTGCTTCAGCCTGCTTATAAGCATTCATAGAAAATCATACAGTTGTTCACAAATTACCCAGTCTAGAGAAAAATCATGTGCAATAACAAAATCCATGCAATGCCACACACAGCAGGGCAGTATTTTCAAGGCGCTGAAACTGTGCAGAAAACAGAAGACTTTTTTTCTTCACAACAGTATATATATAATGTAAATTGACTCTCTTAATATGAAACGTTAAAATATACATGCCTCACCATGTTTTGGATATTTGGCCACATTTCAGATTGGCTTAGACTCTGAAATCAAGTTCTGCCAAATTAAAACCAAGATCTGAATGCCAAGTAACACATCTTGCTGAACAATTGTGGGTTTAAAATTTCAATTATTTTTCAAATAGAATCACTGAGTGTCACTCGTGATTCACTGGCTCACATGAAATACTGAGTTCCCAAAGAGAAAACAACAGTTCTGGGATTTAGTCCCTGTTTTAGGACAAACCTACAGTCTACAAGAGCCTACAGACCTAGAACCCTGCAGCTGGACTGTTTATACCACTTTACATAAATTATATTTTATGTCTTCAAGACGTGCTGGAGTTTCAGTATTAAGCAACATCATTTTGTGCCATTAGTAGTTTGGTTTTTTTTTTAATATCCCCAAGCACTGTCTTAGGAATAACAGTCAGCAGAAATTTTTGTGATAGTCTGATCTTCTTTTGGTATTCTGTTAGTTGCAAGATGAAAGAACCACTGAAGGAATTTGTGTTAAATGTCAGTCTCAGAGAATGACGTACAAAACAGCCTCATTCTATTTTCTGCATAGAGATTGCCTAGAATATTACTTTAAAGTCTTTTTTTGGGGGGAATACGTATGAAAAACTCTTATATGACACCGAGTTCTCTTGGAATGTTAAGAATTTCTATGACTTGAGATGTTGCCCTTTTTTTTTTTTTTTTTTTTCAGAAATTGACTTTGAGGACATTTTTTTAAATTCAGCTAATGCAAGATTATGGGTTTTTTTCCATTTCTAAAAGGCCTTAAATGTCATTCTGATCACTAAAACACTAACAGAGTTTATGTTTATAAATATAAACCTCATATATTTACTACAGCAGTTACTGCTACAGCACATGTTCATGCTTTGTAGCTTTTGTATTAAGAAAATATGATGGGAGTTGGGGTGAGTAAGATCGTGTGGATACATAGAACTGCTTTGGAAGTCACCTTTGCATTCATGTGGAGAAGAAATGAAGGGGAAACTCAGCCAAAAGGGAAACAGTTTCGCAGTTTACCCTGTGACATGTCAAATGTAGAGTACCTGCCCTGTGGGAAAGTGGCACACAGCAATTGTATCAGCAACATGAAAGCTTTAGAGAGAGAATTCAAGCCCATGGACTTGGAAGGCTGAATAACAGGAACTGAGAAACACAGAAAAATTAATCAACAGTACTTTCAGGGACATATTTGGGCCATCTAATCTTCAAACAGGTACAAGTCCTACCTAAAAAAAAACCTAAGAGAGGAAGCTGTTCATTAAGGAGAAGTTCAGAAATACCACAGAAGCTGGAAAAGGTAAAACCCAAGTGACAGGTTTTCTCCATTAGATAATATCAATGTAGCATCCAGCACTAAGGATGCTCCTCTGAGATCAGGAACTCAAACTAGAACAGAGGGGAAAGATTGGTAGGAGTAGAGGTAATCATCAGGAAAAAAAGATAAACATGTTTGCTACTTCAAAGATGATTCTATAAAGACTTTTTTTCATCACAATTGTAATAAACATCATAAGAAACCTGAATGACTCAGAAGCCCAACAGGACAAGGCAAAGGGGAGGAAAACGCTTGTTGACGAGTTTTGTTTGTGTGTCAAAAGAAGGGCAATGAAGCTGTGAAGGGTCTGGAGCACAAGTTTGATGAGAAGCTGTTGAAGGAGCTGGGGGTGTTTAGTCTGGAGAAAAGAAGGCTTGGGAGTCACCGTCTCACTCTCTGCAACTACCTTAAAAGAGGTCATAGCCAGGTGGGAGTTGATATTTTCTAGCAGGTAACAAGCGTCCAGAAGAAAGGAAACGGCCTCAAGTTGCACCAGGGGAGGTTTAAGATTGGAACTAAGGAAACATTTCTTCACTGAAAGGGTGGTCTGGAATTGGAATAGGATGCCCTGGGAAGTGGTGGATTCACCATCCCTGGAAATGTTCAAAAAGTGTGTGGATTTAGCACATAGGGATATGGTTTAGTGTGGAGTTGGCAGTGCTGGGTTAACAGTTGAACTCAATGACCCTGGAGGTGTTTTCCAACCGTAAGAATTCTATGATTATGTGACAAAATGACTCCAGGTTCATTGTGAATAAAGATGATCTGAACAGGAGAGGTGAACTCTAAGGGAAAAAAAGAGCTGGCATTTAAAAACAAGATGGTTGTGAGGGAACTTTTAAAATAAGTGGTTGAGGAGTGCCAGTGTTTGCATATTTTAAACAAGAAACCTAATGGAGCCCAAAGTATAAAGTCCATTGAAGAAGGCAGAATAATTCTTCAAATAGGCATTAACTTCAGGAAAAAATGAGGGCATTCCTAGACGAAAATCCTTCCTTGGGGGCAAGCTGAAAAGGGTCAAGGGTGTCCACTGAGAACCTGTTTGAAACTAAAGTAATTGTGGGAATGAATTTGGTATAACTACACACAAAAGATGTATTAGTAGACCTGTGGATAAAAACTGGGTGATTAGAAATTCAGCATAGAATAGAAATTCTTTAACGGCAAGTCCTGCTCTACAAGTGTCAGAGGCTTCTGAAGGAGGTTACAAACTATGTGAATAATAATTATTATTTGACTGATTTAGTCTAACCTGATTTCCAAAGACATTTTAAAGGAAACTGAGAATCAATGTGTTAAGAGAGAAGGTCGTGGCATGTATTAAAATATTTGATAAAATATAGAAAACTTAGAAAAGGAGTAAATAAATACTTCTTAAATATAAAGGATGACAGCAGTGGTTTCTGTAAGGATTTGTTCTGGGACCTCTGCTGGCTAATATATTCATAAATGACCTAGAAAAGACAGTAATCGATGATAAGGTTTGCTGATGGTTTCAAGTTATTAAAGATAGTAAGAAGAGAGCCAACTGTGAAGTGTTGCAGAAGAACTGACAAGACTGATTGGGCAATGTAGACAAATGTAAAGTGATTCCCCTGCAGGAAGCCAATTGTAGCCTCAAAGTAGTTTATTCTGAGCTCTCTTTTACTTCTTGGGAGGAAGATCTTGGGGTATTATAATTGGTTCTACAAAAATACCATGTCTGGACTTGTCAGGGTTATTTAAAAAAAAAATGAAATATTAAGCACTTGATAAAACCATGTTGGGCAATCAATAGATAGTAAAGAAAAAATACTCTTTGCTGATGTATAAATTCACAACTCTCCCATGCCACACCCTTCAGTTTAAAAAATATATGAGTGAGAAGTGTGATACAGATCTACAAAATCACATTAATCATAGAGAATAAGGAGAGGGATGAACTGCTTAACAATTATTCAATCAGTGAAAAATAATCTATCTTCATCAGTGCTCAACATCAATAACAAAATTAGAGGCCATAAGATGAAGGTAATGGGAGCATTTTAAGAACAAGAGGAGGTGGTTCTTTACACAATGGACAGTAGAGCTATATTACTGCTTGCCAAAGGCTGTTCTGCATGTAGTATCTTTAAATGTCCAAGCGGAGATTGGATGAAATTCTGGAAATGACATCCCATACAGGATTAGTATGCAGCCCACTTTTAACAGGCTTGAGAAGTCCAGAGAGAGGAAAGCTTTAGGAAGAACTTTATCCACATACAGCTGATTCTTTCCTTATTTTTCCCTAGAGATCTGCTTATGGCTTCTGTTGGAATCAACAGCCTAGAAGAACTATTTGCCAGGACAGAAATTATAGGACCCACATTCCTATGTTGCTTATGGTTTGCAAAAGGCAGTGACTACTTTGTCATCAATGTGATCCAAACACTATTAATGACAGAATAAAGCTGTATGGTACCATTACAAGTATTGTCTAAAAAAAATCCCATAAACTGTACAAGAAACATATATAGTTCTACAAAATCCTGGTTGCATGTTAAAAGAGTTTGCATTCTTCGACTGCAAAACGTTACACAAACCTACCTGCAACATCTGGAGACAAGGCTGTCTATTTGACAGGGACTATTATTCCAACTAAAACAAAGGAGATAGAATAAGGTAGAAAGAGAAGATGGTTCTGTGCAAAGAATGTAAACATCTGTGTTGTAGAAATGGGACAATTAATGAAAGAAAGGTTTCAGACTTGTACACCTGAAATTAAGCACCTGAGAATTCAGGAGACACTGAAGATAACCTTCAGTACAATGATACTTAATATGTGCCACAGAGGTTTAAACAATAGTACAGGGGATTGGACACTTTGACTAAATAGATTTTGGAATCAATATCTGCCCAGCTGGAAGTCTCATCAAAAGGATATGAGATCCATTTTGTTTAACTTTAGATGTCTACAGTGTGTCTATACCTGAGTTAGTTGCCTGAACTTCTTTTACAGTCAACAGAAAACTATTTACAGCATGCAAAATAGATGATCATTTTAAACATGCACATTGCTTTTATTTTTGTCCCTTTGGTTGTGCATTTCAATTGCTTTTCCTAACTACAGTTCTATTCCCCTTGACTGTCCACTTTTCCACAAATAACTGTCTTCCCCTTCCTTTACTACAACAGATCTCCTCCTGTGCTTTTCAGGTCTAGATTAGGTGCTACTCCTATACCTTCATGTCCCATCAGTCGTCAGTCGACATCTTACATCTCCTTTAAAGTGAGGTCCCACATTCCCTTTCCAATGGCTTCTGTGAGACAAGGTGATTGTCAGCTGATTATGTAAATCCAGTGAAGAGACTGCTTTTCAAGAATGTAGTAGCTACTGAATAGAATAATTTCTAAATTATACAATAAAAACATAAATAACCAGGGTTTATTTACACAGGTACCCACATGCACAGTATATACCCATGGTTTTGTACTAGATCAGTACAGATAAAGAGTCATTTTATAAGATGTATATTCTCCAGTGTAAATTAAATATTTTTACCTTTAAAAGAAAATACAATTTACATTCTGATTCTTTAATAGCCTCTTAACATCTTTTATATTCAATTAAGCAGAGCAAGTTTTCCATCAGAGTTTAAAGACAATTAGAGCACAAAGAGCTAGGATTTATCAGTTAAGAAACTAAACCCATGGTCTATTGATCTAATTTTTGATAAAAATTGTGTTTCATGAAGATGCACAAAAGTCCTTTCAATTTCAATTTCTTTGACTACTTTAGTTTAATGCTTATATGTGACAAAGCTATGAGATCCCGAGCATGTTGAAAAAGAAGGAAAGCTCATTTTCCAGTTTCAGTTTGTAAGTAATGAATGATGAGGTGTGAAATGGTGAGATTTACCTATTTTAAAAATTTGAAGAACATGACAAGCAAAAAAAATCAACTGACTAATGATGGTTGATATTTTATTCATTTAATACATTAATTAATTTCTCAATAAAGCTTGTTCTGGGGACCCTTTTAATGCAATTTTTGAAGTATTAAGTCCCCAGTAAACACTATCAAAGTACCGTTAATTTTTAAATGAGCATCAATTAAACTGAATTTCCATTCAAATGCAACTTCACACAAAAAGTAATTAAAAAGACAAATTATCCACTAAATATTAAATTCACCATTCATTGATTTCCAGTATAATAAAACTATAAGTACTAAGTAGCACAAGAAAAGCACACAGTTTTTCAACAGCTTAGACAAATATGTAGCAGACATGCATCTTTAGCTGAGCAAATAGCTTCGTTAAATTTATCAAATTATATCAGCTAATTAGAACAGACTCTATTTTGCAGAATATCTTAGAGAAAAGGATAAACATTATTTAAATTAATACTTGTTCATTTAAATGGTACTTAAAATCACTATGACATAAATCACCCATCTTAGTGCATATTTTGCATATACACTCAGGTTTTAAATGTGGGCAATGACATCTCATTTGGAGAAGGCTGAAATCTATTCCTGTTCCATTGTTAGCTGTTGAATATTTACATTCGCAAGCCTGATATTATTCTATCATCTGTGGTTTTGAGATGTCTATTCTAAATTATCGTAAATTGCAAGCATTGCTTGCTTAATCTGCTGGTAAAAGATTTTGTTAAGAAATCTGAGTACAAATAGAATTTCTACAGTTGTCATAGATGTAACTAAGGCATCTAGATAGGAGAGACACACAAGAGTGAGTACATCTGCATTGCTGAACATTTGCAAGTGACTGTGATTTAAAAGTAGTGTGAAAATAGGAGTTTCATAGTAGAACCACAGGATGTGAAATGGTAGGAAATAATGAACTACTGAACTACAACACTCAATTGGAGAAACTGAACACTTTACATGATTGTTCAGTGCCTCCAACCTCTTCATGATTGTCACCTAGAATAAATCAACATCTAGGATGCTGAAAGCCAAGATTAATTTCCAAAGGGCATTATGCACAGACATAATGCACTTGAAAATTTACAAAATAAAGAAGGAAAGCTCAAAATATAAATCCCAGGGGAAAAAAAAATTGAGTTGGTATGGATTTAAAATAAATGTATTTACGAAACCTCTTTTGATCTAATTTACGTTACTGTCAGTAACCTTGTGGAGCTCTCTACAATAGTGAAATGCAAATTTGTACAGATGAAGCAGCGAGCTCATGCTGCATCAGAGGATGCAAGAGTGAGGGAGGCTACTGTAGCAATCAAAAATGCTGCATTACCTGCCAAGAAAATCCAGAGGAGATATGGCACTGACAAGCAACAAACACAAGCCAAATAATTTCTCCCTGCCTTTTCATATTTCCCACAGGGAAAATATGTATTTCTGAAACACTTGCTAAATTCAAATGGAAATACCCCCATAATACTTGTCAGGTAGCATAACTGTAGAACAAACTCGCTAATCTGAGGATAAAAAAAACATGATCATAAATAAGGTTTGATTTTCAGAGGACATAATTTGTTGCAACTATTGAAACCTTTGAAAAGCCACAGGAAAGCACAGTAGTTTCTTTTAAAGCTAGATCATGAAGGATTTATAGATGGCAAATTACATACAAAATCACACATCAGATTGGAGTTACACATTAAATTGGAAGAATGCAGATGATTCAAACAAGAGTAAAACCTCAATTCTTGCTCTTCTCTGGCCCTTACGAAAAGAAAAAGTAAATTTTTAATGGACATAATTAAAATATTTTTTCAAGGAAATAGACTACAAGACAGACTAAGAAAAACAGTTTACAGAATAATTGGCTGACATAGATGCATTCAGGTAGGCACGGCCAGAAGTAATCCATCCTTGGATGATTAAGGAAATAGACAAAATAAACTCTGATTACTATCTCTAAGAAGTCGTGAGAGACAAATAACATCCTGAGGACTGGAAAAGGACTGCAAAAATCTCTATGTCCAATTTAATGGGGAGAAAAGAGGACTCAGTGAAATACAGATCTAATCAGTCTATTTTTAAATCTTGAAATACACTGGAAGACTTATTAAAGGTTCAGTTTGTGAATGTCCAAAAGATAATTAGATGATAAACAATGACCAACATGATTTTGTCAAGAAAATTAATATGAAACCACTCTAGTGTCATTAAACAGCTTATTAGAAAAGAACAAAAGCAAAATATATTATATAGCTTATTTTAATAAGGTTTCTGACATTATCTAGCATGATGTTCCTCAAGGTAATTAAATAAGAATAAGTACTAACTCCAAGATAAGTGAATAATTAGTTAAAAATTGGATTTGAACTGGCTTTTACCTATGGTCTACTCTTTAAATGTTGTGCATTGTCGTAAACATGTCCAATCCCTTTTTCATTCTTCTCAGAGATACTATTTAAAGGGGAGGCTGTGCTTGTATTATGTTTCTTAGCTGACCTAGAAATTCCAAATATTCTGCAAAAATCCCAGCAGATGAGATACACTATATTTTCTCTTTCTAGAAAATTAGGTGTCTCTTAGATGTAATATGGCAAATTAGTTTGGACTGATCTGGTTCCATAAACCAATATAGCATTTAATCCCATTTTCCATTTATCTCTATGTCCTAATTATTCATCTCTTCCAAATTTGTTCAAAAGCTTTTCATTATACTTAGGTCAAACTGACAGATCTCTAGTTTTCAAGATTACATTTTTTCTCCTCTCAAGTATCATTACTGTAATGCTGTTCTCACTGCTGTACCATCTCCAGCTTGACAGATTCAATACAATTCCTTGCTGCCAATGTTGAAACTGAATGTACTAGTTCTTTCCAGTATTATGCAAGGCACTTTATTCTTTCCCTCCAGACTGAGCATAGGAACTTCTCTTCCACTTAAAATGGACAGGCACATTCATCACTCGTTCTCTTAAAACTACAGAGAAGATGACAGGTGCTGGTGCCAGCCTTCCCTTAAGGGCCATGCTTCTCCTACCAGCCTGTTCTCTAACTTCTCCAGACATGAACTCAGCCTACACTGAACAATAATCAGGTTTCCTTTTATTCAAGAAAATTCAGTTTGTCAAGAACCGTGTTGATGGCTTCTTGCAGGCTGCACAACCACTGACATGCAGCTCTCCAGAAGGTGGAAGCACCTATCCCACGTGGTACTCATCTGTTCAGCAGTCAAGGATAACACAACCTGTGGGCTTTTTCATTCTCTCATCTTTGTTCTTTCTTTGGTCTGCATCATCTTCATTTATAATATACATTACTGCAGTCGTCTCTTTTAACACTTCCAAAATATTTTGACTTCTCTTGCTTAAAATATAACTTACCGAAGAATTCCTGCCAAAACACAGTTCATATAATACCAAGAGTATTCTCCCTTCTGAAACCTCAGTTAACATCTCAGAAGAGGTTTTCTTCAAGAAAAAGCATTCTAATCATGCAGTTTTTACTGTCCTCTGCTGCTTGAGCCCTACAATCTTAGAATTAACCTTTTCCGTAATTCCCAGTTTCCTGGTCAATCATGCAAAAATTTATTCTACTGAATAAAGCAAGCTGAAATTTTCCCAGTTAGTGGTGTACCTGACTTACTATTACTTTCCCCTTTTATGAATTGTACTAATTCTAATGCCTAATTGTAATACAGCATGTCACTACTAATTTTTTGCATGTAGTTCTACAGCGCTGATAGCATATATTTTTCATTTTTGTCAGAGTTAGACAGACTTTTAATCCCCTTGCATATTTTTAAGAGGAATTTATTGAAAATTTGAAATAATATTGATTTATACATACAGGTATAATAATTAATGTCTTGTTTGCTTTCAAAGCAGCAGTAACAGAAAAGAATAAATCCTGTTTTCAGTGATAATCTATACTTTTAGGACTTTAGACCAAAATCTCATTTGACTCATAGAAGAGACAGTAACTTTCTGTGAGCCTTTAACAGCCAGTCTTGGCTCCACAAGGGACGTAGGGGCTGAAAAATATTTAGAGATTATTGAAGAGCACAGTTTCAAATCCATGACTTGAAAATTCTGCACTTAAAGGCTGCCTAACTCTGCTACTGCCAAAGCTCTATACTACTTCAGGTTTAAATTTGTTAAGTTCTTAAGGACATGAAGCTCTGCCACAGCTCATTTCCAGGATGATATCTTTCTTGACCAACTTGACCTCTTTGCTGCCCAACTTATGCCAATACACCAGATGGAGCAAAAGATTGGTCACACTTACTGGTCTCTGCTTGTGACCTCCACACTAAAAGGGAGATGACTTTCTCTGAGAACATACAGCTAAAAAGGCCAGGTTATCACAGCACACTGCATCTCAATCAACGGGTGCACAGTCTTGAAAACTGTGACAGATCACTTCCTAAATCAGAGATTGCTACATACCTGTATAGAATAATATAGAAGAATCCTATGTTGTACTTTATTTTGGCAGAGAGAAGAAATGGAACTTCAAGTTAAAAAACTACTGAAATGGAGCATGGTTCTCTCATATGATGTGTAAACCACTTAAACCTGACTAAACAACGCAGGCTAACATTCTAGTTGGTGAAATAAAAATTTTAAAAAATTTAAGGCTATATTTGCCTTACCAGGATGCTTACACTGAGTCAGGAGACACTGTTCTGTCAAAACCAGGATGTCAGGAAAAAATTTAAAGTGGGCAGGTTGATGGCTGGGATTTTCACTTGGAAAAGTGGAAAACCATGAATTCCCTCCACAGACCTTGTCTAATTTTTATTTCAGTGAATGTGTGATGTCAAGTGCATGAATAGTCCAAGGAATAGAGCCTTGATCAGTTCTGGAATAACTTGTATTGGAAACTCAGTATGATTGCACTAAATATTATATAATACAACATGAATAGCCAAATGAAGAAGAAAAACTGTCTTCATAATAGGAAATGCAAGCCTACCACACTCTCTTCAGTCATATCTGTCACTTATATTTCAAACCCAGGGCCAAGCTCATTAGCAGTAGAAGGCACCAGAATGAAACTGCTCATGCCTGATCCCAGAGAAGCAGAGATCCTGATCCAGAAGCTCATGCCTGATCCTGAAGCAGGCTACTCCCAGGAGCTGGACGGTCATACACCATGGCATTAAAAACTGACTTGTCTCCTAAGCAGAAGGGTATACCAGTCCAATCTGCCAGGATTTCAACACAGCTGTTTTAGGCATAGGAAATGGAAAGGCTAATGGATTACAGAGAATTACAAAATATAATACTCCTACTCTGAATTCAAGTTGAGGTCTATTTATACCACATTATGCTGGAAGGGCAGAAGGGAACATAAGCAAATAATAGCTCCTCTTACTACTCTATGTGAGACTTTTGCAAAGAGTTTGAGAAGATAAGAATTTATGTTCATCTCTGGTTTTCCAAATATTCAAAAGATATGTAGAAATGAAGTCTAGAGATAGTCATACCCAGGATATATTAGGCAACCTGCAGTCTGCAGTGTGTAGTCTGCAATGGATAAAGGAATCAAAGGGAAGGTACAGGGAAAGTGTACACTCACTCTGTGTGGGTTTATGAAGTGGCACATACATAAGTTTTGGTCAACTGCTGTGAGACACTGAAATGATTTATTAAAGAACCTAATTGTAACAACTGCCTTGATTTCTTTCGTATTCTTTCCCCTTCTTTTCTTTTCTCCAAGTTATCATACTTCGAAGGAAGCTTTGGAGAGAATAGCACTTCTATAGTGCAGGGTGGCGCTTCAAGAATTAAGCAGTTTGGACCTGGTCCATGGATGTGATAGTGCTGTGCTCTCAGAGAAGGAAGAGAGCAAGCTGCATGGGCAGACAATGTTGCATTCTCGTAACCACAGTGATGCTGGATCAAGGGTTGGACTTGATGGTCTCAGAGGTCTTTTCCAACCCGGGTGATTCTATGATTCTATAATCTTCCTGGCCCTACAAGTAACAGCAAGTTAGACAGGAACAATCAGTGTTAACCAACAGCCTGACCACCTTCAAGGGTTCATTGGGTGAATAAACTCATGTTTCTCTGAAATATAAGAAGAAAATAATGGAATTTTTTTAGAGACATGTTACCATGGTTTAACAGCAGTTAACCACTGATACTAGAATATTATGTCTATTCCTGCCACAGAGATTGAAGAAGAACTAAAAAATGGAGAGGGGTCGTCACGATTGAAGGTTTGAAAAACATTGCCTGCAACTCAATCTTCAAAGGTCTGAATCCATTATGTTTAAAAAAAAAAAAAGAAAAAAAAAGGTGATTTGATTATGGGCTGTAAATTCTAATTTGAGTAACAATCTGATTGTAGCTGGCTCATCAACCTCCTGTACAAAGATAAAAGAAGATTGAATGACTGCAAATTGAAGCAAGGAAAGTTTAGATTCAGAAACAAAAGAAGGTGAGAATTTCAAGAAGAGATATAATTAACCACTGAGATAACCTAATAAGATTAATGTTATGTATACTGTTAGCTTGTTGGTTGGCTTTCTTTTATTTTTTTTTTTAATGAAAGGAATAGTTAATTCAAGAAAATTTATTCAGGAAAACCTTATGGCATGTATTATTCAAGAGCGTAGAACAGACGATGGTGATGATGATAATATTAGTAATACAGAGCATACATCTATTCTGAGTGGAAGCCTGAGCTTATTCTATCCACTAGTATTTTGCCACTGGCTTGATTTCATTGTTGCATTTGATTATATTAAAAATTCTTTCACCACACCAAATTTACCGGTAAAATAAGCACACACAAACCCCAACTGATGCAAAATACATTATTTCTGAAATAATGAAAAGACAAGGAGGAAGAACTTGCTGAATATCATTGAAATACTGCCATTGTTTATTCCATATTCACAGCCCTGTAGCACAGATGTGCCAGGGCAACTGACATGGCCCAAGCTCATGAAAGGGATCTGGTCCATGACAACACTCCAGGAACTGAAGGTTTGTTGGGTTTTTAAAGCCAAATCTCCAGGCATCCATCTACATTACACCACCACAAATAGTTAAACTGGCACAACTGAAAACATGGCTGATTGTGCCAGGACAGCATGATAAATAGTCAAACCTGGCTTTGGCAGAGGGGAATGGGAACTTGCAAAGCCAGCTTTGCCACCAAAAACTGTGCCTCGTGTAACTGCCTCCTAGAGTACGATACTGGGAAGAAGAGAACAGTACTGGTACACTGACCCTTTGCTGGCAAGGTTGTTGAGACAATAGATCTTTTTAATGCAGTGTATTTGAAATGTGTTCCTTGTGCTTGGTAATGAAGAGTAAGAGCTGAAGTGCTTACCACAGAGCAGTTGTGATGTAAACCATAACCCCACATTTCATTTGCTAATAGCTATACTTCCCATTTCCAGTCTCTAAAGAAAATAACAGACAGTCTTAATGGCATTCTTCCTTTTGAAATTCAGCCTCTCTCATACACTGCACATTATACCCAGCAGTCAGCAGGGAGGGAGGGCAGGACTGTGTTTTTCTTAGTGTTGAAGACTCAGTGAGCTGCTGACTCATAATCACCTTGCTTGAAGATATGCCTTTCTCACACATTAGTCCTTTGCTTAGACCTTTGCCAGAGCCATTTAAAGAATATTTGATTTGCCACATGGCAGCATGAGTTTTGAGTAATATTCCCATAACACTTATGTGTGGTTCAAAATAGCATCCATATACAGTTATATCTTAAGAAGATAATTTATTTTTAGCATACAGCCCAGAGCATT
Source organism: Empidonax traillii (assembly GCF_003031625.1). Classification (NCBI taxonomy): domain Eukaryota; kingdom Metazoa; phylum Chordata; class Aves; order Passeriformes; family Tyrannidae; genus Empidonax; species Empidonax traillii. Next base: position 1,423,683 of record NW_020955378.1, read on the forward strand.
TTTAAATGCCCACATTTCATATTGCATTTGTCTTTGATTTGTGCTGTGGAGATTCCCTAGTTAATGCAAAGTGCATCCAACTTTTTTTTTTTTTTTTTAGCATTTTTGAACTGACATGCTATTTTTAGACAAGATTAGTTATTCCCTCATCTAGCTACTATATTTTGATCTGTTGCTAACAGGCCTCAAGCCAGTTTTAATATGTCATGTCCTGAAAAGAAGAGGAGAGAAACAGTATAAGGGAGATATAGCTGTGTGTTTATATCTGTACAACAAATACAGGGTGAAGAAACTCATCTGAAAATGCCCATAAGCTTCCAGGTAGATGGTGATGTAGCCAAAGAGCCAACCTCAATACCCTCTCGTAAAGCAGTGTCACAGCATTTTAAGAACCTGCCAGAACAAGCAGCCCCATCATTACCCCTGACCCTGGTGGATTAGTTCAACTACCTCATCTGTGATCACCCACGCTTTTGCAACTGAGGTGGAAGCAAGGTCAGAGATTTGATTCAGTTTAGTCACTCCCCTCTGTGGGATCAGCTGGATAAGGTTCCTGCTTTGTTGGGTAGGCAACTGCTGGTAGTTCACAGGGGAAAGTAGGAATGTGCATCTGAGAGGGAGAGAGCTTTGGAAATTCTTCAATCTACTGTCCAACAGATTCACACCTTTTCCATGTGCATTAAAGCTTTTCTACTATGAAATTAGAACATATTCAGTCTGTATGAGCTGAGGAAAATCACGAGCATCTATATTATTACAGAGCATCTACTAGGTTTTATAACAGATAGATTTAAAACCAAACTGCCATGGCAATTTTCTCTTGCACAGAGCTGACTTTAGCAGTGTCTAACACAGGAGTTTCTCCATTTATTCCCTCTGTAACCCCAAAGCCCTACAGTACAGCATTGCCACTGCTAAATTAAAGGCCATAAGGACTGAGGCTTGCCAGGGCTACTCTGCCTGCACTTTTCTTGACCTGCTTGTAACTCTAAGGTGTTTGTTCTCATTTGTTCTCTTTTTGTTTATGTGGTAAACCCATGGTTTTACACAGATAGCTGTAACAAGCAGTTATTCTTTGTAGAACAAGATATTTATGATTCTAACACAAGGATGTCATGTAGAGAAACACAATCCTGCTATAATAGCAAAGACCTGGAGAAGTGCAGAGGCATAGAAGAGTGCAAGTCTGGAATGGTAAGAGGTGGGCACAGGCTGACACTGAGGTGTCCACAGGTGTAAACTACCCACCAGCAGGCAAAGGAATGCAGACCAGGAGCTGTAAAGACATAAGAGTCATTAATGGCTTTACACGTTTGGAAGGTGGAAGATGTTTGAACTGCTTTGATGTTGAATAACCTGTTGATATAGGAGAAGTGTTTTCAACAGGAAAACATCACCAGAAAAAAAGTGTGCTTTTTTTGAACTTTATATTTCCATCCTTTTTTGAAAAATAAAGATTAACAAATTTAGAGATTTTTTTCCCTATTTTTTATTGATTTTGTCAATTATTTAGAAAAATTTGTTTTGCAATTTTTAATATAAAATATGTTGTGAATTTTTTAATTGTATAATTTATTATATTTCTATATTAGATATTCTTGATATTTTTCAACACTTTCTCTTTAGTAAGCATGCCAGAATCGGATTTTTCAGGAAAGAAAGAACAGAGCTTTATGAACTGTATGAGATCTCTGAACAACTCAATTAAGTCTATTATGACTGAGATGAGTAAACCATTATTTTACAAATCAATGTTTATTAGTTCTGAAATATCCATTAATTTGTTCCAATTAAAAATAAATAAATTTCTTTATCAAGCTCATATAATTCCTTTCAGACAGTAATTTAGATGTTCTTCTCTTTGGATTTCAGAACTTTACATTGGCTTCTGCATCTGTTGTTCAAGATCCTCCTTAACTAGTAGAAAATATTTCTTAGGCTTCACATAAATTCTTCATTACACTATTGATTGCAATAGGTACCTAGCTCAACTAGATAACTAAAAATTTCTCACTTAAAGCATGTGAAATATGCCATCAAGCACATTTATTCTGTGTTGATCAGTACCTAAAAGCTTGGTTGAATTTAGCCTTAGAGAATGTTTCTTCTTTCAGAGCAGCTCCAACAATACTTCTTTTAGTAAATTATGTCCTTGTCACTGATTAACCTACTTCTGGTCCCCTTCAAAGAGAAGAGTGTTACCTTTTGATTTAGAACTAGGTCCCAGTGCTTGGACTACAAAACCTGCTCATTTAAAGAAGTAATTAACGTTGATGTCGTGAAACGGGTTATTTATTATCAAGTTTAAGATGTTTCATTAGAGGTACAGCTTGTTCCAGGGAAAAATAAAATAGTCACTGTAACACTGAGCACTGTAATGGCCTAATGTTTATGTTCCTTGGCTCTTTATCCTCAGAGAGATTAAAAGTGGTGCCAGCAGTAAGAACTGTGCCAGAAAGAGTGACCTAAGCATAACAGGACCCACAGGAGATAGAGGTATCTCATAAATCCCATCTGACCCCAGAGCACCCTACAAAGTCTCTACTTGGATAGCTAACTCAGCCCCAACCAGAGCTACTCTCTGCTTTGTATGAACAGATACGTGCCAGCAGTACCCCGTCAATATGAGCTGGTGAAATACCTGAAAAATAAATTGCTGGACTTGAGTGAGCATACACTGTCCTAGCTCTGATGCATGTCCAGGAAACAAACAATTGTCCACTGCTGCAAATACTGCACTGGTCCACGTGGCACTTGAATCTGCACTGGTACAGCCATTCCTACCTTCTCTTAAAGCTATTTCTACCTTCTTGACCCATCTTACCTTCAGAAGATGTAGTGAAATTTGGTAGCATCCTTGTCATGTAACACGGCACGTAACCATTTCTTGACTGTAGATAGTTTTTATCCTCTTAAATCCAGCCAACACAAACATAAACTTTAGAAAATCAAAATTGCTTTCAATTAAATTTTACAATTTGGGAAAAAAAAATTATAGTTTGTTTAATGTTTCACAACTGCACAGCTGACATATGGATTAAAATGTGACACTTTTAAGCACAGTTATTGATTTGACACCCCTGGACTACAGAAAGGTAATACAGGTCCTACCCTGAGACATTGTATTTAAATTCTACATTGAATCAAATGGCATTGAGGTCTGGAAGTAGTAGGTATTAGAATTATAAATATTTGCATATGACATGTAAGTTCTCAGTGCCACACAGATAGGAATATTGCTTTTATTTTTGCACTGAAGGCTAATAAACTTTAATCATTCTAAGAAAGTTCCTAAACATTTGTAATGACCACATGTGAACGTTGTTAACTTTAGTTTGTCTTTAAGTAAAAGGATAATCTTACTCTTAAAAGTTTTAAGACTCTATCATGAGCCATGGGTAGATATCTATAAATTAGCATTTTTAAATCTACCTCTTTTAATTTGCTCAACACAATGGAAATAGTTCTATTTCTACTGAAAACAGTTTCAGCAACTTTCAAACCAGGTTCTGATAATGTTCATTTTATATCACTACTAAAATATGGGTGTAATATGATACACCAGTATTCAAGCATTCACATCACTCCTGTAATTGCTATGGATAGTCTCTAATACTTAAGCTTTCATTAAAATCATTTATTTTAATGATACAGCTTATAGGCTATAAATTAGGCTCTTCCTCAAGTGTCTAGTCAAACCTAAAAGAGTAGCTGGATCTGCATTTCTTGAGTCCCCTTAATATTATTATAGTAATTTGAAACAATTATGATATCAAATATTATTGTGCTTTTCTGTAACTCCTTGTATAGAAATGCTGCAGTGCACCACAGAAAAAAAAAGGTTGCATGTGAAAATGGCCCATTATTGTCTCTCATCACTCATAATTCTTGGAGAAAATTCGATGATATAGGTAATAACATCATATGAGGCTATCTAAAATCAGATGCATGAAGTATAATTTTCAAATATGATTTCAAACTCCATATAAAGATGAGGTTTGATTCTTGAGATTACTGAACAACCCAAGCTTACATTATACTTTGTTCAATTCCTCTGAAAAATCAAGGTGAAAAATGTGAACATTGTCACCTGACATCCCAAAGATCACCAGGGAATGTGATGGTGTTGATAATACAATCCAGAACTTCCCAATTCTGCTTTTGCCATCAGTTATCATAAACTTTGACAGGTACTGCATTCATTTTTTTTTAAAGCAACTTTTTCAGAATGTACTTTCATATTCATCAGAATATTTACGATCTGGAAAAGCTGTTAATTTTTTTGTATTAATTTCGTTGTCTTTCTTATTTTAAAATAGCTTTTGAGATCTTAATAATACATCTTTCCTCCCAAAAAAGTTGTAAACTTCAGCGTATGCACAAAGCCAAGTTATTTGCTTTGTAACTTCCCTTTTAGCATAAAAAATATAATTTATATTAATATTTAATCACTCACCCTGTCGAACTACTTTTAAAATCTCTGAGAACCTTATTTGTAATTCCATTTTCTGATCATTAGCATCAACTACTCCTCAGTTGACCACAGAAAATAAAGATCTTGATATACCCTCCTGCAGAAGATGAATAAAAGCCTCTCTCAACATATTATTCATAAATACAGTGTCTATTTCTATTAGGATTCCTGAAAAGTGATCCAACAATAGGAAAAGAATGGACCGTTGACTGCAACAATAACACTTCCTGTACCATGATGCTCTTCATCAATTTGCCACCAAAGGCAAATACTCTCAACGGAGATAGGTTCTCTTACGGTTGAAGCAGGTCCACTGTGCCTTCACTTTTGAGCTGCTCACAGGCAATGGCGTAAAAGTCACATTTTGCTGTTTTTAAGTAGCTATATGTGGATGAATTGCTGTTATTTTTTCGCCTAATTCTCTGCACAGTGCAGAACAAATTCCAAAGCTCATGGGAGTTACTTTTTCTATAGCTTCTCATTATCAGTAGTGAACATTAACAAATCTCTTGTCTGGGTTATTAAAAGAAAGTCGGGAGCTACATAACCATGGAAACACAAATTTCAGCCCCCTCAAGCATATGACTACTCCAAGCCATGACAGGCAAAGCCCTGGCAGCAGGAGCACATGATCCAATGGATCTGCTGACAATCCAGGCATTCAGTTTTGTTTGAACTTACAGTGGAGTTTGTACCAGCAAATTTGGCTTTTCAAAGGAAAGTACAAACACCTAAAAGGACAAAGCAGTTTTCCTATTAAGTTGAACAAGTTTTCTATGTGTTTACCACCACTGTTAATTTAGGGCTACGCTAGCACCTAGGGACTTGACCACAGACATGTTTTGTTTTGGGTATTTGAACAAACACACAGTGAAAGACAATTCTGGTCCTAAGGAGCTTACAAATAAAATAGCCAAAGTATGCAGACAGGAAAAAAGTTCTCTTTTGATGATGTCTTTAAACACACACTATAATCATACCATCAGAAAACCAAGTTGCTTTACTAAGTTGATGCCTCAGGTTCCTACAGATGCACAGAAAATCTGCCCTGCTCTTAAAAGTTGGATTTTGATTTCCCATGTACCACTGTTGCCTCAGCAACAAAACCTTACTATCTTCCTCAAAGAAAACTGTGTCTCCTGTTCTGCTGATCAGGAGCTTTTCACAAGAACACGTTTCACTACAAATTTAAAGACTGTCACTATCACACTCTTTTCACTCCTTCATAAGGAAAAGACTACAACCAAAGATCTTCACAAATGTTTTGGAAACAGCTGTTATCTTCCCAAGCCAGATACTCAGGATGATGAGGGAAAAGGTAGTGACACAAAGTGTTATTGCCACACTTCTACTGTTTTTAAACCTGTTATTCCACCATTCTGCTTCTTGGAAAATTCAGCTTCCACTAAGCCTTATTATTCCTGACAGACCACCCTGTGAAAGGCTGCTTCCAGAATGCGTGCATCTTCCATAAATAAAACTAGAGAATTTTTTAGGAATAGCTTCAAAGTATTTTACTTCTCTTCAAGCAATTCCTGATGTACTTAACCCAGCAAAATCATCTTTTCATTCTAAGAGCTCCCTAGTCCTAGCATATCCCAAACTTTGGGAGGGACTGCATCTTACAGCCTTGCTGCTGGGGGCACTGAATGGAGATGGTACATGCACACTTACTGTTTAGGAACACAGGACAGCCAGATGCAACCTCAGACCCAGCACAATCATTTGTTGGCACTGTCAGAAACTGCACTCTTTTTCACTTCTGAACACACCTTCAGCATTGTTTCCAAGCACAGCTTGCACAGTGTGAATAACATTTATCAACTAATCTTCAAAGACACATAAAGAGTTTCTCCTTGGTGAAAGAAAAGAACTGCACGTGATGCTGGATAATCATGCTGCTTACAGCAGTTTGAAAAGGATTTGGTAGTGCAGTCATTTGAGCATACACAAAACAGAGCAAAACATTGATACTGCTGTTTTAGACAGAAGCATCCCAACAGTATCCAAACACTCCTGCAGGCTTTAGAGGAGGAGGTGATTTTGAGGACTGGGAGATACCATTTCCCATGACGGATCTTCTTTCTGTTCTATGAGGAGTGCGACACGGAGATCCAAATTGGCAGCTGCAGGATTGGTTCATTATCAGGGTCCTATAAGGGGATGTCTTCCTTAAAATCTGACTAAAGCTTTGCTTCCTGGGGTATACATATATGTATGTGCTTACTGGTCACATCCCTTCCAAGTAGAATCCTACTTGCCCCCATAAGTTCCTAACATAAGTATTATCTCACTAAAAAGGTAAACACTTGGCTCTGGGGGCAGCCTATGATGCCTAAAATATCCACCTCAGATTTCTGTGCTCTCACAGTGCTGCTGAAAACCTGCCGAGGGAAAGTCACTTGGACTACAGCAAAGTGTCTACACAGAATTCAAGAAATCAGTAAGACATATCAAGGTTGTTCATCCCCTTGTCATCCAGACTACTCAGCCCTCTTCTGAGGATGAGAACCTAATGGGCCAGGACTGCTGCTCTGTGTCTTTTACGTTCTAGTTCAGTAATTAAAGCAGTGACCCAAGAAATGAAAATCTTGAAAACACACCACTGAATATTATTCTAGGTAGTCTCTTGCATCAACCTGCTTTGTCCCCCTCCTGTTAAAGGCAAACCACGTTGTAGGTCAAGAAAGCAGGGCCTAAACGTCTAGGAGACTATGCAACTGGGTACCTGCCTTCTTGTTTGAATGGATTTGCTGAATTCAGGAATTCTGTTTATATAACAAAATCTAAATTGATCCCTGTAAGTATAACAGAAGTCTTGTATTATAAACGACAACTCTGTGGCAGATCTAATGCACTGTGAGCTGATCAGCTCCCAGGTAACTGTGAGCTTCCACTGCTGCAGGCAGACCTGCTCTAGTGTCAGTGTTAGCAGAGCATGATGTTCCCATGCCAGCCAGTTGAAGAAATGCCTTGGTCATACCACACTGCCAGTCGGAGGGCAAGAACACTTCTCTCTCACAAAGTTAGAACGTCAGATTTTAAAAAAAATATATAGTTGTAGCATTGTTAGGAATCCTGTCCAAAATAAGCAGATGTAATTGCATCCACCTGCAAGAATACTGTGCCAGCCCCATACAGAGAGTTTTCTGCTCACAGAACACACCCTGTTACTGAGCCAGGTGAGTGTAAGAAGAGGGAGAAGAGCAAGCCAGGTGTTAAACATCAAGTACTGAAAACATGGTTTCAGATATGCAAGAGCAATTCATAAAGTGCCACCACGTGTGGTAACTATAACACATTTAGTGCTATTTGGGTTCTTTTAACCCCATCAGCTGACTGATGCCATTTCAGACATTGCTTATTGTTCTGCCTTGTCTTAAAATATCTGCTGGGTTCTCACATATTAGAGTTGTTGAACGATTTAGAGGCTGATGCAGGAAATTTGTCTTCCCTATTCTTCAAAGCAGCTACCTTTCTTTTTCTTTATCATGCTTTTTCTTTATCATAAGCCTTTTACTTCTCTTGACTATTAAAGATAAACCAGCTGCCTACCTATTCTTTAATTAAGTTCATCCCAGGAGTCACAGAAAGCTGTCAGAGTTGTTACAAGAATACTGTATTTTTGCACAACAGAAATGGAAAATAAACTGTCCTGTAATGTAAGCTCAAGGCTCCATGAAGCAGGGGCACAGAACCCAAGTTCTTGGTGGACAACTCTTAATTATTAAACTGCTTTGCAAAAATTGAAAAGGCCATAGGAAAGCGTCATTACCAGCTGCAGTGATGCTCACTTTAATGCTGGCAGTTTCTCTGGGAATTTTGCCAGAGATGGGTGTCCATCTGGCTACAAAGCACCCTTAGGCAGGATATGGGAGCTCATCTCATTCCTACTATTCCATGCAACTGAACAGCTACAGTTAGGCATACAGAGAACATTTAGGCTAAATAAAAGGGCATGTTATGATTATAAGCACTTATGGGGGCAATATTCTTGGAGAATAGGTAGGCCAGGTTGTTGCAATCTTTTTGAGATCTTTCATCAAATTTAGGTAAGATTTAAGAGGAATAAATTTCTCTAGAACTAAGGCTTAAAGGAGAAAACAAACAAACAAACAAAACCACATAAAGAACATTTCCTTTAGACTCAAAGTCCTATTGTGTGGACAGAAAAAAAAACCCTAAAAAAATCTCAGAGAATTTAACTTTAAAACAAAGAACTGTAGGAAAACCTGTCTCTCAGTCATGCTCCTTTACCTCCACAGACATGTTATGTATATTTTCACTTGTGAACTCTAACTATCTGTGTGTTTTGGCTTGATCCTTAAAATACCCTATTTTACTTCTTAGACCTTACACTTACATCACTTTAGCATAAACCACACCAGTAGGATCTCAATGCTGTCAAGAGCATGACTTGACCTCTATCATTATAGGTTTGACATGAACACAGTTTGAAATCAGAAACATTACATAATCTCAAAAGTAAATTATTTAAATGCATGAATACTCATAAGTCCATTATACTAATTAATGAAGTATCAGAAGGCATCTCAGCACACTAATTGATTTTTATTTATAGAGACCATGTTTATGTGTCTTAATATATATATTATCTATATATATAACAAAATCTTTGTTTTTCTTGAATCAGCCTGTTACCACCTGTTTAACTGTTTATATCTCCATCCTCAGTACTGCTCACTCATGAAGCTGATGCAAAAGCCATACAAGGATTGATGTTTTTCTACTGTGTAGGAGTTACTAATATTTGATAATATATCAGGTATTTGACCATCACACAGGGAGTGATTCTAGCCTTCTAGGCCCAGAAAAGTTCTTCCTTCTCCATTGTTATTTCCTATCCAACGTAGGACTACCCAAGAAGTTAAAAGAATGAAGAAACATATGAGCGCACAAATGAAAACAGAAGCACTTGCTGCCATCCTTCTCTGTTTCTGTGCAGGACAAATGATGTTCCTGTAACTCCCAAAGGAATTGCTGATTTCATCAGAGATCATCTGTCTTTCATCAGAGATCAGACTGTCACTGACTAACAGAGTGGCTCTCCAGAAGAGCCAAGCTCATCTTACTGAGTTCTTGCAGGTCATAGTGATGTACCCAAACCTCCAACAATGTCACAGTGGGCATGGCTATCTTTGTAGCATGTTAAAAGCAGTCTAACTGAAAGACATTTTCAAGTAGCAGAACTTAAAATAAAATTCTATAGATGAGTCAAAATTTGAAATTATAAAATACATCCTCTTATTCAAGCCCTCACTCACAAAGGTGTCTATGTCACTCCCACTAAGAGCCTCAGTGTCGAAGAAGAGGAAGAAAATGCACTGCTGGGCCTGAAGAAGAAAATTAAATGCTAAGTGGGAAGAATTATCTCTGTGCCACAGTTCAGTGCTCCTCCACTTTTGAAGGTAGCTGGGCAGGTGACTGGGCAGGTGACATACTACAGCTATCTCATTTAAATTCAGCACAGCTTCACCAGCCACAAGGTTTCAGTTCCTGGTTATGGGAACAGCAAAAGCAGGCAGCTCAGATCCCACTACTTTTCCTGTGGCTGCAATCATGACATCGAGCTACACCAAGAGAAGAGGATATTCTTATTAGTGGATGCCTTACTGTGTTATCTATAGATGGGGATCAATGCCCTTCATGTGCTTGGAACACGATGAATACAAAGAGATTAAAAAAACCCACTTTCAGAATTTGCTTATGCCTAATAGATTTCCAGGCAGACAGACAAAAGAAGTGTTTGTCCTCCCATGAAATATTGGCTATGTGCTCATTTAATTACCATGTAATCATTTTTAATGAGAATTAGAAATTTGGGGTTGTTCTTATTCACTGAAATAATTTCTGCTACTACTGATGTAAACAAAGAGAAGAAATAAAAGGATCAAACACATACTGACAATTGGTATGCATTTTTTCTACTTGTGTCTCCATATACAATAATTTTATGATCAGGACATAATTTTCACCATCACTACATCAGGTTTTTAATATGAGATTCTTCGCAGCATCTAGTAACAAATACTCAATTATCAGCCTCCAAAGGTTTTTACAGTATGTACTGCCAATAAAAATTAAGTTGATAGTGACTTCTGAATAAGTGACTGTCCAGATCTATTGACCCCAGAGTCAAATATTAACTGAGTAGATGCCAAGGTCAATATTCTCCTATGGCACCAATAAATCCTAATATTCTTCACAATAAAAAAGATGCACCTAATACCACATGTACTGAATTCTGTTGCCCTGATCCCCAATCTCTCTGCTAGTCAAATAAAGGATGTTCAAGACAGAGGGAAATCTTTGTTATAGGTGAAAATAAAGAGGTACAATTAGCCAGCCCAGAGTTCATTTCCCATTGTGTTCTTTAAAATAAGCTGTCTGTTGCTCTAAAATGGGCCAGGAAAAGTTTCAACCTGTAACTAGCACAACATGGAGAGAACAGCTGGGTGCTTAACTCAGCTGCAGAGGTTACTCTTTCAGATTCATATTCTCTGATTATAACTCTTCATTCTAATTTAGGTGAAACCACAGAGAAGTAGATTTCCATTTTACACCAATGAGCTGGACAGCCCATCTCATCCTTGTTTGGGGATCAGCTGAATTATTGCAAATTTCCTATGATGAGCATTTATGAGAATATATGAATATAGATGAGAAGAGCTGAAAATGGATAATGAGAGAAATTTATGATGCAAAAATCTCCCTCTCCTTTCCAATTAAAAAATCCCCAAACTAACACCAAGTGACAGCTTCAAGGAATTTACTAACCAATAAAAATTTAATTTTAACACCTGATCACTGCTTGCATTTGCTTTGCAGGTACTCAGAAATGTTGAAGTTGGCCTAAGTTACATAATAGTATTTATATTTCAATCATCTGAATTATCTGCATGTGTGGTCTTGGTAGCAGTTTATTATTGCCCAGCTGCAGCTTTTTCAGACTCAGTAGGATTTACTGTGTGGCAAAACATTCAAATCAGCAAGAAGAAATGTAGTTTAGGGCCTGAGTGACTCATACAGTTGCTCAGCTGATCAGAGGGAAGGACAAGAACCAAATCAGGATGATTCCCAGTCTGACAGATAGAGTATTTATTCACCAAACAGTTTAAGGTAAAGGTTTTAAAAAAAAAATCTCTGAAGTTATAAGATATCCAGTAAAAAATCTTTACTATGCATTGAGTTCAACTCTTACATAAGGTCAGAATTAGAAGGCAAAGCAAAATTTCATTTTAAGTCAAAACAGCCCTAAAGCAGCTGCTTTCTTAGGTACTATTATGAGATCAAAGTGATCAGCACAATTTCAGTGTGAGGAGCAAAGTGATTCATATGTTTGATTGATTAAGATCCTTCCACAGATAAACTATGTTACCCTGTTAAGCATAAGGCTCTAAGAGAGGAGCAAAACAATCCTGCTCATAATGTGTGCTTGAGGAGCAAATGTCCTGAGGCAAAATGTGACCCAACAGACAGTGCCTAGACTAAATGCTGTGTTTTGTTTTTTTGGGTTTGGGGGGATTTTTGTTTGTTTAGTTGGTTGGTCTGGTTTGGTTTTTTTTTTCATGTGTGCTCATTAATCCATTATTTCTCCTTACAATTTCTTTGGAATAGGAGCTATGGATTAAATTCAGATAAACAGAATTTTTTACCAGAGCAGAGTTTACAGTCTGTATGTCAAAGCTCATGATCCAATATCTAGTAAAGGAATTTTCAAATACTTGCTTGTAATGTTGCATTTTCACCTGTGTATATATAATTTAAAGAATATATCTCATTATTTATTTTTATACTGGTTGACTCTAACCATGGGGGAAAAAAAGAGTGAGAATTTTTTTCTTATTTGCTCACTCTGCTTCTGATATTTAAATGCAAATTACCTAGGGTTAGCAGGATTGTTATTCTTATCTCCCTGAACCTTGTCTTTCTTGTATCTCTCATTTGTTCTGCTTTAATATCTGTGAACTGTCTTTTTTAATTCCTACAGGCAAGTTCCCACAAGTCTGTTCTAAGATGTACAGTAGTAAATGTTCTCTCCTTTCAATTGGTAGAGCCATTCATTTACATTTCAAGTCTCATGCTGCTAGAAACTGGAACATAACCAGATGATTTGTTTATATATCACTATTTTTCTAAAGTTCAAATCATTATAATAAGAAAATCCTATCCAGTATTTGCAGAGAAAAATGTCAAACAAAAAATATGGACATATCAGGTATTCAGATGACTGAATCTCAAACAATATTGTACTAGGGGAAGGGAACAAAAGCAATTTTGTAGTTAAATATTCCATAAAATGAAGAAGATGAACAGCAGGCAAAGGTCTCTTATTCACATATCTTTCTTTTTTTTTCCTTGTGATAAACCCCAAAACTGTAAGACTGCGACTGAGAAGAGGGACAGTGCTGTGAAGATTGTGTGGTTCACTTTTTGACTCAGGAATGTACTGCCATAACTGAATTCCAATTTCCAGTGAGAGGATTTTATTGAAAACTGACATTTCTAAACATCTGCAAGATGGAAAATAAATCAGCAATAACACCACAAGGGCATGAGCCTGATGATAGATTCTTCTGAGTATGCCCAGATTGCTTAAAAAAATATTTAAGAAACTGTAGCTGAAACTAAAAGGATGGTTCCTCTTATTACGGACAACACAAATTTAGGAAATAAATGCTGGCCTTTAATTATTTACTGCTGGTTTTATTCTTTCAATTGAATTTAGTGTTTATGGAAAACACTAAATTTGTGGGAAATTGCTAAATCAGCAAATTTTTACATGTTCAGAAAAATGAAAAGAGCCACAAAGAAGCTTTCTGTGCATAACCCCCTAAATACCTTTCTGCTGTGACCTGAGGGAACTACCCGAACAGACCTTCCAGCTCAGATTTTGGACAGAGTGATGTGGCTTTTCTAAGGTGGCCCTGCAGCAGACCTCCAGAGGTCACTTCCAAGTTCAACCATTCTGGGACTCCGTGAAGGGGAATAAAGGTGTTGGTAACTTTCTGAGAAGGATGCCTGTCCAGTGTGATCTTCTCCGAGCCTATTAGGGTTTGCTCTTGCAGATCACAAAACTGTCAAGAGAAAGTAACAAATTTCACTCCCTTATGACCTGTCAGGTTCAGACCTCAGTACGGGGAGGCCATTTAAGCACATGAGTAACTTCAATCAATAAGCAGGGCCACTAAAACAGGCCTACAAGGATTTTACTTATGCCTTTAATGGGCTAACTATATGCTCAAAATTATGTGTGTGCATTTGTGTCTTGACCCAGGTCTCAGCCTTGAGTTTCCTGAAACTCAGTCCTGAGTTTCCTTCCAGCTAAGCCTCAGCCCCAGGACAGGCACTGGTCAGTCGGAGCAGTCAAGTACCAGGGTTGAGTGACCCTCATTTCTTCCAACTATACCTTCATGTTTTTTCCTTTCTTTTGATATTTATCATTGCTTAAACTGCAATACCTTTTTAAGCAGGTATTCCCTTAGTGTAATGCTGTTAAGTCCTGCCCTGGAGAGTTTCATTCTGCACTGCTATTCCAGGCTTATTGCATGTACAGCCTTGCAGCTAAGCAGAATGCTGACCTCTGGACTCTGGACAGGTTTTTTTTTTTTAATCGACAGCTTGTATGGGGTTTTTCTTTGTAAGGTCAACATTTCTGCTTATGGCCAGGATAAACCCTCAAATGCTATTTAAAATCCTTCCATGGGCTTCTTTCTCCTATAGGTTCAGGGATAAACTTTCCAGCCTGGTTCTTCTAAAAAATTGCGCCATTTTATTTAAATGTTAAAAAGGAAATTTGAGCGTGTATTGCCACTTCGTCTTTATGAAGGGATTAATAGCTCAGTAGCAGGATTACCTAGAGACCTAAGGGAGATGCCACCTGTGACACACTGGAAGTTTCCATGCAGGTTGGAAATGCTGATATAAACCTGATCCTCTGGGAACAGGTTTTTCTCCAGTTTTGCTGGTTTAAAACCAGAGTATCTTCTCTGACTCCTCTAAGACTGTCACTGACTTGAAAAAAAAATAACTCAGAAAAAAATTATTCTTTAATTTCAGTCACACTAGAAGAATTGCAAGTTAATTTCTTTGTAATAGAATAAAGTTATACTTCAGATCTTAGTTTTGCTCTTGGTTAAACAAGTATGCTTTGAAAAAATACTGAACAACCCAAAATCCAATATTTTCCAATCATTGCCCAAGTGCTAATTTATTCTTTATGTAATAAAGAGCTGGGTAGCAGAAAAATAATTATTTCATTACTCCTCTGATGAGAAATAACTTATGAAGCATGCGGGAGCATTCTTTTGCTAGGAAAGTAGTCCTCAGAAGGGCTTGGATAAAACCAGACTCTGACAAACAAAAGACAATACTTCATAAAATTTCTACAATATTTTTTCCCCCAGAAAAATACTCAAAAGGTATAACCTTTCCTTTCCTAAACTACACCAAATCCAACTTCATTCCATTTTTTAATAATGTGGAGTGGGGAGAAAGTCAGAATCTTGACACTTGCACTGCAGTTTTTGTTTTAGCGCCAGTCTATTCTCCCAGGAATTTGTTCAGATGTTGTTGGAACTGGCAGCAGTAAAAAAACATATCAGTGGACAGGTCAGAGTGCTTATCAGCCACGTGTAGGTTCTAGATGGCCTTACCTCAGTGCCAATGATGTTGACTTTAATGTTATTAGAAGTTTCTGCTGCAGTGGTAAAAGGTCACTGGTGAATTGTATGGAGAATTTGTGTAAGAGAAAAGTTTCCCGTCTGTTTTCGTTATATTTGTTATAGACAGATGGGCAGTGATTGTATTCAGATCAGATTTAAGTTTTAGATGAGGCTTTAAAGTTTAGACTTGAGTTATATAGGTTTGGTATTGATGATAGTCAAATTCTCCATGCTTACCATATGAGATCTCTGCCATCCCAAATCATAAGTTTGCTCAAGTGATATTCTTCCTATGTGTAAAGTAGAACCATAAGAATCAGGATTTTAGTTTGAACTTGTCCTAAATGTGACTCCCTAGGAATATATGGAGGTTTAAATATATACATTTCATTCTTCTCAGAATCAAAATATCGCTTTTTGTCTTTCAACCGTCTTTAAATCCTAAATATTTGCTATCCATTTCCAGTTTCTTCTTGGGCCACGTGATTGCACTTTTGGAGCCCATTATCATTCAAGCACTTCACATTCACTTGTTTTCTTCACAGATCTAAAATATGTATTAGATTTCAATTCTTATGTTAATGTTGTGCAAGTTTCTTTGAAGATAAACTCTAATCTTTCATCCATGTCTTTCCTTATGTGAGCTTTCCATGAGAAAATAAATGCCTGGCTAGTCAAGTGCATATTAAAATACAATGCTAATAAAAATGAGCTATTAAACTGAAATATTCAACTTTCAGATGCCGTCTTCTTTTAGTTTTTCTTCTCTGCAGAACCCCTTCCTGGTAACACATCACCAATTTAGCTGGTAGGCTCATGACTGTGGGGTTCACTGCATAGTGCAAAAGAGCCATTTTTAATACAATTGTACAAGTCAATTTGGTAAAAAAAACCAAGGAAAATTAATCTCTTCCTTCTGAAAATAGGCTTAAGAGCAGAATTTCATTTAGAGAGAAAAACCAGGGTATACTAGTATAAAGAAAAATGTGTTTACAGCATTTTAATACATAACAAGCATAATGGTACAAACCTATCATCCTTTTTTCATGGAAACAATGCTTTGTTAACCTCCAAATGGGAGGATGACTTAAATGAATATTTTGCAGCCTTTATTCTCTCTGTGAATGAAAAGATGAAGTCTAGAGATAACTTAAATAAATACTACTGGAGAGTTAAGTGGGATCAAAGCTCTTTAGTGGGATCAATGCAAGGCAAAGTTACCAGTACTCTTATCATTATGTCAGAGGGATGCTGTATTCCTGTAGCAGCAAATCACATCTTTTATGGTCACTGCACTTTACAGGAACACAAGTACATTTCTATTTTGTTATGCTTTCAACTTTAACTAGAAAGCCAGACACGCATAAGTTAACTTATACCTGTCAAGAATATTCACAAAGCCAGGTATGTCAAAGTTGTGAAGCCTTCAAAAATGAAGGCTTTGTTGTTTCAATGCCTCTCTCACTTTACTTCGGGTTAACTGTTTCACAGATTCTTGGCTATTATTTCATGATATTCATAAAATGTTACTCTGTCACCTTGAAATTAAATGGTCAGGTGAAAGGAAAGCCAGAAATTTATGTTATTAAAACTATAATTATTAAAGTCCAAAGTAAAAACAAAGTAATCCATTGGGACAAATCTGGGTTTACTTGTCTTTGATATTTTCCATTTTTCTTTCTATTTTTTTTTCCAAAAGGAAATAGAATGCTAAATGTTGAAGTAGTAATCATATTAAACTTTGTCAGTTAGAACTCCTTTTTTCTTAACTTTTCATAATGCCTTTCATCTGAATTAATCAACTCACAGAACATGGTTCTGTGTTTTAAATAGGGCTTTTTTCCCTCCCCATGAGATACAGCTAGGAAATTGGCAATTGAAAGCAGATACTGAACGTATTAGAGGGATGAAGTCGTCTGCCTCAACAAACAAGTCAGATTGACACAACAATTAGGCAAGACTCTGAAGCAGCTCTGGTATCAGATACAGCTGGTCAACTGGATTTGAACAGGGAAAGGGATAAAACCATGCTTTCTGGAGATAACCTGGGGACAGCATGACAGTGTTTGAGGGGTGTTGTCATATGGGGTCTGTTGCCTCAGTTGTTGTAGGAGATGGAAATCTGTGTGGCAGTAAAGACACAAGGGTTATTGATGTGCTAAAAGCCACAGGACAAGGGTCATATAGGAATCAGGGCTTCTTCCCCCAAACAGGGGGTGGATTAAGAGCCCAACTGAATTGTATCCACACAAATGCTCACAGCACAGGCAACAAAGAGGAGGGACTGGAAGCCAGCAGGAAGGCTGTGATATAGTTGCCCCCACAGAAACATGGTGGCCTAACTAGCACACCTGGAATGCCCAGAACGAAGAGGAAGATGAAGTATTCTGTAAGCTGCCAGAAGAAGTCTCACCCTTGCTTTCTTCAGCTTACCAGGTTGCTGGAAATACCATGCAGCACAGACGAAACAGTCTAGGAGGTTCCCAGAGCGTATGGGAGATCAATTCCTGACACAGCTGTTGAGTGAGCCAGCTAAGGAAAGTGCCCTGTTGGACTCACTGTGAACAGAGAAGGACTGATTTGATGGTTGGAAACCATCTTGAGCAAAGTGATCATGAAATTATGGAGTGTTTGATTCTCAGAGAAGTAAGGAGGGCTGCCAGCAGAACTGCCATCTTGGACTTCTGCAGGGTAGTCTTCAGCCTTTTTAGGAGACTGGATGAGAGAGATGAAAGATGTCCCTTGGAAGGCAATCCTGGGGGGAACAGGAGCCCAGTAAGGCTGGAAATTCTTCAAGAAGGAAATTTTAGAATGCAGGAACAGGCTGTTCCCACTGAAGGGGTGAAGGACGAGACAGTGGGAAAGAAGAGTGGCCTGGCTGAAAAGAGAGCTTTGTCTTGAACTCTGGGAGAAAAGAGAGTTTATGACCTATGGCAAAAGGGACAGGCAACTCAGGAGGATTAGAATGATGTTGTGAGATCATGTAGGGGGAAAATGAGAAGAGCCAAAGCCCAAATAGAAATTAATCTGGCAACCACTGTAAAGGACAATAAAATTTTTTTCTACAAATACACCCGCAACAAAAGGAGGGCTAAGGAGAATCTTCATCCTTATCAGATGTGGGTGGAAACATGGTGATAAAAAATGAGGAAAAGGCTGAAATACTCAATGCTTTTTTTCCCTCAGTCTTTAACAGTCAGACCAGTTGTTATCCGGGTACCCAGGCTCATGAGCTGGAAGACAGGGACAGGGAGCAGAATGAAAGGCAGGAAGGCTCTTCAGAGGGATCTGGACAGGCTGGATCAATGGGCTGAGGCCAACTGTGTGAGCTTTGACAAGTGCCGGGTCCTGCGCTTGGGTCACAAGGAGGAGTGGCTGTAAAGCCGCCCAGCAGAAAAGGGCCTGGGGGTGCTGGTCAGCAGTGGCTGAACATGAGCCAGTGTGTGTGCCCAGGTGGCCAAGAAGGCCAGTGGAATCCTGGCCCACATCAGTAACTGGTGAGGCAGCACCTCGAATCTTGTGTTCAGTTTTGGGCCTCTCACTATAGGTAGGATACTGACGTGCCAGAGCATGTCCAGAGAAGAGCAACAGAGCCAGAGCAGAGTTTAGAGCACAGGTTTAATGTAGAACAACTGAGGGAGCTGGGGGTGTTTAACCTGGAGAAAAGTTCCACCACTCTCTACAACTAACTGAAAGGAGGTTGTACCCAGGTGTGGGTTGGTCTCTTGTCCCAGCTAACGAGTGATATGATGAGGAAATGGCCTCAAAAGTTGTGCCAGAGGAGGTTTAGATAGGATACTAGGAAATATTTCTCGCCAAAAGGGTTGTCAAGCATTAGAACAGTCTACCCTGGAATGTGGTGGAGTCACCATCCCTGGAGGTATTTAAAAAATATGTAGATATGTAACTTAAAGACATAGTTTAGGTGTGGACTTCTTATTGCTGGGCTAATGGTTGGATTTGAAGATTTTAAAGGTATTTTCCAATCTAAACAATTCTATGATTCTATGATACTTCCTTATTAACCAAATTGCAACATTTGATTTGCATAATTAAATGTAATTCCTCTTGCCACCTGCATAACATGACAAACAACTGACAACAAGTTTTAAAAAGCTTTTCAAATATATTACCCTGAAGCGGTGACTCTCTAACACACGTCAAAATGCTCTGAGCTGAGGTAAAATAATGAAGGGTGTTTGAGGTAAGCAGAGTTTATGTGCATGTACATTTCTTCCACTATTTCTTGTATAAAACATCACAGAGATTATTCACAGTCTATGCAAGGTTTTCTCAGTAGTTTTCTATATTTTCTTTTATAACAATAGAACAACACATAGTTTTTTGCCTCCTATAATACACATCACTGCTGAGGAATTTAGCTAGAGAACCTACTTGCTATATGATGTTCTCCATAACTTCTATGATACTCCAGGGAAGAAGGAATGAGAAATTTATAAATGCAAAAGGAATCTTTTCACCCCTTTGGGCAGCTAGATCTTGAAATACTTTTCAATAGAATTTCAAGCATTATTACTTTAGCTGACAGTCATATTCTCTCTAATCACATCTGGTACTCACCCATTGCTTACCAGTCCACCAAAAAACAGTAGCTGTTTTTCACTTTAAAACAATTCAGAATGAAACACTGAAGAGCGGCACCATTAGATCTTTATTACAACTCAGAGTTAATGATTCAAAATGATACTGAGCTAACTGGAAAAATTTTAATTCTGTCAGACCCATGAGAGCTGGGTTTTTATCCCATCTGAAAATAAATCTGAATTAACTTGTGTGAATCCAGCAAGTCCATTAGCTCAAGTTGCTCTAGCAACTCAGGAACCTGGTGTTGTTTTTGTGAAGACAGTTCCAAACTGAGTTTCATTTTCTGTGAACTTCCACTGTGCCACAGTTCTCCATGAACTGGCTTTATTTGGTGCCAAAGGCAGAGTCACTCTTGTTCTCAAGCCTTACAGGTAGAGCAATTAGAACAAAAAATATATTTCCAGTTCAGGACCTGTGAGATCATCAACATAACGACTCAAAAAGAGAATGGGATAAATGCTAACTAATCCGCAGAGAAGAATTCATGGCTTTGTGATATTGTCATTCTTTTTTACTGGTTTAGTTCAAATCTTTGCCACAGGAAAATCATTTGCTAAACACAGAATATGACCTTGATAACTTCTATTAACTGAACTCCACAGACTATCTGAGCACATCCACCCTCTAAGACATTTCTCCAGCATTCCTCACCAAACCTTTCAAAAAGCCTACTGATAATCTCAGGCTTCAAGGAGACACTGTTATGTACTCCTAGTAGTTCTAGTAGTTCTGATTATTTTTCTGCCTCATCCTTCCAGATTATTTGCCTGAGTTGCCCATTTGACTCTTCAGACAGAAGAAAGATGCTACAACAACTGTGCATCTCATGAAGACTCCTGAGCAAGGCACATAAAGTTACCTGCAACTGCTCTGGACTCGCAGTCCCACACCCTTAGCTGACTTCAGTATGCATGGGGACAATAAAATAGGGCTTTGGTTTGAGAAGGTTTTGGTAATATTGTAACACTATTTTTGCTTGATCCTTTTGGCACATTTTTCTGCACGCCATTATGACATTACCTCCAACTTGTGGATTACAAGACAAGTGAACTTGATGTGTAATATTATATAATCAAAGCAGTGATAAATCCCAGGAAAGTAGATGGGATTCTTCATTTTGTTTTCCTGACAAGTCTTTTACTTCAATTTTCATATCAGCATTGTCACAAGGTTTTAAGATCTATTTTCTAATGACTTCTTAGCAGAAGAAAAATTATACTCTAATAGATAGAGCTCTTTCCCATTCAACCTACAAAGCAATCAAAATAGCCATATTAAAATTTCTAACTTGAATTCTGTCAGGTGAGAAATAGCTTGAAGTAAAGAAGCAAAAATCCTTTTCCCTCATCCTTTCCAGATGCACTAGAATTGAAAAGGAATGATTTGCATGTTGGTGCAACCAAACTATATATACAGAATTGTGCTAATAGCTAACTGAGTCTGGGAAATAAGTATGAGAGAATAGGAGGAAATGTCCACAGCACAGAGCAGGGTAGCTGCAGTTTAGAAGCCTGAAGGAAAAGAAAATCTCTATATTCCCCAGAACCACACATTCATCTGTCCCTCAGTTGAGCTGAGGTAGAAAATAAAAGCTAGGAAATAACATCAGAAATGGATATTATTGTAATCAAATGGAAACCAAACTCCTGGAACTGACATCTAACTCATGCATTCAAACCCTGGAAGTCCATCACAAGAGCTGCAGCACTGACCCCATGTGAAACACAATTCCTCTTTCATCCACGTGTTTTTAATTCTCTGGACAGTCTCTCTGTCTCCCTGTTCCTGTAGTGTCTGAGTGTACTTAGATAAATTTGTCTGTTCTTTCCTCATTAACATTAGGAAAGACTCTTTTTGATTATCTTTCACTTGACATCATTGCATCCCTGATCAAAATTCCCACCTACATACATTCTGTGAAGCTTGCAATGCCTTCAGACACCAATCCTGTTTACATCCACTGCATCTTTTCTCTCCTACTAATAAAGTGGTATCACCCAACAGGTTTTTGCATCCCATCTGGCATGAACATAACACATAAACTCCTTAACCTAAGTCTGTAGATAACAGCTATACTTCAGAACTATTTAAACATGATTGAATATTGTCCTTTATGCTAAAATTGAGTAGCAACACACTTCTGGCAACACCTACTGGGGTAATAAATGCCTCTGAGGTCAGGACTGAGGGTCACAAGAAGAGGGCAAAGGACTCTGAATGTTCTCAGAGTGCTCCTAGTGCGTTAGAAACACAGTGCTTAGCATGTCATACTGTGAGCAGGAAATGAAAGGAAAATAATAAGATGAAAAGGCTCTGCATTAAAAATGGCAGAGGTATAACCTTCCTGACAACAAAGCAAACAGATTCTTGCTTAACATTACACTTCCATAATAATAATTATTGTTAATATTAGCAAGTTAATTGGCTTTCCACTGTACATAGTAGGTTGCAGTCAGAATATGATTTAGAAAGTGTAGCATATCTGTAGAGGTTTCGCACTGTAAGAACTGCTTACCTGGTGCGGAGTCAACAATTTTGATGTTATAAGGTAGTTTTGTGCCCAGTTGATGTTTATTATTTCCATAGGTCAATGGATTGTGCCCACTGACAGAAGCTGTATTTTTACAATACCAGAAAGGAAGAGCTGCACAAAGAGATGGATTTACAGAGGTAATTAGGCACATTAAAAGCTGAAAAGTACCTTCCTTTTGAGATTTACAGAAGCATGTAGGCAGAGTAGAGTCTCGACAGTAGTTTTTACCAGCCTAACCCAGCTGTGTTCCTCAACATTTCTTTTCTCATGTGACTGAAACCAGTTGTGTCCACACTGTTTGAGAGGGCAAAGTGCTAATTTGCACATGTCCCCCTGCATTGCTGGAGGGTTCCTTCACAGTAAACCTGCAGGTCTCACCCAGAGGAAGGCTGGGTGATGAACAGCTTCTGCCCTGAATGTCTGCTCAGCCTTGTCCTAGACAGAGAACACAGCTGCCACCTGGGGCACCTGGCATCCAGGGATTTTACTCTGGCCCAAAGAGACAAACTGAGCATCATAGGTAAATTTGGGACTACAGGTCAGCAGTTTGGGACACTGGAAGTGTGCCACGAAGACCATTTTTCATCTCAGACACATGCATTTAAATTTTCCATGGTTTGCGTTAAAAAGAACGAGGAACAATGATTTCAGAAGTAGTTTTGACAGAGAGAGAGGTTCCATTGCTAAATTCTCTCTCATAGATGTGAACATATACATAAACATTAATCTAAGCATTTTATTCTCCAGTCCCAGATTAGTTTCACTCAATTTGGCAAATAGCACACGCTCAGCATGTGCCTATGAGGAAATAATGTTCTCCCCTGTGCCTCAGCTTCCCTTTCCTGTCAGTGGAAGCTTCTAATCTAATAATTTTAAAATTCTCACACAGAAGAATGTTTTCAGGCTTAATATATCAAGATAAATAAATTATACAAAGATGTTTGCAAAAGAACACTGCAGAAATGCTGAGAGATTAATCATAAAGAACAATTACAGCAAACACACTTTGGATATTAAGCCTAAAATGTTTATAAGTGTATAAATCTTCAGAACATATTCTTTGAGCAAAGCTGTTGCTTTCAAAAGAAAGTGTTATGCAAGAAAAAGAATAAGATTACATATTGTTTATGTATATAGAACATCATAACAATGTTGCTTCATTGGCTAAAATCACTAATAACATCACATTAATTACTTTAAAGAGCTAAATTATCTCCCACTACAAGTGCCAAAGGTCTCTTAGCCATAGCTGAGCCAAGACAATTCCTCCTGAGTATAAAATTTGTTCTTTAAAGATACACTTTTTGGACTTAATATATGTTGCAATCATATCTGCATTAAATGAAAACCAAGAGAAGTCAAGATTTTTATCTCTAAACAGCTGAGGTGCATAAATATCAAGGAGGGAGATGTGTCACAAGACAATAAGAAGATACACATAGAATAGTTCAGGTTGAATAAGGGAAAAAATGTCTTAATAATGATAAGATCTATTGGACCATGGAATAGTCTTTAAAGAGATACAATAGAAAGCCCATCTCCAGGGATAGGTATAAGCACGCTGGAAAAAAATGTTACATAAAAGGTTGAAAGAAACAATCCTAATGAGACTCAAGATGAAGAAAATTATTGTAATTGTTTTTGCTCATTCTTAATATCTTTGATTCATGGTGGACAAAGACAAAAAGTAAACACACCACACAAACACTACAGATTTGCTTTGAAAGAATCAGTTTAACAGATTAACATTTAGAAGACAGATTTGCAGACCTATCAGTCATTCCAGGAGAACATTTATTATTCAGAACATATATTGATAATAACTGATTATTCATATTTAAGTTTTCAAGTCTCCATTTCTTCCCCTCATTCCCTCTGAGCTCCATTTAACAAAAAAATACAGTAAACAAAGCATTGGATTCTCTGATATTTATCTCTCTAGATCTTGTCAGGGCATAATCACTAAGGAAATTATGTTGTCAATGAAGTTCAATTTCCCTAGCACTTTTATCTTCATTTCCATGGATATTTTCCTCCTTATAAGCACTAAGATACCAAATTGACAGAAGACTGTGCTTTGTAATACTACAACTCAAGGGGAAAAATACTGAAATTGTAGTCTTCTAAGTTGAAGCAGTATTTTCCATTGGTAGAAGAGGACATTTAGCTCTAGGACAATGGAAAAATTAGGTCTTAACCAGAATGAGGCCAGCAACCATAAGTTTAGTCTCTATAAATATTAACGTCACAGGTGCTAGAGGGATTGTAGTTCAAACAGTCTCTTGTTTTAGTTTCTTTCTCAAATCTGTATTCTAGTAATAAGACTAACTCTTCAGAGAGGAACCTCTGAAGATTCCTCCACCCTCCAAGTCTGCAGCTACTTCAGGAGACAGGGACTTCATAAGTGACTGACCTCGAGAAACTTGAAATCTCTTGTTCTAGAAAGGAGATGGCAAAGCACAACCAAGTATAGTATATAGATATCTTCAGGATGTCATCTAGACCAGAGATCCTGTGATACTCTGAAGACAATAGTAACCCCTCACAGTTTCCCATCAATGCCTGCAGATTCAGTGTGGAATCAGATGAAATATTTTAGCTAATCTGACTATTATTTAGAATAGAAGCTGTATGTACAGCTGTGCATTCCATTCTGTCTTACTGTTGAAGACCTATGTACACACTTATCCTCTCCAGAAATAAAAATTATGGCCCATACCTGAAGCTGGGGCACATAAGATGTCACAGTGATGGGATTATTTTGATACAAAAGGGATACCTAGTCAAACAAGAGGTTTGAGGTCTCCTAATCTGTCTTGCTATAAAACCAAAATACATGGCAGAGGCAAGCTGGTCTTGTCTGCTTTCTGCAGCTGAAGTCTTGATTGTGCTTGTAGTCTCCTGCTATCTGCTTTTATTTATCCTTTGCTGCTACAGCAATTTACTTATACATTCTGATTGCCTTCAAAATGTAAAGGTTAACAGAAAAGTAACTTCTTAAATAAAAATCCTCACCTCACTTCTCTACTTAATATGACACATTGCCTTTTAGAATGTAACACATATTTTCTCCTTTGATTCCTGGTTCTCAGGTGCATGACATTATGTGCTTACATACCTTCTCCATCACAACTTCAAGCAAATAAAAAACAACAGTTCTGTTATTTCTGGCTGCTCTGCATCTCATCCCTCATTTCCACTAGCAAGAGAGAAACAACATGAGCAGCAGAGGGCTAGTCCTTGTAGCTGAGTATCTCACATGCCCCCTTTCTCCTAAATAAGCATACTGTGTTCCAAGTTTCCACCCAACATCCCTATCGACTTTTCAGGGTAGGTGGCAGTGCATGCGTTGTCTGCTTCTGAGTTTGGAACACACTGATTGACAGACACACATGCTGATCAAGAAACCTGGGGGTAAATATGGCTTTCCTAAAGCATAGGGCAGTAATGTACTCCTTCTATACTTGGCTGCAAATTTTCATGGCCAGCTGGTTCATTATGAGGTTAAAGGGAGACAGATGGGAGAGGCAGAAAATTCACTGTTGCAGTTGTTATCAATTGTATGTGGAGAGCACAACTTTAGTTTCTCTGTGAATTGACAATGGCTCACCATGGTATCCAAAGATTTCCGTAGCTATAAAATGACAAACTATTTGACTTCCTACAGTCAGTTACGTTTTCTAAATATCATTGCTATAGATAGCCAGGATAAAGAAGAGAATGGTTTTTCATTTGCAGATACTTCCAGTCAGAATGTAGGATTTAGGGTCATTATAACTTGTTCATACCTGGATGATAAATGAATCAGCCAATATCTGGTAAGACCAGTTTTTCTGAGTAATTCTGTAAATAACCTGAGAAACAGAATAACAAACCGTGTAGATCCACTGCTTTGGATAAAGCTTTAAAGAATCCAAATAATATTATAATTTGCAGCTTTGTGTCAGCACGTAGCTAAAACCCTAAGCTAGAGCTACCTTTAGAGAAGA
This sequence comes from Empidonax traillii, assembly GCF_003031625.1. Taxonomy (NCBI): domain Eukaryota; kingdom Metazoa; phylum Chordata; class Aves; order Passeriformes; family Tyrannidae; genus Empidonax; species Empidonax traillii. The sequence continues at coordinate 1,449,969 of NW_020955378.1, forward strand.
GTAAAAGCAAATAGGAAAAACAGAAAATTGTTAAGAAGAATCTTTTATTCTCGAGTTTGAAGACAAGTGACTTGAGCAGTTAGAAATACTGTGGTTAAGGGACAAGATTCCCAAATACAGATGATATTTATGTTATGTTTAGCCATCTGAAGTCAGATATCCAACCTAAGCTGGTCATCTAGAGTCACTTTGTAGGAGGAGAGAAGTCAGCATTCACGTTATCCTCCATTTTTTACCTAAGAGCAACAAATTAGCTCTTCAAGGTATCTACTGCTTTCCACAGATAGTTTAGAACACCTAATTTAAAAGTTAATTTTTAAGTTTCTGAAGTTTTCTAGATGACTGTTAACCAGGCTGGTTAGGTTGCTGTGCACAGCAAAAGATTTGCAGTCAGGCAAAATAAGGCACACAAAAATCATGTGAACTACAGGCACTTTTGCTATGGAGGGGTCATCATGCGCTGTTAGGAGGGAAGCAGAACCAAGGTACAGAGACAGTGAAGGGCTTGGCCACCTCACCACGGCAAAGGCAAAATGTAACTATTGAATACAAAACACTGTAAATTTGAAAGCAACAGAAAAGCTGAAAGCAGTTCAGGAGACACCTAAGCTTCAGGTTTGCCACGTTATTCTACCTTACATTTCTCCAGATGCTGGTTTACTTTGGGCCCCTGTCTGCTGAGCACCTCAACACCTGCCTCCAGTGTTGCTTCTCTGGACATGCTTCTTTGTTTTATTCCTGCAAAATTTGAACACAACAATCTTCTCACTTCAACACACAACAGTCAGTCGTCTTCTCCAAAAGAAAAAGAAAAATGCAGTAGAGTCACCAATATCTGGGTTTTTTTCTGCTCATTTCCATTTATTTATTAGTCTAACAGACAAAACACTCTCCTATGAAAGCAGCAAATGAAAGTTTATCTTCTCCTTTTAGCTGAGAGAAGTTTTGAATGGCAAAGCATATGTTTTGTCAGTCAGCTGTGCAGATACAGATTTTTATCAACAGATTTTAAAAAATCTATTATTAAGTATATACTATTTTAAAGCACCTGGTTAACTACATCCATCTTAATAATCTTAAGTGCATCCATTCAGTTCTAATGAACTGTATTTTCTCACTAGGGGTGTAATTTGTCGTTTGGTTCTATAACGAAAGTTTCAAGGGTCTGATGCCCCTTGCACTTTGATTTACCATCAAGGTTTCTAAAAAGTAAATTCAGAATATTTGTGAAACATTGCTGAATCTCAGCATCAGTGTTACACATCCACTATAAAAGATGATACTAGTGCAAAATACAAGAAATGCAGAATCTTAGGTCCTCAGACATCAATGTTCATTTCTTAGTCTGTCATTAATATTCCCCCATACTTTTTAAGCTTCCAGAATCCAGTAGCATTTTAGATCTGCAGGAGGTTGTGAATAATAATGTGCATTAATAAGGTAGCAGAAGACACAAGTTCCTGCTGATTGCATATCCAAGATTGTTGTTAATGACTACATTACTTGCTAAAAAAAGTAAACAAATTCCTACATGGAGAGATCCAAGATATGCCAGTTGCCTAGTTGCTAAAGAATATTAACATTTCTACAAAAAAATGCTCAATTTTGCTATCACTGTCAAGGGATGCGTTTCACAAGGAATGTTTATTTGAAAAGGGTATTAAAAGCCCTTGAAAGATTTATATATATTCAAAAGAAGTGTAAGGATTTTGTTAATTTCATTGTCCTAATTATTATGGTCTCTAGCATCAAGTCCAGCATTAAAATGGCCAAGTAATGAAGCAAACCTTGAGGTATGCAATATAAATTGGTTTTTTGAAACTAAATTTCACCTTTTTGTGCTACAATTGAAAACACATTTCTTTAACCAGCAGCTTAGTCTGATAATCTTATGGGTCTGCTTAGCATTAGAATTCATCTTAGATCCCTGAGTCTTTTCCATTGACTTCAGCTGAGCTTCTCCCATGAGGCTGGGTTGTAGAGGATTAGGCTGTTTTCATTTTTTATTCCATACACTTTTATTTAGGTATATCAGCCAACACCAGTGTTGAAGGAGTTTATTTTTGGAATATGGGAAATGTAAGTAGACAGTTGCACTAATGCAGTTACGGAAAGTTCTGCAACATACAACAATACATTTCATGTCTAGCTTTTAAGATAAACAAAAAGCTATGGAATCCTGGGATCCACCTTACAGAGCCTGACTTACAATTTTGTCTAGGAAATAACTTATTAGTAGTTATACAATATACAGCTTCCTGAGCAGTGTCAAAGAGAAAGTGCAGGATCCAACTGTAGACATATAAATACAATAGAGCATTGTTTGGAGACTTCCACAGAAAAAAAATAAGGATATCCAAATGAGAGTCAGGTGACTCCTCCCAACAAAAAGTAAGAAACAATAAGTTGCGGGCTATTCCAATAAATAACTTCACAAGGGACTGGTAGAATGAGGCACTCAATCAAGGACTGTCTGGCTGCTGCATGACTCACTTAGAAAGTTCAGGTAATGGTTGCTCATAGGGTGAGTCTTCCCTGACCCGGCACGTTAGCTGCCATACTACTACCATGAAATAAGCTGTTTTGTGACAAATATTCCACAGTGGCTTCTCTATGTGAGCATCAATTTCCAGGCCTTACTCCTCTGCAATAGGGTTTGTACTGCTAAATTGTTTCAAAACAAACGAAACCACAGTTGATCTTCCAGGATAATTATACTTGTCAGTTTACTCTTTAGTGACAAGGCTGGAGAAGACAGTGGAAAAGCCTTAAAGAACTGCATCCTGTCCTGGGCATGGGTTCGGGACCTTTTTCTGAAGATTATTTTCTTTTGTGGCAAATATATGTTGTTCTAGTCAAGGACCTGCCTAGACAAAGTCACCACACCAAAAGCACATAGCACACAGGCACACAGGTTTGTTCTGATTAAAGTTCCAGCAGAGCTGGGACCAACCACACACATGCTACTGGATTATATGCAATATTTCCTTATTCGTAAAACATTAGGAATGCCCATTTTAAGCACTAGTATTTTGAAATATAGATAGCAAAGCCTAGATTGGGTATAAGACATCTTCAGTAGTAGTTCAAGTTCTCCATTTGATCAGTGGTACCCAAGAAACACACACTACACAATCATTATTTGCTTGTTTGTTACATTTTATCATGTCTGCCAGTTTATAGAGCACTAATAGAATAACTTGCATTTATAAGCAGCATTATGTAACATTTATTTATACCACATGGTTAAATTTTATTTTGCACATGGATAATTTTACTTTGCCCAGTTGAAAACAATGAGGTACAAAGTGAGTAATGTGTAAAACCAGTCGGCACAATGCAAATAAGAAAATTTTAGAAATGTCAGTACAGCACATGAGCATAATAAAGGGGGTCATTACTCAAGATAAATCACATTGTTTTGTCAGAATCACAGTGCCTGCAATGCTTGCAGAAAGCTATTTTTGCTCTTAATGTTGCTAACAACCCTGCCTTTATCACAATCTCACAAAATTTGGCATTTTTCCTGAATCCTCAGGATATGTGGGGGGTTTTATTTCTTTTTTGAATGGAAATTTCCTGCTTCTTACAGTGTTAGTGAAAAGTCTGGAAACATATGGGCCCAGAAAGGAGATTCAGAAATCCCTAAAACTATAATTATTTTTCATACCTAGATTTTTGATGTGTATCCTATTTGTAGATTTGTGGTACTGGCTTATCTTACAAGCTCAAGCAATTTATTATTTGTTTATTTATGTCTTCATGTCTCATTACCTATATTATTGCATACTTTTAATCCTAATTAAGAATCTAAAAAGCCCACATTTTCAAAAATTTCAGAGTGAATCTGTATACAAAACAAGTTTCCAGTTTGCAGACTTACTTTTCTACAAAAGTGATTTTGGTTTGAGTCAAATGAAGCAGCAAATCGGAACAAACTTTACACAAACCATCAGCTCCCTAGATATGGCAGCTGGCCATATCTAGTGAAACTAATTCCCTCCTCAACTTTGCTGGGAAGATAAAGTACAACAATTTTGCAGCTGAGAAGTTACTGGGGGCTCCACATCTCCCCAGCACAGGGGCAGACCTTCCACCAGACTTCCCTCCATGGTCCCCTAGCCTTCTTCTGGGAGGTTTTTTTTATGATTTGACAAAGTACTCAATATCACATAACACACAGGTTTTGACAATAGCTGGACCAGGTGAGACAAAAAGCTCTGGGAAGCTGTAAGATCAATGACTTTTAATTTATTTTTTTTTTTGTTAATGAAATAGTTGTATTTATCTTCATGGGAATAATGGTGAAAGTCAATGTATTCCTAGTGTGGTGATAGCCTTTAACCACAAAGTGACACAAACAGACAAAGCAAGGTATGTTCTGGCACCTGATAACATAGCAAAGTTTTGAGGACATCATCGGTATACAGGTCTGAAAATAAAAGTACCTCTTTTCAATATTCTCTCACACAGCAGAGCAAATAAATGCTAGTCTTGGGTGAGCAGACTGAAAATCTAAGCCTTTCCAAAACCAGCAGTGGTTTAATCTTCAATACCACTATCATACTCTCCATAAAGAGAAGGCACAACAGGTCAACAAATTTAGTTGGAAAGATGAGCCATGAGAGAGACATCTAAGCCGTTTCTCCCAGTGACCAATTTATGTATTTCTTTCCTAATCTGACATTTCATACTGACATTTCATATTCTCCTTTTGAGGATCTCATCAGGATTTGTTCCTGGTACAGTTTCACAAAACTGATTAAGTACTTTGCTGGGTATCTCTGCTCCTGTACTGGGATACCTGCAGAGAGGAGGATGGAAATAGGGCCAGCTGAGAAGTCTGTCTCAGGCTAGAAGAGCTGAGGTAACACTTTTTTAACTTGCTTTACTGGTTAACACCTGGATGTGACTGGTATTAGCAGATGGCACTGGAAAGGATATAGTTGTTATGCAGAGCTACACGGGCTGAAAACATTAAAACATACTGTTAGGAGAAGGAAATAAAGTATGAGGATGCTGGAACATAGAAACAGTAACAAAAACTTGTCTGTGCTAAATGTTCATTGAACAGTGACACGATTAACAAAATAATAGTTTTAGATTCTTACAAAATGCAGTTTCAAGCAGTACAGCTTCCAGAGTGAGGGATTCCACTCTGCTCCCACTCCTTGAGCAGTCACTAAGTCTGATGAGCACGGTGAGAGGGATGGCAGGGAAAACCCTGGAAATGCACAAAGAATTGTAAAAAACTGAGAAGCTTTTTCAATCCCTTTCACTGTTATTAATCTGCTCTGACTGTTCCTATAGCAAAGGTATGGAACAAGTAACCCTGAAATCAAGGTTAGACTTCTTCACATGAATAATTTTTCCATGATGGGTGCTGCAAAGATCTAGCACGTTCTCATGGAACACACATACATTAAAATGAGTGAATAACTGCATTGTGCTTGGATGAGCAGGGAGAAGCCGTGGTCCACTGGTCCCATAAGTATGGGGGAAGGCCATCTTTAAGAAATAAGGCAAACCCTGTGTTAAGTTGGGAAACAGTAGATGTGGTTTCCATTCCTACCTCTGCCTTACTCTTCCTGCCTGAATTCAAACAAGTCTCTAAGACTTTCTCTGCCTCAGTCTGTAACGAAGTAATAATATTTTCCTGCCTCTGTGGGACTCTGTCATCCAGATATTGTGCTGATGGGTACAATTGAACAATCTGCCATATATTAAAAAGAATATTTGCTCAGATGGATGGTACTTTATCACTGAAAAATGTCAAGTGAATGAGGTGTGCTCACTTTTTATAGGTTCCTTGTATGTGCTTTGTTATAACAAGAAATAGATCACCACTGTGGGGACCTGAGTCATGTTTGTCCTTATTCTACTCTTTTTCCAGTGTTTTCCTTGAATGCAATACACATAAATCAGTATAAAAATGGAGTAATACCATGGCAAATCAGAGCTTTTGTTTTTCTCCCTGGAAGCTGCACTAGCCCTGCGCTCCAAAACAATTACTACCATGTAATTTATTTTCACTTTATTATGTTTCTCTGAAATCCAAATTGGAGTTTGCTGGTTATGCAACAGCTCCCCATATTCATTTTCCTACACAATGAAACTTCGGCTGGAAACACATACAAATTAAGGATTCAAATCTTTCTAAGAAGTTTTGCAAAACTTCCTTTATAGCCAGCTTCTATTAAATCCCATTTGGTTTTATAAGCTGCTGAAAACCCTAATCAGAAATGTCTGTGCTTATGGGCTCAAAACAGAATATCATCTATATCTTACCTTACTTCCTTGTAAGGATCTCTGAATAACGTCAAAATGGCATGCCTTTCCTAATTCAAACATTTGGCAAAACAGGGTTATAATAAATGATGTAACAAGGGAGATCCTAATAAGAAACATCTGTACATATTGCTGAAGGCAAGCTCAAAGTATGTCAGAGTCTAAGAATTTACCACAAGGAAAAATTACTGAGAAAAATATGTAAGAAATGTTTAAGTTCAATGTTGCTTGAAAAGCAACAAGAACAAAGTATCTAACAATACCACACAAGCAGACCACAACCCTCTTTTCACATTTACAAAGCTATTGAAGGGCTGGCACAGGGAAGTAAAAACCTGACCCTGACAAGCAGCTGCTCAGAAATTCCCACTGTCCGTGGGCACAGGTCTTCCTGGGGAGCTTCAGACTCAGTGCAGCTGAGCCTCATTTCAGAAAAATGAGCACATTCAGCCTTAGACCATTAGTGTAGGACAGAAAAAGATGATTATTGCTCCCTTTTTGATAGGAAATCTCAGGTACAGAGAGGTCAAGTCAAAATTCTTCCTCTGATCCAAGTGCAATAAAACATGGGCAATCAATTTCATTTACCTGTTACTTCATAAAAAAATGCAATGTGTCTCAATCTTCCATCGCTTTCAGCTCAAGAAAACAACATTTGGCCTCCTTGGACACCACGTCCAAGATTTCTTGAGTCAGAGACCTCCAAAATAACTATTTGAACTTGAAGGTCATCTATTACATAAGGAATTCACCAAAGGATTGACCATCTTAATAACCTGATTCCCTATGGTTCAATACAATACTGTTTTTCATTTCTTACAGGAATTTTTTTCATCTATCTGTACCAGGAGGAAATGAATAAGAAAAAAGAAAAACATGCTGAAACACACTATGTTCTGAGAAGCCATAGTGGGCCCTTGCCAACAGGTAGTGAATGCAGCCACTGAGAGACTATAAGCAGAGATATAAAAAAAGTGTTCTCTGAATGTTATGCCTTTAGGCTCCACGTGGAACAAGCAATGAAGGAAAAAAAACAAGGAGATTGGACGTATTTTGGAGAATGAATAATAAAGATGGACAAGCCAGCAGCATCCTGTCAGCCTCTTGCTAACAGAAAGTCAACCTTTCCAGGAACTGATGACCTATGCCTGGAGTCCAAGAGGCAAAGGTGCTGGGAGCCTTCAATGTTTTGTACTTTCAGAAGCTTGGCCAGGTCTAGAAGGAAAATACCTCCAGTATTATGTAGCATTGAGTGGAGATGACTCTGTTGTACCAAATACTTGATTATGAATGCTCAGGGACTACTGAAAGTGTATGTTGCTAATACTTAAATGAAAATTTTTGCTCCATGCTTGACTAGTAACTGGATTTTTATTTTTCTGTCATTCCTCAGAGCTTTTCAAAGAGTGTTTTAGAAGCTGGAAAGACACTGTTTCAAGGTTTTAGTAGTTGATAATTGTTTCTCCACGCATGAGGCTCCACAGTTTTGAGGGGAGCTGAGGATGGCTTTTTAATAACAAACTCTCTTACTCAGAACTATGTAAAATATTTTTGTATTCTATAAAAATAATGCTGATTCTGTTCAAATAAACTCACTGCTGACATGCTGCAGTGAGCTTCAATATTTTTAGACCATTTGGGCCCCAGGCAATCTGAAGTAAATATATTTATTTTAGCTTATCCCTGGTGTAAACAGAGAAAACCTGAACATCAGGTTAAAGGTCATAATCCCATGAGCAACATCTGCTCTCTTGAATTTTTAGGAATAGTTCTGACTGCATGTGCAATAAAACTCAAGAGCTCTGCTCTAGTTCTCAATCTTCTTGCACCCCACCAACTCTCCCACTCCCAAAATGTTGGAACTTTTAAATTTCACCTCATGCATCAGACAGGAGTGGGTCATCTACAGGTGCTGGAAAAGCTTCAAACTGCGACTCAGTCTCAGAGTTTCCCAGTTTCAGTGAAAATCCCCAAGAAGCTTTCATTACCTCTTGTCATCACTCTGAATCAGGAAGTAAGAAACTCCACAAACTCACGTATTTTAATCTTTTTTTTTTTTTCCAATCTATATTCATTTTTCTAAAAAAAAAGTTAATGCTCTTCATTTAGTTAAAACATTACACACAGAATGGATAGGATCTTTATGTTACATTTTGCCACATATTTAAAAGCTTATACAGTTTGTTCTAATTTGTTTCTTTTGTTTTGCTGGAAAGTTAACAATGGCATTTATTAATTGTTTAACTCATGATTTCCTTCTTTGGCAGGACTCAGAATCCATTTCAAAATACCAGACGTCTCAGTTATGCTTGATTATAATTTATGTAAAATTATTTCATATGTTCCTGACAAAGAACAAAAAATAATCAGAAAATCATAGTCATAGATTATGCTGAGTTGGAAGGGACAAGGATCATCGAGTTGGACAAGGATCACTGAGTCCAACTCCTGGTCTTGAACAGGACAACCCAAGAGTCACACCATGTTCCTGTGTGTATTGACCAAATGCCTCTTGAGCTCTGTCAGGTTTGGTGCTGTAATCACTTCCCTGGGGAGCCTGTTCCAGTGCCCAACCACCCTCTGGATGAAGAAGATTTTCCTGATATCCAACCTAAACCTCCTCTGACTCAGCTTTAAGCCATTTCATCAAGTCCTGTCTCTGGTCACAAGAGTGAAGAGATCAGTACTTGCCTCTACTTCATGAGGATGTTGAGTACCACAATGAGGTCTCCCCTCAGGCTCCTCTTCTCCAGACCAAGTGACCTCAGCCATTCTTCATACGGCTACTCCAGACCCTTCACCATCCTCATGGCCCTACTTTGGATGTTCTCTAATAGCTTAATATCTTTCTTATATCGTGGTGCCCAAAACTGTCCACGGTACTCAAGGTGAAACCACCCCAGAGCAGAGCAGAACAGGACAATCCCCTCCCTCCCTGGCTGGCGATGCTTTGCCTGATGCCTCCCAGGACATGGTTGGCCCTCCTGGTTGCCAGGGCTGACTCATATTCAGCTTGCCATCAACCAGGAGCCCCAGCTTCCTTTCCACAGTGCTTCTTTTCAGCCTCTCATTCCCCAGTCTACACACAAAACCAGAGTTCCCCATCTCAGGTGCAGAATCCAACACTCGCCCTTGTTAAACTTCACACAGTTGATGATTGCCCATTTCTCCAGTTTCTCAAAGTCTCCCTGCAGGGCCTCTCCGTCAGCAAGAGAGTTAACAGCTCCTCCCAATTTAGTGTTGTTGGCAAACTTACATCCTCTCCAGTCCTGTGTTCAAGTTTTTTATGAAGATGTTGAAGAGAACTGGGCCATGGAAGGTGCCCTGCAGAACCCCATTAGTGACCAGTCACCAGCCTGATATCACCCCATTCACCATAACTCTTTGTGCTGTTGCCTAAGAGGCTGTGGAGGAAAAAAAGGCCATATTAGGTAGGAGGTAAGATAAGGATACAAAAGGCTTTAATGAGCCCCCAGGCTTCCAGGAATACCACCACCACCACACCATACAGATGTTTACAATTTTTATAATGATTTTCACCCAATCCCCATCTGGCCACTGGCCAGGTTCTGCCCCCCTGACACACCTTTTGGGAATTGAGTCTAGGGGCGTTTTGGGACACCCTCTTCCTCATCTTCATCTTCCTCAGAGCATGTGCTGTTCTTGGAGGCCTTCCAGAGCTCTGGACCTGAAGGTCGTTGTGTCTATGGCTATATCTTCTTGCACAGATTTTAGGGTGTTTTCAACAATGCTATCTTGAAAATGACACGAAACAGGCTAATGGAATTTAGGGAAATTGATATGGGAATCGGTAACAGGGTTTGCTATGTGTAATTGCTGCGTTAAAGGGTAAGGGATAATGTGCTGCTACTTTAAAATCTACACTCACTATATAATTACTTCTAAAATCTACAAAATTAAAAGAAATCAAAACTCTAAGGCATCAGTGCCCAGCCCGTGAGGCAGTTGCTCACCCATCACACAACATGGTTATCCAGCTGTATGCTGGACATTTTGCCCACAAGGATACTGTGAGAGACAATATCCAAAGCTTTGCTGAAGTCCAAAAATATTACATCTACTGACTTTCCTAGATCAACCAGGCAGGTTACCCTGTCATAGAAGGAAATCAGGTTCAACAAGAAGGACTTTCTCCTCATCTTTATTGATGATTTAGATGAGGGGATTGAGTCCATCATCAGCAAATTTGCAGATGACACCAAGTTGGGAGGGAGTGTCGACCTGCTGGAAGGCAGGAGGGCTCTGCAGAGGGATCTGGATAGACTGGAGAGATGGGCTGACTCCAATGGAATGAAGTTCAACAAAGCCAAGTGCCGGGTCTTGCACTTCGGCCACAACAACCCCCTGCAGCGCTACAGGCTGAGCACAGAGTGGCTGGAGAGCAGCCAGGCAGAAAGGGACCTGGGGGTGCTGATTGACAGGAGGCTGAACATGAGCCAGCAGTGTGCCCAGGTGGCCAAGAAGGCCAATGGCATCCTGGCTTGGATCAGGAACAGTGTGGCCAGCAGGAGCAGGGAAGTGATCCTTCCCCTGTACTCAGCGCTGGTGAGGCCACACCTTGAGTATTGTGTTCAGCTCTGGGCCTCTCAGTTCAGGAAGGACATTGAGGTGCTGGAGCGGGTCCAGAGAAGAGCAACAAGGCTGGTGAAGGGACTTGAGCACAAGTCCTGTGAGGAGAGGCTGAGGGAACTGGGGTTGTTTAGTCTGGAGAAGAGAAGGCTTAGAGGTGACCTCATCACTCTCTTCAATTACCTGAAGGGAGGTTATAGCCAGGTGGGGGTTGGTCTCTTCTCCCAGGCAACCGACAGTAGGACAAGGGGACATGGGCTCAAGCTCTGCCAGGGGAGGTTTAGGTTAGATGTTAGGAAGAAATTCCTTACAGAGAGGGTAATCAGGCATTGGAACGGCCTGCCCAGAGAAGTGGTGGATTCACCATCCCTGGAGGTTTTAAACAGAGATTGGACATGGCTCTTAGTGCCATGATATAGTAATTGGAGTTGGATCAGGGGTTGGACTCGATGATCTTGGAGGTCTTTTCCAACCCAATCTATTCTACAATTCTGTGTTTCTATGATGAAGCCGTGCTGACTGTGACCAATTAGTGTGTTGTCTTTCAGGTGTTTTTCAATACCTCCCAGAGTAATCTTTTCCATGATTTTACCAGGCACTGAAGTGAGACTGATAAAAAATTATTGAAATATTATTTATATATATAATTGAAATTATATGTAAATTATTGAAATATTTCTATTATACTGTATACAAATATTTATTACTGAAAAGTGTAGAAAAAGTTAAAAAGTAACTATAGTTTCATATGACAGATTTTAGATCTAAGAAGTTCACAGTCACTCAGATCTCTGGGATATTCAGATGTAGCACCGCTGCAGGTCCATTTCTTCTTTTCTCAGTGTTTGCACTGCTTATAGACACTGGAATGCCTATCTGCTGTGTACCCGAAGTTATGATTTATAAATAACAGTTCATAACAAACTGTTCCTGTGTTCTTCTGCTCACAAGAACTGAAATACGCATAAAACATGAGTTCTTCAGGATATTATACAATGTGCTTGTTTCTAGTGAGGCAATTCCAAATCTAACCTAATCAAACATCTAGATTAAACCCCCACCATATTTAACTTTATTTATAGCAAAGCAGCTGTACTAGTCAAGGCATTTTGTTTTCCCAAGTAAGCTTTTGCATAATGGTCTGCCTTTCTTGTTCAAATTACGAAGAAAAAAGAATTGGCAGTGTATGAAAGGAAGAAAGCAGACATAAGAAACACATTCCTAACATGGATCTACAGTGACACAATAAAGACTTGAGTCTGGGAATTCACTGAAGTCTAGACATATTTGGAAGAAAAGGAGAAAGTCACTTGCAGAGATCTCTCTCAATGATGGATATTTTCTAGATCTCCTTGAAATGTCCTTCATCAAAACAACTCCTGACTGCAGATCCTGCAGATCCAGGCTCTGGTGCTTAGAGGGTGCAGCCTCCCTGGAGCTACAGTATTTTACCATTATGACTGAGTTACATCACCTTTTGTTATCTAAATAATCTGAAATCATGCCTTCACTCCTACAAACCAGTGAAATCATAGAGACACACTGAACATTGTTCTATGCCAGCATGCATAAGAAATTCCATTTTGCATTGAATTAGATATTAACTGATAGTAAGCATTAATTTATACTGCTACACTGAAAGAGTCTTTAGGAAGAACATATGCAATTGTGTTTTCGAGCTTAACTCTGTCTCCTGACAGATGACTGTTTGATTTCTGAAGCTGTGGGATGCATAAACTCTGGGCAATTATTAGGTTATTTAAGATGTAGACAGATTTAGACCAATTATATTTCCATATATTTACACATCATTTATACAGATGACAAAGGGTCACAGCCTGAGGGTGTTGTCAATTTACGAGATCTCAGGACTTATCCTAAAGAATCTCATGGAGCTTTTGTATTTATCAGAGATTCCCTGTCAACTGGTCACAGACTTACAGACTATTCAAAGGACCACACCCACAGGCACAACTCTCTGTGTACCATCAAGAATTTTCTCGGCCATGCAGGTGCAAGTGGTTCACACATCACAGTGTGGGAATCACTCTACTAAATTGCATTTTAGATCCTGAAATTGTATGGCAGCTTATCTAACACTGGAAGAGAAAACATGGGTTGCTGAGTCCATAATCTCAGGTTGCTTGTCATTATCCCTAAGGCCATGAGGATGTCCCCTCTATCCTCTATACTGCTATGCATTAAACATCCCACTGTGTTTGACTTCAGATGTTTCTCTTTAGGGAACCTAAAACCTAGGAAAAAATTATCATTTGCAATGACAGGAGGAATTAAGAGTCTCACCTATGGAAGTGGGCCATCAAAATGGATAGAAAAATGCTGACTCTAAAATTCCTATGACCTATATTTATGCTATCCTAACAAGAAAGAGCTCTTTGTCATTTCTACAAAGTAAAAACAAAGGACAGGCATTTAAATAATAGCAGGCAGTCTTACACATCTTAAAAACAATAAACAGTCAGTACTGGGAGAGATTTTACTGGTCCCTCCACACACTTTTAATACCTTAGCACTAAACCTGAACTACAATTAAGAGACTGAGATAAAATGGAAAAGATAGGCTGAAGGCAGAAAGACTTACAGACCTTAGAAATGGATTTTTAAATCTCTAAACACAAGTTTTCTGAATTGCAGTAATAACTTTTTATTGGAAACTGTCTTGTGCTGCTTTTATATTTTATCATTGCAGCAACAACACGAGTGCACTTGGGGTAGGTATGAGGTCATGGATTCAAGCCTGATGTGTGTTTGACCCAGCCTTTGCAAGAGTGTCTGTATTTCTCCACACACAAGGAAAAGGTTGCCCGCTCTCAGAGTCCAAAACTGGCCCTGAAACAGTGATGAGATTAACTTAAAGAACAACGCAATTTACACCAGATAATTTCCATACCCTCACAGGACACTCCCATGACGCATGCTGGACCAGCGCCATGAGCTGCCTGCTAAGCCCCTAGCTGACATGTACGCTGAGTTAATAAGCCTGGAGAGGTACAGCGGGACAGTTAGCATCCCTAGGCAGCAGCTGGGATTGAGGCACCCTGGCCAGGGCCCTGTGCTCAAAGAAGTCCTGCTGAAAGCCATTTTCTACCATGGCCCATGCTCAGCGACACTTTTCCTCCTGCTGTGGCCTCAGAGGAGCCATATATGTCACACTACACAAACTGTGCCTCTGCTACCTGGCCCAGGGCAAGAACCTCCCATGTCGGTTTAATCAGAAAAGAGATGGTCTGAATGCACCTCTGCATATTTTCCCAGGCAAATGCCTGCTTAGAAAGTATCCCCCAGCTAGGAAGATGAGCTCAAACCCATCATGTGAATAACAGACAGCATAACTCTGGGAACGTTTGATTCATTAATAAGTGGGTTAGTACTGAGAGTTACGAAGCTCTTCATGAAAGTATCAACCTTGTCAGACCTCTTGACAAATATATCTACTAAGAGGAAGTGAATATGAACAGTGTTTGAGGAATAGTATAATAAATAAATAAGTAAATACATAAATAAGCAAAACAACCTGCAAAACAGCAAAAAACCAAAGCCCACCTACCCCTTTTTCCAGGCTGTATAAGATTGCCACCTACCACATTTTCTTCTTTGGGTTACTATATCCCCAACTTTTGCCCTCTAGCAATGGATGTAGCAGTCTTTCTATGGTATAATTCATCTGAAAATGTGAAATGATACATATTTCATGTGCTTCAGTAGATGTTTAAATATGTTGATCTTATTTTTCCCTTTGGTTCATTTAGCATATAAACAGTCTTTTTTAGTGTTATGCATATTTTAGCTCTTCAGAAAAAATAGTATAAGTTATAGTTCAAGAATAGATTTTCCATAATACTGGTCTGTTTTTAAGCTATTGTGACTGGTAAATAAGAAATTATATTTACTACCGTAACATTAAAGCAGGACAGAGAAGAACTGGCTCATAGGTTGGTTCATTTCAGGAGAGTAAGAATCAACAAGAATCAGAGTGTCTACTTAACTCATCAGGGAACCGTGCAAACATGACTCAAAAATAGCTTGCCCCATGGTGCCAGACACAGCGAAATACAAAGCCTGCCTCATGTGTACACTTTTCAGCTCCTTTCACAGCCATGGCAAGAGGAAGAGGAGTCTTACCAAGAAGTAAATGTGTGCAGCCTTGCTAGCTGCTCTTGCCAGCTCAGATGAAGTGAGTGCAAGTTCTTTGAACCAGGGAGGGCAGGACATTTATGAGCATGAGCTGCAAGAAGCCCACTAAGGTAGTGGTCACTCTTGCTCTGGTTATTACAGAGCTGTGTGGGATATCCTTGTATCCAGCCTACAAATGACCAAATAATAAAGAAAATCCATTTTAGGAAAGTACTCACCTTTTACCAAACTTTTCATGTTGTTTCACTCATTAGAAACATGAAAGGGGTTACCGTAATATGACCAGCCAGCTCTCCGTGCATCACTTATGATTTTTCCAGCACTGAAACCATCTGATATGAGGATCAAACCCATTTGACATCAGCCTCATTTCAAAACGTAATAAAGATTGCAATCCCCAAGAGAAACTACTGCATTTTTCTGAGGGAGGTAGATACTATTAAACCAAAGAACAGATTTTCCCATGGTCAGGTGTGGCAGAATGACCTCTCCTTCTTTCCAGACCAGTGCACGAGAGGATTAATAATTATGAACAACTATTATTTCTGAAACATATAACATTATGTGTTTTAACACAAATGGAAAAAAACTCCCAAACAAACCACAAATGTAATTCTGATCCTGTATTCGGAAGTTTTTGGAGGAATATCAAATCTAAATCCGTATTCCTAATGAATACAAAAAGGCTGATCTTCACAGTTGGCAGATCAGTGTGAGGCATATAACAGAAATTTGTAGCTGTTATAGCTCTCAAGTTAGAACTAGGGCTATCAAAACAAAATGATGGATGTTAGGAGATGTTTTACAGTATCTGCTCCAAACCTCCTTACATTTTGCATATAAGTCCCTTTCTCTGCAATGTGCTGGGAAAGCAGCAGACTTAAATGCTCTGTTACAAGTGTCAGCTTCGAGCAACTCGGGTGAGATTGACAGAACAAAACTGGCTTAAAAACAGCCCACATGAGAAAGGAACCAGACCCAGTAGTTACAAAACAGCTATATTAGAAGACAGTTAGCAGTTTCCATAGAAATGGAAATATAGATTCAATCCCTTCAAATCAGAGCTCTGAACAAAAGCAGGAGTAACCAAACTATTTGTAAACCTGTCATGTCAAACAGAAATTTCTGGTAGAAGGACAGACTTGCAATGCTTAATATAATGTAACTGATGTTTATAATAAAAAGTCAGGCAAAATGCAGGCCCCAGTGTCTCCAGGCTGCCTTGCTCACTCTTGCTGTAATGGGAAGAAGGAGGACTGGAAGGCAATTATACATCATTGATTATCATGACAGCTCAATCCTTGCCTCTGGGTAGAGCAGCTTACAGTGTTCTGATATTTCATGCTTGCCGGTGCTTACCCCACCGTACTTCTCCTGTCACAGGGGCATGATTCCTCACATAACCAGCACTAGGATGCAGTGCCACCAGATGGCACTCCAGAATGCTCACCATCATCCCAGCTTTTGCTGCTGGGCTGCACAGGTATCTCCCCATGAGGGAGCCAGGGGTCAGGGCTGAGAACTGAACTGCTAGAAATACTCCCAGGCAGAAATGTTTGTGGGCTATGGGGGCAGTGATACCCCTCTGCCAGGCATAAATTTCTCTCTGCCTGTGGTGTAGAAATCCTTGCTCTGTGCCCTGCAGCAGTCTGGGTGCCACCAGCAGCACTGGTGAGCCCAGCCGTGCTCCCCAATATTGAGGTTTAAATGCCAAAGTAACCTGGGTCTGCAAAGCTGCCCAAGCAGAAACTGAAAAGAACACCCAAGAGTGAGTGAGGAGAATAAGCAGGAAATTACAAGTGCAGAAGACATCAGCACTGCAAGGAAGGCTGAAGACTTGAAGACCCTGTAGCTGGGAGATGATATTAGTGCACTGGCAACCACAGCATCAGTAGTGTCTGGGCTTTCAGGAGGGAGGCAAAGCTCTACCACTAACCCTTCTTATTCCACACATAATGAAAATCAATTAGTAGACACTTTTCTTTTGCACTTAATCCCGACCTTGGGGTTTTCATTAGCTTGGGGGAGTTTGGCGACTCCCACCCCAGTAAGAATTTCCCGACTGCTTACAGAAACGCTGCCTGCTGCATTCCTCTGAGGAATGCCTTCCCATTTGCACAGCATAAACAAGCACAGGAATGGGCAAAACTTTCTGAAACCCTTTGCAGCAGTGTAAAGGGGATACTCCTCTGCATGCCTTTATTTCTAAGGATGAACTTTGACTTCTCTGCTTCTATCAGTATTTTTAATTGCCTTTTTTTTTTTTTTTTGGTGATTAAAAAAAAGAGGAAAGTGCACAAAAGCAGGAAGAGCAAAATATAACTAAAACAACAAACTGACACTTCCTGGGGAAGACTGAAAAGAAAAAATTAATTCTATTAGATATTTTGCACTAGACTTTATTTCTAATTTCCTAATTCTTGTCCACCGTGGCTTCTTATGGTCTTTTAATTATCTTTGATCATAACGGCAGGTTCCAGACCTTTATTTCCTATTTTCAGCATGTTGTCCTCCATGTCAGCCTTCTGTACCTGCAACGGAGTAGCAGACATTTGTGCTCTTGTTAGGAATGCACTATGTGCCCTTGTTCCTTATTAGGAATGGTTGATTTGGCTAGGCTGAAACTATTGATGACAATAACAAAAACATGGAAAAACATCTGACATATTTCAAACAAAAATTTCATTAATTCAAGAATAAAAACCTAATCTTCCATGGTATTTTCATTCCAATTAAGGTGTTCTAGGTCGATGAACCTTCAAAATTGTTCTGTATTTTCTTTTCAGCTCAGTCAGTCGCTACAACAACGGCCTAACCCACAGTTATACTTAGAGAAATCAGTTCAGTAATTTTAAAAACTTTCACTTAAATATTTCTATATTGGGGTAAATAGAGTATAGAGCCAAAATTCTTGAAATACTACACAGAAGCGTGAGCTCTAGGAACTCATGAAACAGCTGAACATTTTACACTTACATTTTCAACACTTCTGCACAGCAGTGAGTTGTCTACTATGTCATACATACCTTATTGTTTCTACTGACTTTGACAGAAAAAAACAGGCAAGAAAATCCTATTTCTGAACCATCAATGGAAAAGCATGTGGCTACATAAATGCTTAAAATAAGAATTACTTGAAAAGCCCAAAGCATTTTTGAAAGTAAATGATAAATTCTTTAAAATTCTTGCACATATAGACAGAGATATAAAAGTAGAAAAAGTACAGAAACTACTAATCTCCTTGATTATGCTTTCTTAAAGTAACTGCCCATTAAAATAATTTCATGCATGTCCTCCTATCACGAGCAAAATTTAGACTGACTGTTCAAAAAAAAAATTAAGTAAATGGGAGTTTCCTGTGTAGTTGCAAAATCAGTTTGAAAAATGAACACAATTTCCCCTCCTCTCTTACACCCACTCACTCACACAGTTTTTGTTTAGTGAGGATTTCTTTTTTCATTCCAACACCTTTAGCCCTCCTCCCGGTCTTCCTTCAAACAGTGCCCTTATCTGTCTGTCTGTCTACATGCCACACAAAACCAGCTGGAAAGGTTTTGCAGTTACTACTAAACTTGATTAGATTGCAACTGCTACTCTAACTTGCGAACAAGTTTGGGCAGGGTATACTCATTCCTCCTTGTGGTCCCCTTTTCAGCTCTATGTCTAGCCCTTGTCAAAAGTCATATACTAGATTTTCCACCACCCTTTTCCTATAAGCAGTTCTAATAGCAAAACATACCCATCTTTTGGTACCCAGAATTAGGAGCTGATAAAAACATCTCACTCTTACCTAGAAGTGTCTGTGTGATGAAGTAAAAACTCTATTTTCTGTCCAGAGCTTTGAACCTGCCACATGCTCTCCCTGTTAATGCATTTCACAAAATCACAGAATATGCCAAGTTGGGAGGGACCCAGGTTACTGGAACTTCTCAGTCCTTGAAATTGTACCACTGTGCATGACATATAGAAATGGCCACTTAATGACACCAAAGACAGAGATTATATGGGATAATATTGCAAACATAAAGGTGATCAATTCCTGCTGGGAAGTTACCGAAGTTTCAGCCCTTGCTCCAAGTACTATTTATTCAGGAAGTACAATACTTTATGTGTGTTTTCCACTAGAAGCTAGTGTTCTAACCGTGGGGAAAAATGTCATTCCTCCTCTCCCTTGAATACAAATAGCTATTTATTCTTTCTAAAATAAAATAAGGTGCATCATGAGAAATTGAGAAATGCAGGTGCCACGTCATCAGACTGCCAAAGGAAACTGATCACAGGGTTTTAATTTATTGAAGATTAACCATTAGGTGTTGGGAAAATTGGCTATAAAACAAGGTTTGTGCACATAAATGTCGTTTCTTACAATTTAACAAGGCATGAGGTATTAGAATGCCATAAAAATTTTCACAGTCATGTTGACAACATTAGTGGACCTCTTTCTTGGGCACCCAATTCTTCCTATACATCAAGCAGACATTTAATTATTAACACAAAATTTATATATATCCGGGCATATAGCTCCAAGTTTCCTCTGTCTACTCAAAGTTGACTCCTGCGACACTGAAATTCTGCAAGGCCCAAGTCCTTCTGGAGCCCTACATCTGAAACAAGTGTGATGTATTTTTGAAAGATGCTTCCAGATCTAGTACTGATCAGTCATTTGTTCTCTTCCACAGAAGGTTTTAGAAATTGAGGTGACAATTCATTATCCTAAGTGGGGGGTTTTGGATGCCACCAGTTTAATCGGTGTGAAGTTTCACCATAGCTATGTTATCCGATATCTGCAGGTTCTGAATTTATTACAAAATATTATAAAGTATATAGATTAAAATATTTTTTCCCCTATTAAGTTTTCCTATTCCCATGATAAGCTGTTCTCCAAATGATGCTTTAAATGAACAGTAGCTCATTTTGGTAGTTGTTTTACAGAAATACAGCATTTGGAGTCTTGCCCACAGAACAGCAAAGCTAAGGGTATGCATATTAAGAAAGCAGAATTTACATTTCTAAAGAATTATGTATATGCTTCTTGCAGCTACTAATGTCAGTTTCTCTAAAGATAACCTGTTATACACATTAATTTTAAGATTCAGAGTTCCCACACAAACAAGGACACAAATATATATCTATGTATATCTATCTATGCAGGAATACAGTACAAAAATAAAGGAAGTTTAATTTTAAAAACATTTTATAACTTTTAACAAAATCTGAATCCTGCCTCACCATTGTTTTTCCCATATTGCTCCTGGGATCTCTCATAGTGCTGCAGTTGTTCCCCAAACAGACACCCTTTATCCACCACAGCTGTCCAACCAAAAACCTGAGAATCTGTGTTTCTCTGCAGGTGCTCCTGACACACCCTTGGCTAAGCTTTGCGACTGGGGGTGCTGGTAGGATCCTCCTGTTTGAGATCTACTGAGCAGGAAAAGACCTCCCCTCTCTGATGTAACACCAAAAGTTCAGAAGGCTCCTGGAACCTCACAGTCAAGTGATTCCGCGCACCTCGTCTGTTGGCAGCTCAGTTATTCCCCTGAGCCTTGTCAAAGAGGCTTGAGAGGAGTCTGAATAGGTTGAACTTTATTGGATAGACCAAGTTTTTTAGCTGGTTATCAAAGAAGACTCCAGACACCAAAATTAATATTAATTAATTAATATTAATTATTGTTATTCATTTGAGAAGGAAGAATGACCACCACCACCTTACAGAAATGGTTCTGAACCTTATATCCAACAGCAGAGAAGATAGGAGGCACATAGTAAGGAAAGCAAACACACTTCCTTACAATATTATCAAATATCAATCTGCATCTCTTTTATTCACCTAATTATCATGTTTCATTTAAAACATTGCACCATATGTCATATTACAGATTTGATCATATTAGCATGTACATGTTTATTAACAGATCTTGGAAATAAATGTAAATTATTGAAGTTTTATAATGACATATTTGGGCACAATAGTAAAAATTTAAATAATAATGAAGTTATTGTTTTCTCACTTTGGTGTATATAGGTAATTAAAGTGCCCCACTTGAAAAACAGGATAATTTCTACTTCACTATCAAAAGCTTTTTACTATGACATGTATATTAATATTTCTAAGTAAGAGAAAAGTCAAACATGACTGTCATACAAAGTCAGTTTTAAGATAATTTTCTCTCAAATCAGGGCTTGGCTAGATTCACATTAATGTCTTCCAAAAAGGGACCTCTAAAGATGCAGGAATCTTCAAGCGGTTGGATCTGATTAAATATGCCATGTACAGAGAAGAAGTAGAAAAGATTAAAACAAGGAAAAAAATAGGGGAGATTATATTTTCCATGATTTTCCCTTTAAGCTTCTAACTAAATCCTGTCTAACATAGACAGCAGTGTGTTGTAACTTTCATCTACTGCTCCACAAATTATTTTTATGTCCTGTTACATAAGTACCTCTTGCTTGAGTGCAATAATGCATTAAAGGGATAATAAATAAGCAGCAACATAATAAAGAACGGTATCCTGCAAAGGGCAGTGCTTGGGGACAGCATTCTGTCCAGCTGATTCTTTGCCAAGTGTGTAGCCCACAGATTCAGAAATATTTCATTTGTTTAAGTTTAAACACTTTCATTACTGTTCTAATAAAATGGAATAATGTATTCATAGATCATCATACTAGTTGCAAATTCATCTGCACTTGTAAAATTTGCTAGGTAGAGTGAACCTAACTACAAAGATGAGAAATATAAGTAGAGAATTATTTTAGAGCTCATTTGAAGAAAATATAGAAGAACCTTAGAAAAGTTTGTGAACTCAGTAGACGAAGTATCTTTTAAATCATTTTGAATACCTCAAGTGCAATTACAAATTCTCTTCCCTTTGGCTTCTTAAAGGCCATAACAACATCATTTTCTGTGTCAACATAACTATGCAGGGCACTGATCTTAGAAGCACCTACAGGAATTTTGTACTCCTTCAATGAGCTGTGCCCCTAAAGTAAAGAGACTGCTTATTTGTTTAAAGTTCAATGCATATTTAAAAATGTGTGCATTCAGAGTCTAAATCCATTTGCATTATAGAATAGAATCATATAATCATTTAGGTTGGAAGAGACCTCTAGGATTACTGAATCCAACTGCTGACACAGGATGACCAGGTCCACCACTTAACCAGTCCCTAAGTGCCACATGTACCTATCTTCTAAATACCTCCAGGGATGATGATTCCACCACTTCACTGAGCAACCTGTTCCAATGCTAAACCACCCTTTCAGAGGAGAAATGTTTCCTAATATCCAATCTAAGCACCTCTTAGCAAAACTTAAGGCCATTTCTTCTTATCCTGTCATTTGTTACCTGAGAGACCAATTCCCACCTGGCTACAACCTCCTTTCAGTAGTTGTTGAGAGTGATAAGGTCCCCCTATAAGACTCTTTTTCTCCAGGTTATACAACCCCAGTTCTCTCAGCTGCTACTCATAATGTTCCAGACCCTTCACTGGCTCTGTTGCCCTTCTCTGGGTATGCTTCAGCACTTCAGTGTCTGTCTGGTAGCGAGGGTCCCAAAACCGGACACAGGATTCAAGGTGTGGCCTTACCAGTGCTGAGTACAGGGGGACAATCACTGCCCTGCTCCTGGTGGCCACACTGTTGCTGATACAGGCCCAGATTCCATTGACCTTCTTGGCCAATTGGGCACACACTGGATCATCTTCAGCTACTGTCAACCAACACACCCTTGGCCTTTTCCACTGGGCAGCTTTCCAATCACTCTTCTCCCAGTCTGTAGCACTGCATGGGGTTGTTGTGACTCAAGTGTAGGACAAAGCACTTTGCCTGATTGAACTTCACAAAACTGGTCAGAGCCCATCAATCCAGCCTGTCCAGATCCCTCTGGAGAGACTTCCTGCCCTTCAGGAGACCAACACTCCCACTCAGCTTGGTGTTGTCTCCAAACATACTGAGGGAGCACTCAATCCCCTCATCCAGATCATCGATAAAGATCTTAAACAGGCCTGCCTCCAATATTGAGCCCTGGGCAACCCCACTGGTGACCAGCTGCCAGCTGGATGTAACTATTCCTCACCACTCCCTGGACCCAACCATCCAGCCAGTTTTTCACCCACTGAACAGTACACCTGTCCAGGCTATGAGTAGGCAGTTTTTCCAGGAGAATGCTGTGGGATATGGTATTAAAGGCTTTACTGAAGTCCAGGTAGAAAACACCCACAGCCTTTCCCTCATCCACTAGGTAGGTCGTCATCTCATACAAGGAGATCACATTGGTCAGATGAACCTACCTTTCATAAACCCATGCTGGCTCGGCTTGATCCCCTGGTTATCCTGGACGAGTGATGGCACTCAAGATCTGCTCCATAACTTTCCCCAGAACTGAGTTATTGTTTTGCATTGTCCTAAATCACAGTTTTAAAACAGGCTACAGTAATTTTTAATACTTTTAAAAAAAAAAATCCAGAACCCAAATGTAAAATAAAACAGAAGTATGAACTATATTTTGATTTTATCCAAAGATTAGCCCATTGATTAATTCAGAAGAGAAGCTTAAGTTAACAAGGTATAGTTGTAATATTCTTATTTTAACTAATAATGGTCAATTAAATTCAATCTATTACAATAAATGGCTAAATTTATTTACTAATTTAGTCTGGTGTACCAGATACACCAATTATTTTTTTTTTGTTAGCCCCAATAACGGCACTTAAGGAGGTTTCTTCCCATTACAAGAAAAGTGAGCTGCATGGTGAGGGATGGAGCCACAATGCAGTCTTATTAAGTTCTGACGGTCAGGAGACAGGAGTGCAGAGTACAATATTTGTCCTTCAGTCTTAAAAGAATGGATAATTAATGTGCTCTCTGTGTTAAGTCATCTAGAAGCATGGAATATAAAAAAAATCCAAGTCCCCAAAAGAGTTTACAAATCTGGATTACAGCCAGACACAACAGTGAGTGAAGTAAGCAGATGGAAGAATAAGGGCTAGGATAAGGAGCAAGTTTTTCCTGCTAAGTAGAAGTCACAGCGTAACACCTGCCTACTACCATCCTCTTATCACTGCAGAAAGCCAAGTGTTAGTAGTAACAAATACTGTCAAGTGCCATGCTTTTGCAAAAAGAAGTGAGCTCACAAAGAGTAAGCACTCATAACAGTTGAAATTGCTGCTTGAATCATAATTTCTAGAATCATGAAAAAGTGTCTGTGATTCAGAATAAAAAATACAAGCAGTTACATTCTTTGTAAAAAATTTTTGTTGCCTTCTACATCTCCAGCAACTATCCTAGAAAATCATTCACTTTTCAGATGATGAACTAAACTTGTAACTATTCAATAGTAACACATAAATGTCAAACTAAAAGTAAACTGAGAGATGTATGTACATATAGTAGAAAACTGAAGATCAAAATAAATCATTAAGAACAGAAATTTAAGTTTATTTTTTAGCTCTTTTCCTCACAGACTTTTTTTTTTCATAATAAGTTATATCATGCATGCTATGCAAATCAATTCAATGGAGTTCAATGCTACCATACCAAGAAGGAGTGTAAATTACTTTAATTGCTCTTTTGGGCTGGAATAGACTTGCTATTTCTAAACCACAAAATTGACTTGTTTTCCTTAAATGTATAGAAAACAAACCAAGCTTGAAAAGGTTCAATTTTGACCTATTTCTTATCAATTTGGTTACTGCTGTCTAAGAAACAAGGTGACTTCTTCCTTTATGATTGAAAACATGCTCTTTAGACAGACTCTGTAAGAAACATTGAAAATTCTAGTCTAATTCCTTGTTTGCTATGGATTTTTTTTTTTAAATTAAATTGGCTCACTTGAGAAGACATCAGTTTCACAATTAATGTTATTTACATTTTGCAACAGTATAATCCAAAAGCAACAACTTTCAATATTTTTCATGCACAAAAAGAATTAGAAAAAAAAAAACAAAATAGAGTGACTTAATTTCTTTTGAAGGCAATGCTAAGATAATGGACTTAGTAGAAGCCAAGGTACAACAGTGTGCAGATCTGCTTTAGAAAGATCAGCACATACACAAAATCTGCAGGTGGGAACCTGTGTATTTTTTGAGAGAAGGGCATCCTGAGGATACTAAATACCAAAACTGAAGGAGGCATATAATGGAAAGACAGAAGTACTTCAGAAAATAAGACTGTTAATTGAGCAGGTCAGATGTTTTCTCCTTCTAATAGTGCAGGGAAACAGCTGCCAGTGCAGCAATCATTTTTTAAGTGCAAGCAGCAAGGGCAAAAGATTTTTTCCACTGACATGTAAAAACTCATACATGACAGTTAATCCCACATTAAATGCAGCACTTGGGTCCCGCTGAAAATTTGGGTTCACCTACTGAGACCTGTAAAGAAGTAAAAAAAAAAAAATCATTATTAGTTTATCATAATTAATATATGTAAATAGTAAAATACAATATAAATCATGTATAGTAATGTATTAGGTTATCATAGTAACAATTCAATATTACTTCATCCGTGTAGGATGATACAACGTTTTCATCTATTTCCAGAACTCCTTTCTATTCCACAAGAGATAAAATTCCATCAAATGAACAATTTCTTATTTTCTGTCATCACTAGAAGAGATCAGTTCCTGTCTGAGACTAGCTGAACTAATACCAATTGCATGCATTTAGTACTTTAGGAATGCCAATATATATATCCAGTAAATACATTATTCATTCATTCAGGGCTCCTAGGTTTGGAAATTAAGAGGGTTATTAATACGGGTTTGGAAGAAGTGTCTTAATAGTGTCAATTAATTTTTAGATTGAATTGCATATTAACAGCTTAACCTTCAGGTCAAGAGGTGCTCAGAAGCCAATTTAATATAAAAGTCAATAGGACAATTGCTATGAAGAAGTACTGCTCAATCTAATAATTGCAGAACTGGTCTCCATCCATAAGAATATTGGTTCTCTACAACTTTATGGCAAAGATGATGTGGTTCAGTGAACAGTTATGTCGTAAGACTCCAGAAACTTAGGTCTGGTTGGCACAAAATCACACAGAATTACTGGCTTGTAGAGATTTGACAGGACCTCTGCAGATCACCTGGTCCAACCCCACGCTCAGAGCAGGGTCAAGTAAAGCAAGTTGTCCAGGGCTGAACACCACTGGCCTATAAACGCCTACAAAGACAGAGACTCCGTGTCCTCTCACTATAAGATATTCTAGTGTTCAATCACCCTCAACTTCTACTGTATGCTCTGAAAATTATCTGGAGCCATGTGATCTTGTGCACTTTTACCCATATGATGTATGACATCTGTATTATAAACTGACCAGAGCATAAACCCTGACTTATGATGTAATTCCACAGCACAAAGCTCATGGTGATTGTAGGAGTCCTATGAGAAATGAAAGTAACAGTATTTGCCTTGATTTTAATTCAGTTTGAAATATAAAGTGCAAACAAGACACATCCCAAATCAATATATATCACAATGTCTCAATGAAGTCAAAATTCTTTTTAAAGTCCTTTCTGATGACAGTAGTTCTTTCTCTCTTACTCTCTACTCTTTTAAAAGTTCCTTTTAAATAAATCTCAACATGTGGTGTTAGTCTCCTTATTTACCAATGGTATGTTCATTATTTCACTACCTCATTATTAACTTTGGGGTGAAAAATAATGGAGTGAAGGACTGCAGTAGCAGAACTGTGGACTGGAGGCACCAATTCATACATTATTAGCTGAAAGGGACAAAAGAGCAAGTGTTAACAGGCTTCAGATACAATACCACAGACATTGGCTATAACAAGAGACAAGACTTACAGACAAAGAATCTTTATAAGAATAAAAATATCATCATGGTACGAAGGTTATGAGAGCTCCAATATTATTTAGGTAGAAGAAAACTAACACATTTGTCCTTGAATAAAGTCTCCCAGAATAATAAAATAATCTGTAGGAAATTGCCAAAATAATCTAATTGCTCATGCAATGTTTCATCTTCCTGTGTGTTTCTAACTACACAGTCAGTAAGAATGTTCTTCCCTTTGAGTAGTGATAAAAAATTCAACACCTATCCCCGTCTAGCAAACATGGTACTTCTTTCATTTCCAGCTATCACATAACAAGACAATGATAAAATACAGTATCTTTTCCTCCCAGCACATGAAAATACATTCCTAAAGACAAAATCGGAATAATTTTACTTCAGAAACTTTTAAAATCTATTTTTATATGCTATGGGTTCAACACTGATCTCTCAACCGAGCACAGTAAGAACTAACTTGTGTCTGGTCTTGCTTCATGAGGGTGGGGCACGCTTCTTTCTTCAAATTCAGGGGAGATGCCTATCTGAGAGTTTTCCCCAGGATAAGCTGGGATTCTGTGGTCAAGCCTGTAGTCAAAATATTCCTGGAGACTGTGGCCTTGACCTACAATTTACAGAAGCAAAAATCTTGAATTGAAATCTTGATCGAGTGTTCTGTCTTTGAATCATTAGATTTAGGTCATTACATCAGCCAAAGCTTTTTATTTCCTGAAAACGTCATCTGAGAACAGCATCAGTGACCTGATAATACCATGCAGTCCCATCAGTGAGCTACTATTGATGGAAGCACCTGTGCAGAAATGTTGTTTTGAGAATAATGTATAACCATTAGCGTGACTGAGCATGAAGCTCAGTATTCTGAGAATAACAAAAAAACTGCACAAAAACATAATTCAGCTTCCTTGAATGCACTTTTGTTTATCATTCCAACTCCAAAGGAAAGGCCATCTAATGCTTTTAAGTGTGTGCGGACCAATTCCAGAACTATATAAACAACACTGAATAAAATCTCGGTGAGCACAAATGCATTATGTCACACCATCTGGGGCCCAGACACTCTGGGTATAGGGCAGAGATAAGTGGTTATCAGCCTCTATGTTTACCCTAGTATTCAAGTTTTTGAGTATTTGTATCTCAATCTGGAATGCAACCCTGCTAATTCAAAACAATTTTCGCCACTAACCTTAGTGTCATGATACTTTTACTTAAACATGCATCCATCACCAGACAATCTTTCAATACAACCAGCTTGTGAAAGTAATCAAAATGTTTTTGCAGTTGTGAAAAGCATCCACAGCAGGGAGTAAAGATTAGCTGGATCCTGATCCTCAGCACCCTCTTACAGAGCAAGGGATGCCCTGTCCCTCTGGCTGTCATGAAGCAGAACAAGTAAGGAACTCTGTTGAATTTAGAAGCTTGGTAAAGCAATGGAGATTAGCCATCATCCTCCCCCAAGTGAGCTCTTTAAAGCTTCAGGCTTACTAAGGCAAAAAAACCTGAGAATTTGGCTTCAACTCAAAGTTCAGTGGTTCAGCACCACTTGCACTGAAGTGCTAAATTGACTGAGGTGTAAGTCTTTCCACCAGAGTTTTGCTCATGCACAGCCTCTGAACAGCGATAAGCATTGGGCGAGTTTCTGCAGGTATTATTTTAGAGTCGTTTTCTCTAAACTCCTCATTGCACCATGCTTTAATATTTATGGAAATGTATCTACAAAACACGTAATCTCTTATAAATTTCCATGGTGATGTCTGTGTGAAACTACACTACTTCTAACTTCAGAAGTATTTGCTAATTTTCATGACAAAAAGGCTTTGCAATCATATTAAATGCAAGAATTTTGACATGGAAAGGTGACTCCACTCAAAGAGATGAGAGAGATGTGCAAATAAGGTTCAGAATGGACATGCTGTCACAATTTTATGTGGAACATCAACAATACATCCCTAGAATAATATGCTTTCATTTTATCTTTTATAAGTTCATAAAATATTCATCTTCTTTCCCAGCCACGCTGTGAGATCAATCTCAGCAGCACTGTTAGTTCATACAAAATGTAAAATGAAACCGATTATAGACATGAAAGAGGAAAGTCTCATTTTGTCTAATCCAAGGGAAATGAAAATGCGACAAGGAAAAAAGAATTAAGAGAATAGGTCTACTGTAGTTTGCTAATCAAGGACATCAACATATAAGAGCAATAGCCAAATGTTTATAGATACTTCAGTGGTAAGATAGATCACTGAATACTAAATATTAAAATGGGAAAATGAAGAGACTAGAGACAGGATAATTTAAGCTAGAGAGTGCACAAACTGGTGCCATGGTGGTAGAGGAGTTGTCAATTCAAACCCGGGTAGATACCCAGCCACTTCATTTCTGTTTTTCAGAATACAAGCCACCATAGCCCTGTGTGCTACAAGGATCTCAGCAGCAGTAATTCAGTGAGCCTCAGACTTTTCTTTCACAGTAACAGATACTTATAGGTGTGCTATCTCTCCACTGTCAGGCCAAATTTAAAGGATTATTTTCCGATAGGGTGTTGTGTGCAGTTTCGTCTCCGTCTTACTCTGTCTTCTACTGTGGTATTTGCTGACATGAAACTTAAACCTGCATTTCTGTAGAAAGAGGCTATCATTTTTTTATTTCGATGGCTCTTTCCATATTTATTTTGACAGACTGTCTCCAGAACAATGTCCCTGGGGAAGTTTTTGACCTCCAAGAAGTTTTCCATATCTCACCTTAATAAACTCATGAGCAGCTAGCAAGAGCAGCACAGGAAGTATATAATACCAAGATTTGATAGGAAAAGAGAAAGGAAACTGGAAAAGACCACATTTAAAACAAAAGCCAATACAGAGATGCTCAGGAGAGAACAATCTTATAAACCCATTGTAAACTATACTATTTAGATGAACTCCTCTCTCTGATTTTTCCTCCACTCCCAAAGGTTGCATTTATCTTTAAGTACGGCCATGGAGACTATTTTCTTCATATCCAGAAGAGATCAGATTTGCCCCCTGCAAGAGTTATTGCCACAACAGAAATACTCCAAAGGGTTGAGACAGCTGAGCATTAGCCATTACTTTCCATTCCAGCCAAATGTATGCTTTATAAAATGTTGAAGTTTACAATTAAACAACAGATTATTTTCAAGCACTGAAGGCCAAAACAATGGAAAAATTTGGTCTATGACTTAAAAAAAAAAAAAAACAACCACCAAATACACACACTAATTATTTTTTTACTCTGTAGTACAATAAAACATGGGGGTTTTTATCAAGCTTTGAGAATTTGGAGAACTTGGGAAAAGATGTTTTAGAGAAATAGCCTAAGGTTTTAGTCTTTCTGAAGCAAGTGTTCTCAAAAGCTGAAGCCAGAAAACTGGATATATTAGTAATAACTCTAGGCTCATACTAGTAAAACCCAGCTCATAGAAGACGTGAGTGGCAATAGTAAAGATTGTAACAAATTTCTAGTGATTTTTTGGTGAAATTTGCAACTGAAAACATTAGGAATTTTAAATTTTTCTCCAGAGAAAGACAGGACTTTGATATTTCTCAGAATCCCAAGGAAAACATTTAAGACTCCAAGTAGAAGACAGTGAAATCAACTAAGATTCTTTGGAGCTCCACTCTTGAGAAGACTAGCTATTATAATTTTTTGGAGCAACTAAGAGCACAGGCAAACCTTTTGTGAATTCGGCTTTAAACACCTAAATTCCTAGTCCTAGATGATTATATGTCCTGTGGTGGACCTAGATTGTACAGTTGAGAAGCTTATGTAAGAATAAGGCTGTTGGGTAGCTGACATGCTAAATAGAAAACTCTGGAGAATTATGCCCACACTAAAATGGAAAAAATAAGAGATAGCAATGCCATGTAGTTATCAGCCAGTCACACAGGAAACGTGCTGAAGAAGGAAATTTAATGTCTTCTGAGTTCAAGCCCAGTGTTAGAAACAAAATTACAAGGTATAGAACTCCATTCCTGCATAAATAATAGAAGGTAATGGATGTATTTTATTTTTTTTTCCCCTTTGGCACACGCAATACATCATTTTCTGTTTGAGGAATTCACTTATCTAAAAATGTGGCATACTGAAAAAACATAGAGAATTCAGTTACTTTTTTACTGAATCTGTAATATTACAGTAGGCAGGATTCCTTTCCAGCTACAAAATGCATTTATTTATGAAGTCTCACACTTCAGCTTACTCATGTGCTCAACTTTACTCCCAAAAGTACAGTGACTTGCTGATTCCTATGTTTACAGAATCGGATTTAAAGGAATAATAAAAGGCATTTTTGTTGTGTTTGGTGAGCGTGTTTCATTATGTGCTGCTGTTACTTTTAGGAAATCCCTTGTGTTAGATGATAGCCTTACATTCACACCCAGGACCAGTTCACACCCTCCTGGGATGACCCAATGGAAGGGACTAACAGAAAGGTCTTGGCAGGTCACAGAGTCCTTTTCTTCAGGGGCCAGACAGAAAATCTGCCAGCTTGCCCTCTCAGCTACATGCTGGGACACTTGCTCTGTCAATGACAAGAATAATCTTGTTTTACAGATTGCCCTCTATCCCTGTAAAAATGAAACAAAATTATCTGAAAGAGTGCAGCTGATGGAAAAGCACCTTGTATGAGGTTTATATTTCCTCCAAATATACTTTCAAATAGAAGACCAAAGCAAACTACGCATTTCTGGCACCAGCGATATGATGGCAAAACTTGATGCACATACATATACTCTAAAAACTTATGTCCCTTGTATGAAAATGTTGCAGAAAAACACTGAATCCTTCAGTCATCCTTTAGCGACAGTATCCTTCACTCTTCCTTAATCTTAACAGGTATGACCTGCCATTCTGCTCACCAAATTTCCTTGGTCTCCGAACCTGAAAACTGCCATCCTTTCCTGATATGAAGATCAACTAACACGCAGATCTGCTTTGGGAAAACTGCTAGGGCTCCTTCCGTTTACCCTCCCACCTCTCTGTCAAACTGCAGATGCCTGTGCTGGGGTCTGTCTGGTTCACAATGCTGCCCAGCTTCAGAAGGTAAAGTTAATGCACTAGGAGCACCAATTCCAGCACCTCTGCAGGGTGTTATTTTAGACTAATACAACTGCAGTGAGAAATGAAGAGCTCATTCAGCTTGATTTGTCCATAATATATATGAAATCAGAAATGCTCTCGCTTGTAGACCCTTTAAAATAGCAGTTTGTGTCACCGCTTATTTAGCAAGGCACCTATTACCTACTGCTAATGTCATCTGTCTCAAAATGGTAATGAGTACTTAAAAAATTCTGATCAATAAATTATTGGTGACTTTTAAGAAACAGAAAAATAACACCCACAGGATGCCCTTCCCCCATTTAGGAATATTTCCAATATTTCCTGACATATTTATTAAAAGCTGCACTTTTGGCAGATGTCCTAGTGTTGTACATATATTGTGGTAAACATGGAGCTATTTAGAAATTTATTTTAATTATCAGACAAGTCAACAACTGCAATATTATACTAGCAGAATAAGTCTAAATTCTAAATTAAAAACTGGTGACCTCTTTGGTAGCATGGGCTTTAGCAGAGCACAGGACTCACCAAAGAATTGACTGTGGTGAAATTTGTGAAACTGAAAGATGTCTTTTCAATTCCTCTTTTTAGCCAATTGCTTCCTACCTTACTTCTGAACTAAAGAACAAGACAAAATGCAAGGGTAGGGCTACAGAGAGACAAATCTACTGATTCTCTTGCTCTCTTTCACAATTCCTTAGCCCATATTTGTCCAGACCAGAGACTCTGCTCCTAGTGGCAGCAGGACACTCATAATGGTCTTTGGAAAAGGAGACCATTACACAACCCTTATCCCACCAGTGAAAACAGTACCTTCCAGTGAAAGTACCTTTCCAGCTCCCCTGCCATCTTCAGCTGTCTGTGCTCATGCATATCTTATTTCCAGATTTGTGGGGTCGTTTTTGTATTGTTCATTCTTTGAGCCTGCTTTTGTGAAGCCCCTCACACTCAGAGCTTTGAAATTCTGATCAGGCCCCCACAGCAGAGCAGGTGAAATGACTTGCAGAGTACAGATGTCAGTAATTTCTCATTGTTTTCTTCCCCTCTGCGTGTGCCTGTTCCACCTCTGGAACACAAGTAATTCTGGGAGAACATGAACCGAAGAACCCTGGTTTCCCACAGACTTATACTGAGGCTGATAATGAGCTGTAATTGAAACTTTTCTCATTACCAAGACATTTATATGGTCTCTCAACCATGTGAATCACTGTTTAATAAAACGCAAGTTCATGTTACAGCCTTTGGGACATTTACAGGACCTCTCAGCCCTACCCAGCTGCCTGTTTTCACGAAATAGCTTAATTATATTTGAGATAGATTTGGGTGAAACTGCCCAACAGCTTCAAAAGTTATTGGAGAAGTGAAGGAGACGCAGCCAAGAATGATCACATAGAGGCCTGTTTCCATAGGAACCTAGAAGGAAAACAGCAATACAATTTGCAAAAAATTTCATTGCAGAGTCACTTTAATTGAAATTTTAAAAATATCTGACCATCTTTAAATCACATGCTGTAACACACAGTATATTTCTCCTGCCTTCCCCCATTCAGTACTGTGTCTGCAGACTCCTGCCTTCCTGTATCCTGCTCTCCTATGTCCTGCAGGTACAAAAACTATGCTTCTTAAATTCAGGAGGTTGTTCTGCCTGTATTTTGTCAGTCTCCACTTTAGATGGAAACTGTTTTTCTAGGCAAGGCGAGCTTCACAGAAAGACATGCCAATTGCTACACTCCCGCTCACTGCTCACACACGTGCGAGGTTTATGACAGAACTGATTAAAGGTAGAGCCCAAATGAGGTGGGAGCTGAGTATCACCTGCTGATCAGTGCATCCAAGTGCTGGGCTGAGGGAAGCTCTGCAGGTTGGAGCATCGCTCTTTGGCTACTAAAGTCATTTGGGGTTTGAAGCCATGTAGCAGAAGGCAAAGTGGTAAACACCTAGGAGGTGACTGTCAGTAGATTTTATGGAAAGAACTGCCACCTCCCTCCCATTGTTATACCCTCTTCAGTGTAGCACCCCACCTGAACCATCAGCTCCGGCCTCCTGCGGCCACAGCAACTCAATGCCCATAAACGACTCTGAGTGTGAGATCTCTCAGTGGCGTGAAACCACTCTGCAAACACCCATAACGTGAAGATCCTCGAAGGCAACAGCTGCTGCTTGGTTTTGCAGCCACCGCCCGAAGCCCGGCTGACTTCGGTCCTCCCTGGCCACGAGCAGAGCTTCTGGACCACCTTCCTCCGCTCCTCCTCAGGCAGCTCCCCAGTCCCCGCGGGGCACGGACGCGGTGCCCCCGGGGTGGTTCCAGGCGCTGCCGGTTCCCTCTCGCCGCTGCAGCGGGGGCTCGGCCCGCCCGGAGCGGGTCTCGCTGGCCGGGGGTCAGTGCGGGGTTCGGCCCGCCCGGAGCGGGGCTCGCTGGCCGGCGGTCAGCGCCATCCCTTCCCCGGGTGCCCCCTCTCGGCCGGGGCCGGGCTGGGGGAGCCGGGCAGGGGTCTCCGCTGTCCCTCCCTCTCGCAGGGCGCCCTCGCCCCCCCTCCCCGCCCGGGCCGCTCTCCGCCTTCTGCCGGCCGTGCCAGGCAGCCTCTCTCTCGGCCTTTACTACCGGGTCAGGCGAGGCGGGAGCGAAGAGGCAGCGCCCGCCTCGCTCCGCCACCGACATCGACACCCCTCCTCCTCCTCCTCCTCCCCGCGCCGCGGCCGTCCCCTCCCTCCCGCTCCCTCCCTCCCTCCCTCCTCGCCGCTGCCAGTTTCTCTACAACTAGTACATCCACGCGCAGGCAGGGTCCGGCCGCCGCGGCTGCCATGGATATCAGCTAAAGCCGGGCGGAGCGGGCACAGAGGCGCTCCCCGACCCAGCTCGCAGTCCCGCGGGGCCGGAGCAGCGGCGGCCGCTCCCGCCCGCCCCAAGCCTGCCCGGAGGAGCCCGGCTGCCCCGGGGAGGGGGGCAGAGAGGGAGGGAGGGAAGAAGCACGCACCGCAGGGAGGGAGTCGGGCAGAGCATCCCCACGGCAATGTCCAAGGGCTTGAAGAAGAAAAGCCACTGGACGAGCAGAGTCCACGAGATCGTGATCGTGAGGAACCCAGAGGGACAGCTGGGCTTCGAGCTGAAGGGGGGCGCCGAGAACGGGCAGTTCCCCTACCTAGGGGAGGTGAAGCCCGGCAAGGTGGCCTATGAGGGCGGCAGCAAGTTGGTGCCGGAGGAGCTGCTGCTGGAGGTGAACGAGACCCCCGTGGCCGGGCTCACCATCAGGGATGTGCTGGCCGTGATCAAGCACTGCAAGGACCCCATCCGCCTCAAGTGCGTCAAGCAAGGTAAGGCGGACACGGCCCCCCCCTTCCCCTTCTGCCCACCCCTTTGGGGGCCGGGGCAGGTCTGGGGGAGCTTGTGGGGGGAGCAACTTTGTTGCTGCAGTTTGACTTTCCCCCTCCCCGCCGGAGCCGCCCCCTCCCCGGCGGCGGGGGGAGGATGCGAGCGGCGCTGCGCGGTACCCGCAGCCGGGCGAATTAAATGTGCGTCAGTGACAGCGCTTCGCCATGCCGGGGGGGGACGGGCGGGGGGCGGCGGCGGCGGCACCCCCTGCAGCCCCTGTCTCACGGACACGGGGAGCCGCCCGACCCGACCCGACCCCCGCCGCTCCTCCGGCTGCTGCTGCCGCAGGCGCTGCCGGTGGGGCCGGAGCGGCCGCCGGGCTCAGCTGCGGAGCGGGGCTTGCCCTTGGCTTCGCCTCGCTCCGGCCGCCTCGGCGTGGGGACAGGGGCTGCCGCCGCCCGCCGGGTTCCCTGGTGGCACCCCAGGGATGGCTTCAGCATCTCTTAAGTGTCATTAGCGGAAAAGTCATTCATTTGATCCCTGGTGAAAGCGATCGCTAATCCCAGGGAGCGGGGAGCTCGTAGCCGAGTGGGAGGACAGGCAGAAAGAAACTTTGGGGAAAGAACTCTTGTTTCCCCTTCGTGTGTGTTTATTTTTTAAGTATTCTAATAGGTTAATGCGTTTCCAGGAAAGTCAGTAGAGAAAAGACGCCACAGATGCTGTTTACATGTTTGTTTCTGTCCTCTTTAAACTGTGCTGAGTTGAGCTCTCTGCAGCTGAACGCTCATGAGGAGGTTTCTGCTATCCCAGCAGCATTTCTGGAGCACAGGAGCTGCTCTGGGAACCGAGTCTGTAGGTGCTCCTCGGCCATGGGTGGTGCAGCGGCTGTAGGCGTATCGCTGAAGTACGCATTCCAGCCGGGCAGCGAGCCCAGCCATTGAAAACTTGGGAATTTCTGCGGTGGGAAGTTTTTAGATGCCATACATCAGAGGCGCTTGTGCTCTGCAACTGTAGCCATCAGCCTGTGCTCAGAGGACACAGAGGAGAGTCCTTCTGACTTTAGGTATAATTTAATAACTAGTGGTTTATTGTTTAAAGCATGATTTGTGATACTTCTGAATGCTTGAAGAATATGCCAATTATTAGTTTATCCAAACATGACAGAACCAGTCAAAAGAATTTGACTTCTACTCAGGCCTTCAGAATATACTTCGTGATAAATTCAGTTATCTCATGAGGTCAAACCTCTAAATACAGGTATGATCTGGGATTTTTCTATTTGTCCATATGGGTAAGTTGTGCAATATGCTGTAGATGGTATCTTGACAGGCAATGCAGGGAGACACAATAGTTCATGTGATAATGTGAAATTAGGAAAGAGCATAATGGATTTTGTTTTGGCAGTACATGGTCATCTCTGGGCACCTTAGCAGCAGGACACCTGCTCTGTATTTTCTTCTTTTTGTTAATAATTGTAGTGTGAGTGGTCTTACTGTAACAAGATTCAAAGAGAAGCAGCAGTGGAAGTGTCAAGAAGATATAGGTAGAATTGTCTGTTATTTAAATTCTTTATTTTTTTCCAGAAATCCTATAGGTGCTTTACAGTAAGGCAAATTTCAGGTTACTTTGAGTTACTGTATGAAACAGTTTCTGTCCCACCTCCTCACTGTTTTTCTAATATTTCTCTTTAAGTCAAAGCAACCACCAGTGATTCAGTAATAAATCACCCTTAATAAAGTTACATGTCATATGTGAATTAGGGACATTAGTCAGGCTTTTAGTCTGTGAATTAGTGCAAGTTTCTGAATGAGACATAAAGGGTGAATTCTGAATTTCACTTAATCTTAAATATTTATGTCTGTATCTATACATATCTGAGCAGTTTCGGTTACAATTTTGATACAAGTTCTCAATGCATTGGCCAGATGACTGCATCTGGAAATAACAGTTCCAAACTGCGTTTGGAAATAACAGTTCGGCATAGATTCTTGGACAGAGAAAGGCTTCCTGGCTGGAATGATCTTTCTTGTGCACCAGCTTCCTTTACTTTGCCAAAGGGAGAGGCCTTCCGGATCCAACTTTCTATTTAAAAAAATAATAAAAAGGTCAATGGTTTGTGCATTTTTACTACCTGACTCCTCCTTCCAGTGTAAGCCAGAGTAGTCCCTGCACCCCTCAGTGACAAAGCACAGGCAGCAGGAATCTACTCTACAGTAACATTACTATTCTCTAACAGTACTTTGCAGCAGTGTGTAGGAGAGAAAAGGCTGGGTAATAAAATTTTTATATGTTTTTGTAACTTTTGTTCTCCTTTTAATTATAAAGCACCTTTAGTGTGCTGGAACAAGGTTAATGACTCCATTATCATTGTTTCCGCATAATTTATCAATGATATCTCTGTCAATTAGAGTAGCATGACCTTGAATGCACCATGTGACTGTAGCTGCTTCTTCAGTGCTGCCTAGGAATGAAGTCAGAGAGAGAACTGTGGAGGTAGGACACTACTATTTATAATGCGATCCTTAAGAGACTGTGAGTATTTCTCTTGTTTGAAAGTTTTGACAGTTCAGCAGTGAAAATAGGTGAAATCAGGGAATGGCTGATTCAATTTACAGGAATTAGCTTGGCTGTTTTGGAGTACAGAAAATAAAGGTGCTTTCATGGTTTTTCATTATGTTGTGTTTGATTAAACACCCCCCTCTTCAAAACAATTAAGTATCTCATCATTTATCACATTACCAGGCAAAATACTGCTTTTAAAAGTCTGATAAAATATTGCAGTATTATGTTAGCCAAACATCTTGAGTTAAAAACCCAAACATAATGTAGGAGTTGCTGTATAGCATCAGGAGGAGTAACTTCATGAAAAACTGATTTGCAGTTCCATGATGTGATCCAACAGGAACTCTCCTAAGTGCAACACCTAATAAGTAAGATCTTAATGCAGGAAATTATGGCATGGATTTGCATTGGAAGAAAAGACTGTAAGAGCTATTATTATTATTTAATCTTAATTGTAAGAAGTATTCCTTGGAGACTATTTCCTGTTTAGAGTTTTTTTGTTAGTTGTTTGGTTTTGGTTTGTTTTTTTTTTTTTTTTTTGTGAGCCACTTATTGTGCTACTATTGGCAGAACCACAGAGATTCTCTTGAAACACATGGGGTGAAATCTTGGTCCAGCTGAAGTCAATGGCAAAGCTGTCCTTGACATCAAATAATGAAGGCAAGATTTCCTCTGGAAAATCCCATGATTTTTTAAATATATACCCTTCCGATGGGAGAATTTTATATGGCAGTTAGATTAGTTGGGCATATTGCAAATGTTCGTTCTGATCTTCTGCTCTCTTGGGTGAAGAGAAGAGCCTTATACTGCTGTTTTTTAAAGGAATACTTCTGAATTTAAAATGTGTTTGTTTTTACATGCTGAACAGTTTGGATTAAGTACTGTCGTCTTCCCACAGATGCGTAGTTGAAAAATTAGCAATGTGTTAAGGAAAGGCATCTTTATTTGGATAAGTAATCACATGGGGAGGAGTCATGTGGGGAGCAGTGTTGTCTCCAGTTCCATTCTCTGTTCATCACTGCTGTCTAAGATCCACAGTATCTTTCTTGATTAATTCTCACCAGTGGGCGACACAGGTCCATGATGTGCACAGACTCACTGCTTGAAGGGTTGCAGGAACAGCCCACTTAGTTGTACTGCATAAACCAGGATCTTTATTCTTTGTAGAGTTATAAACTTCCACAGATGCCCTCAGCAGAATCCCAATGAACAGTGTGAAAACATGGATTTCAGAACTCAGGAGCATTGCAACAGGTTTTGTCCTGGAGCTGCTGCCTGATGCATCTCCTTCTCAAGAAAAGTGGTTTGGATGTACTATGTAACCAGGTGATCTGACAAACTGAGCAATTTAATTTACTTTTAGAAGTGTTTTAGAAGTGTTTAATGATATGACCATATGAAATATGAATAAGATTGATATTTTATGTGGAAACTTTCTAATGTCTCTGATTTGACTCTAAATTGTCAGACTTTAAACTTCAACCCAGAACAACCCCCTTATGCAACAAGGCATTTAGTACACATAATGTAAGGAAGTACTTAAAACCAGTTTAATTTTCTCAGTCCAATCATTTACTTAATAGTAAGCATATGCTAAAATGTTTTACTGACTTGGGCATATTTTCAAGTGTCTTCCCAGTCAGGAGAAGACTTGGAGCCTCATTAGGATGGATAGAAGAGCAGCCAAGTTTGGGCAAACTGCAGGCCTGCATCCTCAACATCTTTTCCCTGGTAGCTGCAACAGTGGTTTCCCAGTGAAGACTAAAAGGACAGGAGGGTACTGTGCCAGCACTCATTGATTTGTGAGTAAGGGATTAGTAGCCTTGTGTTTTTTCTTAATGGGTTCATCCATAAGCTTTGCAATTAAAAACTGGCTTAATTTTTTTTTCTTTAAAAGTCTGTGACAAACCTTTTGACAGAGTACAGAAATGCTGTGGTTTTCCAAAGTTTTTGCCTGCACATGTAAATACCATGTCAGCTAGTTAAAATGTTAGTATTTCGCTACAGACTTTTTCATACACATATTCCTATATATAGTTATATTTTAAAAGAATTTCTTTGGTTATTTAAAGTCATAAATAATTCTCTTCTATGTTCATTAAAACACTCTATGCATACATACTGTCTTTTGGTAGTTTTTGTCCCTGGGTATCAATATATACTATCTTGCAAGATAAGATAGAATTATCTTCATGAGAAGAACAGTATTTTGCAATAGAAGAAAGCTGCATGATTTTCCAGATTAAAAATATCACAAGGGTGGTGCAAAAACCAAACCTAGAGAACTCTGCACACCTTTGTGGTTGTGCTTCTGCTGTATAATGCATAGATAGTATTTGAATTTAAACTGTACTTCAGACCTGTTTCTTTTTCCTAATTTGTGCTCCTTAGGATTTTTCTAACTCTTGAAATTAAATTCAGAG
This sequence comes from Empidonax traillii, assembly GCF_003031625.1. Taxonomy (NCBI): domain Eukaryota; kingdom Metazoa; phylum Chordata; class Aves; order Passeriformes; family Tyrannidae; genus Empidonax; species Empidonax traillii. The sequence goes on from NW_020955378.1 coordinate 1,490,174, forward strand.
TTCTTTTTTTACCATTACTTTATGCCATTCTTCTGCTTGTCCATCTTAATTTAAAGACCATTGAAGCTGACTTCTGACTCATGTAGCTTGTGATTTATTCTTCAGCTCCTCCAGAGAGCTTGTGATGTTTCATGTCAGGAACTCTGTGTTCACTGGCAGTAGAATTATGTTCATCAGTCTTTTTACTTCTCTGAGAATTACAAATGTGCCATTAAAGGATGGGGCCATGACTTGGTTAGTGCATCATTTCCTTGAAGAAATTAAATAATTGAGAGTGCTCTGCTTAGTTCTGTTGAGTCGCATATGGCAAAGTTCATTTCACACTAACACTTGTCCATCTGTTGATACTGTTGACATCAAAGGAAAGTATTGGTGTGAAGGGGGTAGAATTGTGTCTGACTTATTTTATTCATCCTATAATCTCACCTGCATTAATTCAGCATTTCATGAAAGATATGGATTCTGAACTTTTGTTTTCAGTGTTCTTGATCTCCTTGCTCCTTATAGATGAGGAGCTCCTTTCATGACATAAAAGAATTGATAAATTATTCATCTGCATATTTTGTATACAAGGAGTAGTGTATACATGGAAAAATGCTCCTTCAGAGGGGATTTATGGGAGGAGGTGGTCGCAACTGTGGTTTAGAAAGGGTGATGGAGAGGAAAGTGCTGCAGTAGTTATAGAAGCAGATGTTTCTTGTTCTCTTCCTCATGGTGATATAAACAAATAAAAAAACCAAACTTTTTTTACTGGGGAGCAACATGGCAAAGGTCAAAGAACATAGTGCTATTGCTTGACTGTGATAACATTCTGGAGTAATTTTTTTCTTACATACATAGGTGTTTATAAATATGTGAGTATACATACATATCTGGGTTTGGATTTTTCTTTTTGAGGCCGGTAGAAATTATTATCTGTAGCTTGAGATTGTGTAAGAATTTGTGTAGTATTGCTACAGTACTACTCTAGAATGCTTTTCATATGAGTTTTGTTGCATATATATATACATGGTAGTTACACTGGACCCATTCACTCTGGTAGCCAAGAATGGCTCATGATTCTGCAGCAGGAAATAAAATGATCATAAACTTTGTAATAAGATTGACTAGATGGATGCCCACCCAAGCAGGCACAGTCTAGAATGCAGGGCTGGGAGGTATTGATTTCAGTAGCAAAGTTCCTGTCATTGGGTTTTGTTGCTGAATGTCATTGCAGTGCTGGCCTTAACTGAATTTTCTAAAATCACAGGGACTGCGATCCCAACAGTATCTCTTCAGCACACGTAAGTCATTACAAATTAGCTTTTTTTCAACCTCATAGAAATCTATACAGTAAGAAGGTGTTAGAGTTTTGTGGCCATTTTTACAGCTTTCTAACTCTGGGCTGAAACTACTGAATGGAAAGTGGAATGGCAGACAGAAGCAAGAGAAAAGGAAGGTACTAAAAGGCTTTAGGAAAGATACTAAAGGACTTTAACAGAAAATATTTAGAGTTCCTAAACTGTATTTAAAATCCTTGTTGATAATTGATAATCTCTAAAACAATACTTGTGGTTTGTATGTTCTTTTAATGTCAGCCTAAAAAGTCTCATTTATTTAAACCTCCTATCCATAATTTGGAGTCTTCACTAGAAGCTGAGCTGAAAGAAAGGTGTTGTTTATGTGTATCTACTGTTTATTTATCCTTTCTACAGTGTGTAAATGAACTACAAATACATTATTTCTGAACTCTTAGCACATGCAGATTGCTAGAATGCAGACAGCTTAATCAAAAGATATGTTGCTGTCAACACAACACTACCAGGTGTCTTCTCATTCATATATGTGTTATGATTAGTAATATATGAATAATGCTGTTTCACTCTCCTTATCAGCTTCAGATGTTTCAACAATGCATGAATTCAACACAAAGGAGAGTAAGACAAGGAACAAGATGGACAAAATAAATTTGTGTGAAAGTCCCAGGAAAAAGAATTAGAGATTATTAAAGTACAAGATTACTGATTTTAGAAATCACATATTCTGTTGTATTCAAGAGAGATGTACAGCCCTGGGGAGATTCTTCAGCACAGCGAATACACATTTACTAGGTCTGTCTTAGTTCGTCAGGGAGCCCCCGGTGGTCCAGGGGAAAATTCACTGCACTGTCACTGCAGAGACCCGGGTTCGATTCCCGGTCGGGGCCCCTCCCCGGGCAGATGGAGCTCGTTAGCCCTGTAAGGCAATCCATCTACGTCCTGAGGACCTCGCTGCCACCGTCCAAGCGTGCTTGGCCCCGGCAGATGAACCTCAGGA
>NW_020955378.1:1492513-1505921 GCF_003031625.1 Empidonax traillii
CAATGCGCAGGCTGGAAGGTGGAAAGACCTTCCCCGGTTCTTCGTTCGCGAAGAGACTGGCCATCACTTAGTTCGTCAACATATGCTGAAATCATAGAATCATTTAGGTTGGAAAAGACCTTTAAGATGGACTACCAAGTCCACCATTAAATGATGTCCCTAAGCACCACATCTCCAGGGTTTGTGACTCAACCTTTTCCCCGGGCAGTTTGTTCCAGTGCTTGACAATGCTTTCAGGGAAGAAATTATTCCTAATATCCAATCTAAATCGCTCCTGGTGCAGCTTGAGGCCATTTACTTTTGTCCTCTTGCTTGTTACTTGAGAGAAGAGACCAAGTCCCATTTTGCTATGACCTCCTTTCAGGTAGTCGTTGAAAGCAGTAAGGGTTCCCCTCAGCCTCCTTTTCTCCAGGCTAAACAACCCCAGTTCCCTCAGCTGCTTCCCATCAGAATTGTGCTCCAGATCCTTCACCAGCTCTGTTGCCCTTCTCTAGACATCCTCCAGCACCTCAGTGTCCTTCCTGTAGCGAGGGGCCCAAAACTGAACACAGGATTCTAGGGGTGGCCTCACCAGGGCCGAGCACAGGGGGATGAGCACCTGATCCTTATGGCCACACTGTTGTTGATTCAAGCCAGGATTCCATTGGCCTTCTTGGCCATGTAGGCACATGATGGCTCATGTTTAGCTGTATGTTGAACAGCACCTGCAGGGCCTTTTCCTCTAGGCACCTTTTCAGCCACTTTGCCCTCAGGCTGTAGCACTGCATGGGATTGTTGTGACCCAAGTCACTTGGCCTTGTTGAACCTGACACATGGGTCATCGCCCATGTCCAGATCGCTCTGCAGATACGTCCTGCCCTTCAGGAGATGAAAGCTCTTGGCAAACTCAGTATTGTTTCCAAAGTGACTGAGAGTGTCCATGATCCCCTTGTCTAGAGCCTTGATAAAGATATGAAGCAGTACTGAGCCCTGGGGCATTACACTGGTGACCAGCTGCCACCTGGATGTAACTTCATTCACCACAGCTCTCTGGGCCTGGCCATCCAGCCAGTTTTTTACCGAGAAAACAGTGCACCCATCCAAGCTATGACCATCCAGTTTCTCCCGGAGAATGCTGGTCCAAAGCTGCCCCTCTAAAATATCCACAGTTAACTCATTCCCAAGGGAAAAATAGCATTCCCACTTCTTCATCTGAAAGCCTGAGTTATTCTTAATGAATCTATGTTTCTTTCCCAAGTTCTCACAAGGCTTGTGAAACAAGTTTCTTTAAGAAACTGCTGAAACAATGGTGCTGCCTGAGAAGGGGGGGAGAAACATATTTGTGTAGGATGACTTTCATATGTTTGTGACCTTCCTACAGAAAGGGAGATTTACCAGGTAGCGTTTAGTTACCACCTAGCCGGAACCCCATGCTGTGCCCCTTTGCTGCTGAGGTAGCATGTTGACCTCCCTGGCTCACTTTCTGCATCCTTCTCTGATACTGAGACAGTTGTGGTGTCATTTACCTTCAGAAGCAGTGCAGGACCATAAACACCTAGGTCATGACTGCGCCTTTCGTTTCAGATCTCTCACCTCGGGAAGCAAAGGCAACAGTTCAGGGGTTCAGGACTATGTGAAAATGGAATTAAAAGCAAGCATGCATGTGTTTTAAGGTTTTTAGACAAGATAAATTGGCTATGTCTGCTACCCCAGAAAATCCATAGATGAAGTAATACCTCCTTACATTTCTGTATAACATTTTTGACTCTCTTGAACCATCCTTGGTTCAGATCAGTGTACTTCATGGAGCTCCCCGTACACCTTCTTTGCAAACCATGGAATCCCATCTGCCACCAATGTCTGTCTTTCTTGCCTGCTCCACAGCTTTTGTGCTACTGAAGCATCTTCCTGTGTCCCTGGAATTCACCTTGAACCTTTCAAGCAGTGTGTCTTTCAGGCCTGGCATTGCCAGCAACTAGTTTATTCTGCCTGTAAGATATTTCTACCCTCTGTGCTCGAGTTTACTTCAGAAAGCATGCAGAAACTTGTTTTGACACAGAATTTTGGCATTTCATGATTCCAGATCATGCCTGTTCTGATGGGAGAAAGCCTGGTAATAACAATCTCCCATTGTCCGTGGTCTGGGAGATACGTGACACAGCCTTGACAACATATGCTAGTTTCTATAGCCAGTGATGGTAGTCATTTCATTAAATTATCCAGAATTATTAAATGGTTCACCGAGTTCCCAGATTACCACACCGGGGGCCAGGGTTTTCCTTTGGAAGTTTATTAGGTCAGACACTGAGGACAAAATTAAGATCACTCACTCTCTGCAGTCATAGTGAGTTTGTTTGTTTTTAAAAACTCAGAAAAAAAATATTGTGTCCTCAGTATGCAGAGAAAAAAAGGAAAAAAGCATAGAAATAGATTTCATCATTATGAGTAGTGCTGATGCATAGCAGAACAACTGGAAAATAATAGTAGGAGTATAATGGGCAAAATTTTCTACACTGTATACTAGCAAGTGAATTGTGTAGCTATATTAATGTAACATTAGTATTCCAGAGCGGAAATCCTTCCTGCAAACAGGTACAAGCTGTCTTTTATTACTTATCTGTTTAATCTTGGTATCTTTATATCTCACATTGTCCTTGCATTTTTCAGAATGAAATGAGTGATATGATTTGTGTAATTGCACATTTTAAGGTGCTTTTTGTAATATAAAATGAGAATCTTCCAGCTTGATTTCCTTCATGCCAATCATGAATTAATCTGCATATTTCTCATAAAATATAGCCATTTCATAAAGCAACACCTAACTTTTCCTACAGAAGCTGAGAGGAAACAAAATTAGGGCCTCAGGCTCATTCCAGGCCATCCATTTCACATGTAAGTTCTTACAACACACACCTTTCTCTTTGCCTAAACTTAGACTGAAAACTGAGGAATGGTCCTATTTGTACCCCATATGAGTTATACTGAATAGTTTCTATCATGTTACGTTCATATGGCTGGTTCTTTAACTAGTAGGAAATGAAATGGCTGTGTTAGTTTCCTTGCTAAGTTATTTATTTATTTCCTTGCTGTAGTTATTTCCTTACTTAGTCCTTCTTTGTGCTAAATCTGCATTAATAAATGTCACATAAGCCTCTCACACGCTTCCAAAATTGTATGTTAGTATAAACAAGGATTAATCCCATTATATTTTAATTCTCTGTCCTTGTTTTTTTTATAGGAACAGCATTTTATATTTCAAAGTGTTGCAGAGTCCTCTTGCAAGCTTAATAAACTAATAGAGCACGTAGGTGCTCCCATCATGGAATCCTCGTGGAGTGGGAAAGGCAGCAGCTGCTCAACTCTTGTATCAGACTGAGGGAGGAGGTGAACACTTCTTCAGTTTAAACTATTGAGTACTTTGGCTAGGTAAAGTGTAATTACCCCCCAGATTCCCTGCACAGCCACTACACTACTCATTTGCAAAACTCTCCTTGAACCTCAGGTCTACTGAGATGCCTTCTCTGCACTTATCAGTATGAGGTGGTGCACTGTGACGCCTTCATTATGTTACAGTCATTACATACATTGTGTGTATATATAAATATATATATTTATATATATATAATACAGTACTTGATTTTGCTGGTATTTCTGATTTCTCTTTCCATGTGGATTTGTTATATTTGGCTGTTGTCTCACGCATGAAGTCTGAAAACTTGGGATGAGAGAAGCTGCCTTCTTGTAGCAACTGGCGTGACAATTTCAAGTCAGGAGTCTCTCATTTCTGTGGCAGTGTAAGGAAGTATTTACATTAGAGTCTAACATAATGACTTTCTTGATAATTGTTATTGGAAGTATTCTGTATCATTTTACCATAGGATCTGTAACTCAAATTGGTCATATTTCAGTCTTGGTGATAGAAGCTGTAAAGTGAATAAAAGTTGAGCAATGTTTTTAGAATTAAGAGGATAAACCTCGTTATTACTAATGTAGAGCTTCTATTGTTGGTAGCACTGGTCTGTTGTCTCATGGTCTTTCTATTGCAGCTACTGCTAGTGAAGCCTATTCAAAAACCTTCAGTTATACTGTGTACACAGAATACATTTCCCAAAGAATTTTGCTTTTTGTTTTATCTACTTGGTTATATGCAGAAGAAAATTTCTGCCCTGTAAACTTCTAGAAGAATTACTGGAATTTCTGAAAAGCCAGTAAAAAGAGCTTTTTCAACACTCACTCTGGTCATTTTCCAGTAAAAAGAGCATAAAAGATTTCAGGAAAAGAATGCGTCATGGTACTGGAGGTTTTGTTGGAAAAATAAAGTAAAATCAAGATGTTGAATTTGCTTAATTAAGAGTCAGTAATCGAAATATTAATTAAAAGGTCTTCTGGATTCATATTTATGTTGAGTATTTATGTTATGCCTGTGATACTTACATACTGGAATACTCGTCAGAACAGATGAACCCATAAAATTTAAAAATGCCTCCTTTAAATATGTGTGAAATAGTGTAGGGGTTTGTGTACATTTAATCTGACTTGCAGAACTGTAACAGCTGCTTTGCCTTGATAGGCATTCAGGTCTGTGCATGTGCTTTAAGGGTAATAAAATTAATGTTTCTGAGTTGGAGAAACTGAAGATTATTTTTTTCATATCTGAGAAAGCACCTCCTGCATTTGAGTAGATTAGTACCAGTTGCTTCTAGAAAAGTAGCAAATCCAGTTGGGACCCAACAGTGTTCTTTTGGGTCAATATTAAGTAATTTTTAGTAAGTAGTAAGCAACTTTGTCACCAATTGCTGTAGGAACTGATTTCAGTGAGCTGCAGAATTCCTCCCTCTTAATCTGAACATTGCTATCCAGCTAGTGAGGAGGATGAGACATTAAAACAGAAGTCTTCACTTGTATCCCTTTAGTCATTAATATTACTCTTGTTATTAGACTATCTGAATAGCATTCAGATACTAAAAATCATTTACAAAAAGAGCTTATTCAGACTCCCCCAACAAGGAGTTTCCTTGATGTCCTCAGATACCTCTTTGAATTTCACTTTGAGGAAGGAAGCTGGCACTGCATAAAACTTCCTTGCATCTTTGGTCTCCTGACCTAAGCTATGAGATATGGTTCTTAAAAACCCTTGGGAAATTGCTGAGTTTCACAATCACGATGATTATATTTTCATCCTATGTGCTGTCCTTTTATGGTTCTGTTTGTTTCTCTTTTTTGTTATGTTATTTAAAGCTTGTTGAGCTTTTTAGGAAGAAAGGGTCTTTCTAAGTATTTATGGTTTATCCATAGAACTGGTATTGTATTTCTGCAAGTAATGGCTTGGTGTTTTCATTTTATTCTTTAAAAAATTAATCTCTTACAACATGAATGTTATTATTAGTTGATCAGGACATCTGAAATCAGATCCCACGGTGACAGATACTACAAGCTGGCAGTGAAAAACAGTCGCTGCCCCAAAGGGTTTATGAAGGCTATTTAGACACAGAGGATAGGTAGGAAGAGACAGAACCACACAGTGGTGAAATGACTTGCCAAAAATCTCAGATCAATCAATAACAGTGAAGAACACTGCAATGTAATTTAAAAGTCTGTACAAGTGGTATGCATCCAAGTAAAGGCACACAAACCACAAAAAAACCCTCTCAATGAGGGGTTCAATGAGGATTTCTATTGATTGCTTGAGTAAAACATTTTGGTAGGTATTTGTTTTATATTCCATGACCCCTTGTAAAGCATAAGCTTTGTTAATAACAAAGAAGCACAAGCATGAACAGGTCTCTGCAGATGACAGAGTGTGATGGAGTGTTGTCTTCTAAAATAAAATGTGTTTCAGAAATATATTCGAAGTGGTAAAGCATAGGAAACCAAAGCAATATTCATTTATGTATTTTACTGAGATGTTTATGTTTGTTTGCAGTGCTAATTGGGCATGTAGGTACATCGTTCACACTGTATAAGGCATTCATTAAATTTCTCTGGCCTGTTAAAGCCACTGCCTGACAAGTGGCAAATTATGAATAATTCATATGGGGTTTCTTTTGGGGTGTTTATTCCTTTACCCACCCCCTTTTTCTTTTCGTTTTAAAACCCTCCTAATTTGTTTTGGAAATATGAGAAGTCCTAAAAAATGTTACCATGGCCAAAGTTTGGTTTGCAAAGCGTCATGTACAAAACACTAATTAAGAACCCAGTGGGAACCTTTAACTTTTCAAAATGCTGGTGGACTCCAGGTTGGCTTCCCCTGGATGGTGGCTTCTTTCAGAGCCCTGGTGTTGCTACCTTTTGACCCAGACTAGGTGGGTGTATTGGCATAATCCTAGATTTAATGCCCAGCTTGCAAGAAGTTAGGGCTAAGGTCTGATGACATCCCTCCAAATTACTGAAAAATCATGGAGAAATGAGCCTGTCCTGATGTTATGAGGGCATCTGGTTATCCTAGGCAGGGCTCACAGCCGTGGCAGTGGCGGTTGCACCAAAGGTTATGCTTTGTGACTCTGTGCTTTTGTCCCTCTGTGGAGAGCTGTTGGTGCCTCTTTGTGCTTTCACCATCCTCTTTGGCACTGGTTTCTCATTTCTCATCGGAAACTCTTTGGTCTCACTTCCCTTGGAGAGGCTGGTACAAAGGAATATCGTGCCTGTGCTGCTGGAGCATGTTTCATTATCTAGAAGGTCTGTATGTTCTCCTCTTTCAGTGTCAGGGGCTAGTGTGGATTTAAAGCAGCAATCAGTAGGAGGTCAGGGCAGGATTTTGCCTTGCACAAGCAACACAGCTTGGGTCTTGCTGAACACACCCTTCTTTTTCAGGCAAAAGGAGCTGTATAACATTAAGGGTTCTGCAATCCTTTTTAATCTCCACCTATGTACGACAGTACTTCTAGATCTTTTGAATAGAGCTGACACAAACTAGTGCAGCCCATTTCTGGATATCTGACCTGTTGAAAGTACTCATGTCTCCTTTTGACAGCCATGTAGTCCTGTTTGTTATACAGCGCCTTTCATTATGCGGTTAGTCTGATAGGACTTTGGTCCTGAAGTTGGTTATGAGCATGCTGTTTCCCTGTTTGCAGTATTAATTCATCAGGGCTTTTTACAGGTGCAGTCCTTGGTAGGTCTGAGGACAAAGGAAACCCTGGAAAACTGATGCCTCCAGCTGATGAGCAAGGGCAGCTGGTTCACAGTGCATGGTGATACCATGCAACAATTTGGTGCAGAAAATGTGTAATGTTCTCTGCAGCCAATATCACCAGGGAATCGGTGAGATGAGTTAGACTTTGTCTCAAGTACCAGACTTCACAGTCCAAGAAGAGGTCCAAGCTGTACTTGATGGAATAGCACTGGCATCATTCACCTCCCGAGACCATCACTAGCTCTTCCTTGTCCTCAAGGCAGTCCATTGTCAGGCTGTTCAGGGACGCCAGGTGTGCTCATAGCAGGAGGTGAAAACACCTGTGTTGGAAGGGTGCTGGGTGATTCTGCAGTTTCTTGTGCATGTGTGCGTGTCTCCCACTGTTATCTCATCCCAGCAGGATGGGATAGCTGAAGCTGCACAGAATGATGGGCCCAAACACATCCCAAAACAGATGACTGAGTAGTGGATAGCAATCTGGGAGATACAGAACCTGAGCTTGCCCTCTGGGAATGTTGTATGAGGTACCATAAAGCTGTCCCTGATGACAGCCTTGCAAGCAGGTGACCTGAATGAGCTCATAATCTGACTTGGAGACCGTCCTGTGTAGCAGGTCTATACAATAATATCCTTGGTGCAGGACTACCCTTGGGGAGGAATTCCTCAACTAATATTTGAAAGATTCCCTTCTTTCTCTGTTTTATTTTTTTAAAAGCACAAAATGAAACCAAATGCCAACCAAGTGCTCCCTGCTCCTTTGCCTGGCCACAGGCTACAGACAGTGAAAAGTGTCCTATCCACTTAATCACTAACTAGTTGCAGCTCTCCAGTTCCTCTTCAGAAGCCTTTCTAGCAGGAGACGACCCCATCACATCATGTTTATCTTCTAAGATCTGATGGATCACAGAATTAGTGTGGCATTGCTCTGAATCAAAACTTTATGCACATGTTTATTTATGTTTTGCCTGAAAACAGTGCTGTGTGTCACTGCTGAGAAGCCATTTCTGATCAAAACCAGGAGCAGCCAAACCTCTGTGTGTCTATAGCCTTTTTAATTCCACCCCCCTCCCTGTGGCTGGTAGTTACAGATACTGCTGTCTCTTGAAAAAGCCTGCAGTTAAGGAGGGTGAACCTGCAGTGTATGATCTACACAGGAGGTTTTCGGAGGGGCAGCAGAATAGAAAGGGGGAAAACCCCCAACTAAGATGTTTCATCCAGATCATCAAATCAAGGATCCCTCTTTATACTTTTTTTTTTTATTTTTCTGTTATGAAGAGCAGGTCTGTTGAACTTGCAGTAATTATTTTGTAAATCAAATGGTTACATTTTATTATAATGTATAGATGACTTTACAAATACCAGATTTTTTTCTGCCCTTTTTTTTTTTCTCCCTTGCTACCCTAACCAGCACACTGTAAGGGCTATATGCTCAGAAGGCTTTGAATTGTATGTAAAACATGTCTTAAAAAGTAAAAGGGACCTGTAGCAGAGAGGCTGCACCTTTAAAACCTAGGCGTATTTTACACATCTGGGATTTTGTATAAGAAACAAAGAAACCCCTGGCGAGGAATTTTTTACAAGGACATGTAGTGATAGGACAAGGAGTAACAGTTTCGAACTGAAAGAGGGCAGGTTTAAGCAAGATATTAGGAAGAAATTCTTTACTGTGAAGGTGCTGAGGCATTAGAACAGGTTGCCCAGAGAAGCTGTGGATGCCCCATCCCTGGAAGTGTTCAAGGCTAAGGTGGATGGGGCTCTGAGCAACCTGGTGTGGTGGAGGGTGTATCTGCCTGTGGCAAGGGGGTCAGAACTAGATGATCTTTGAGGCCCCTTCCAACCCATGCTATTCTATGATTAACAATATTAAGGGTCATATAACTTTAGAATTTGGCTTTGAAGGGCTAGAAACTGCAGATTTCTCAGAGAACCTAAATTGCAGGTGTTCTGTAGCTTTTAGGGTCAGGTATACATTTCCAAAAATATCTAAGCCAAATGGACCTTTCCATGCTGAGCAGCCCAGCAACTGGCCCAGCTGGAAATGGCTGTCATCCCCCATAATGCTTGTAGAGCCTACTGGAGCCTGCTCCTACTTCACCTAGAGCAACCTATTTCCAGTGCCATCCTAACACAAACAATAGCTTCTGACTGCTCTAGCCCAGGGGATGGTCATAACTACTTCCACCTGTTTTTTTTCATTAGTCAGCTTTGAGATCTTCCTTCTGCTCATTTTCCTTCAAAAAAAAAAGTCTGTTAACAATCAGCTGGACATCATGTTTGCTTGCAAAACACCTGCAACAGCACATGCTTTCTGCTTTGCTTGTGTCAAACGAGGTAAGAATTACATGCCTGTACTGATTTATGATGTGCTGATTTATGATATACTGTTTGGAATTAAATTGGAATTGCATGAATTTCATGTGTCCTGCTGAGCCTTCCTGTATTTTCATGTGCCAATATCAACTTCTCAGGGAAATTTCATATCAGCTTTATCAAGTTCACAGCACTGTGTGGAATAGTTTGCTTTTCTCTTATAGGCGAATTGCCAATCAATTGTTTGCAGATGTTGCATTTCTGTGTGTTAGAACTGTGTTTTAAAGGTTTATAATTGAGTTTTGCTTACTAAAGCTGTCTGCAAGCAATGCCTGTAATTTGTTTCTGTCTTAGAATTGTTTATGAAACCAGGAAATTTTGGATTGTCATTGGTTTTCAGAGAGGATTGCTTACTATATATACAAAGAATAATCTGGCCAGCAAAAAAAAGTGAGGAAAGGTGAAAAAAAAGGTAGGGGTGGAAGGGACTGCTGAGTAATTCCATCCAGTTGCTTAACAGGCTACAAATATTTGTCAGTCTGTAATGCTGGTGCTACTACATGAAAATTTCTGTCTTTTCAGACAACATATCCTAGCATAGGACTCTTCAATTGTTTTTTTTGAGATAGGTAGTATGTAATGTATGAGCTGGGAAGTTTCACTGGGAACTGGAGATGTCCTGCCTTTGGAACCCTGGCTGTGATGCACAGGAGGGGCTGTGCTATAGGCCAACCTGGAAATGCAAGAGGCCTGGAGCTGATGCCCTGACTCTGACTACAGGGATGGAGAAGGGGAAGGAGATTGCTCTCCCCAGTGAGACAATTCCAGGTCTGTGTGCTTGTTGGAAACCATGGGAGATGAAGGGAGTTATTATACTCTTATAGCCCTGGGACAGTTACCTCCCCATTGTTGTTGCTGCCCGTCTCCATAGAAGAACTTTGATCCCTACTCTCTACTCTTTCCTTCATCATCACTTCCAGTTGGATTGGTGCCTAAAGATGGAGAATCTGCGATGGGCTTCATACTGGCTGTTGTAAAGAAGTGTTGCCCTGCCCTGGCTCTGTGGCACACACGCACCCACCCGCTGTTGGAACCCAGTGCTGAGGCTTTGGCACCACCTCAGGCACCTTCCTGTCCTGAAGGGCTCACCCACCGATGGGCTTGTTGCTTTCAGGCTGCCCGTCCCACGGGCTTTGGGCACAGGGCAGAAGCCAGTGCCCTTGGCAGTCTCCTCCGTAGTGCCTCACAAGCCAGAACCACAGCACAGATAACAGCAGAAAAGTCTCGTTGTAACAGATCGTTAGAGCTGTTTGTCATCCTTCCTTGTACAATATAATTCAGATCAACAGAGGAGATAAATGTACTTCATCTAAAAAAATTCTGTGTTCCTCACAATTTTTATGAATCTGTGTAACAAGAACCTTTGGTAAAACTGTATGTTTAATGCACAAGCGGTTACGTTACAGGAGCATTAACAATTTGATTTAAACCACCAGAATCAAGGATTTCCCAATAAAATTGAGAATCTGCCTTTTCATCCAAATTTTGTTAACCATGCTATGTATGTAAAATATCCTCCTTTTTTTGACTGTTTTCTGATTTAGGACGTGTTTTTTTCCTTTTTTTTTTTCTTGGTGAAAGAGTTTCAGTTTTTCTGTACTGCATTAAAACAGATCCAGAGCAATTAATCAATCCTGTGTGTTTGGGTCCTTACTGGTACATTGGAGTATGTTCAGCATCAATCAGATAAACACTGTTTACTGTCACAGTCTTTGATCCTGTGATTTGGTAGGAGTTATGTGCATAATCTTACCGTGTTTCAAAGATGTTGGCACTCAGCGCTTTTCACGCTTCTACCCTCTGTTTTAAATATGTGCTTTATTTTATAGCTCAAATGGTAGAACATTCAATATATAGAATCATAGAATCATAGAATCATTTAGATTGAAAAAGATCTCTGAGATCATTAAGTCCAATCTTTGACTGATCACCACCTTTTCAGCTAGACCACAGCAGGAAGTGCCACATCCAATCATTTCTTGAACACCTCCAAGGACTATAAAGTATTATGTTATTGCTATCATAGAATCATAGAATTGCTTGGGTTGGATTCAGGTTGGAAGATCATCTCATTCCAGCCCTTCTGCCATGGGCAGGGGCACCTTCCACAGCATCAGGTTGCTCAGAGCCCCCTCCAACCTGTACCTGAACACTTCTAGGGATGGGGCATCCAAAACTGCCCTTGGCAACCTGTTCCAGTGTATCCAGTCTCCCTTTGCCACCGTAAAGAATTTCTTCATAATACCTAATCTAAACTCTTTCAATTTAGAACCATTGCTCCTTGTCCTGTCAGTACATGCCCTTATAATCCCTCTCCAGCTCACTTTTAGCCTCTTTTGGTACTGAAAGGTGCTCCAAGGTCTCCAGTCTGAACAATCCTAGTTCTCAGCCTGTTCTCACAGGAGAGGTGCTCCAGCCCTCTGATGCTCCAGCACGTCCATGTCGTTCTTATGTGAGAGATCCCAGAGCTGGACACAGTGCTGTAGGTGGGGTCTCATGAGAGCAGAGTAAAGGGGACAACCACATTCCCTGACCTGCTAGTCATGCTCCTTTTGATGCCCCCCAGGATAGGGTTGACATGCGCAGTGGCATTTAATGAATGTGGCTCCTGAAGAACTCAGTATTGATAAACATTCTGTCTCAAGGAGTAAAGATGTAACAACCCTGCCCCAATCCACAAAAAAAAATAACAGCAACACCAAAACCCCCAAGCAACCAACCAAAACAAACAAACAACCCTCCCAAACCCTAAGAGAAGAAGAACAAACAGAAGAGAAGTTAAAACAAAAAATCATAGCATTCAAAAGGGGGCTTGGAGAGTCCATAATTTAAAACCAGTATTATTCCATTACAGGTGATGTGATGCTTTAAAATCAGTGTATAGCTTGCAGCTGGTGGAGGTGTTTCTCCTGCAGTTCATCAGCATGTGGCCATGAGAAGGGAACCAGGGTGCTATTACTGGGGGTGTCAGGGTGTGCTTGGCAGATCCAGCTGCTGCTGGGAGGGAAGAGCAGTGCTGGCACCATCTGGGGCTTTGGTGGTGATGTCTGGGTGGATGGAGGAAGGATTGGAGGTAACTGCACAACCACTTCTTGCCATGCCATGACAAAACCTTTGTTCAGACCAAATGTATGTTGCTTTTTGAAAGCTCGCTTTTGGAGTTGCTTATATGCAGCTATACATGTAAAGGGGTCTTTTTACTACAGACATGACAAAAGAAGAGTGGTTTGTCATATAAATCACTTGATACAGCACTGAGATATGATAATATCAGTGTTGTGTTTGTTACCTGTTTTAAAGTGGCAAACCTACAGGTAGTTTCAGTATTTGCAGTGAGGTGTTTGAAATGGACAGTGACATACATTTTAAGATAGGTAAGTAGATTAGGCAATGGGCAAGCACTCAGGAGATCTGGGCTCTGTCTGATTTTCTAGAAACCTTAAATAAATTTCTCAGTCTCTCTGCCTTAGTTCCCTAATGATAATAAAATCATATTGATTATTAAACTAATAATACATCTGTTCCTCAGAAAGATGTTCTGAGGGTAACTCAATTAACGATTGTGATGCATTTGTCTGCAGTAGCAGTAAGGATAGCATACTAATATGACTTAGAGACATGTAATTGCTAATTATTCAATATTGACCTGATCTTTGAAGAGTAAACTCTGAAAGTTGGATCAGATCTTGTGTAAATAAGGTATAAATTACAATTTATTATTTTTTTAATTCAAGGGCATGTTTTTCTTTGTTCATTTTCTCTGAATATAATGCAGGGACTCAATATGTTTTCCATTTAAGTTTTGGGACAATTTGACAATCCTCTGATCAAATCAGGGATCTTTACTACAGTGTATTTCTTTTTTTTTTTTTTTTTTTTTTTTTTTTTTTTTTTTTTTTTTTTTTTTTTTTTTTTTTTTTTTTTTTT
>NW_020955378.1:1506041-1549485 GCF_003031625.1 Empidonax traillii
TGCTAAAGATTTTATTTAAGCATTTATATAGTAGGGTCAAATGTTTGGACTCTGGGGCAGTTCCAGATGATTTAATTCCTTACTTTCCAACAGAACTCTAGTAGTAGAAGTTAATGTTGTTTGTGATTCTTATCTTTGCACTAGATTTTTCTCCTGAGGGCATGTGAACGTTTTTGAAGATATCTCTGTGTTGCTTTGTTATTCTCCTTTTACACTGTTATCATTCTGTGATTTGTCTATTTTATTTATTTATATAAGGAATCTACATTCTACATTGTATTTCTTTGCTTTTCTAACCTTTTGCACTTCAATTTCATCCAAAATCTTACTTGTGGGCATTCACGTGTTGGTTGTAGAGGCAGCATGGAAAGTAAAGAGAGTTATAAAAATCTCAGAGTCAATACTAAAGGTAACTAGACTTAACTCCTTATTTGGGTTTGCTGCATTTTAGTTGCCCAAATCCTACGGGCTGGTTGCAATATTTCAGTAAAATTTATGTGCACCAGGTGCATACGAAATAATAAAAATAAAGGTGGTTTGGAAAAGGAAAAAAGTATAAGTTACTCTTGATTTCTCTGTTTGATATTAAAGAAATTGAAATTCAGCATTTTTTTCTGAACATATTGATTTTTTTTTAATGCCCTTCAGAACTGTTTGGGATTTGCTAGGTAGCTTGTCAGGACTGGGGCTGTTTATTGTTCTCAGATGTCAGGTAAGAGAGGGTATCATTTTCTTTTACAAAACTATGGTTAGTTTATTTAGATAGTCTTGAAAGAGCAATTCTTCTAAAGGAAAAGAATTTACCTGCATGAAAAAAATATAGAAAGATAAATATGTGAGAGTTTTATGTATGATTTTGGGACAAAATCTGCTGCCAGTTAAAACAAAACGTTATAAACCTTGATTGCATCTGCAGTGGAATTGCCCTGGATTCATTGACAAGAGTGAAAACACAATATGCTCCACTTTCTTCTTTGTATGTTAAAGTAGTGGGGCCTACCATTACTCCAGTTACAGGGGCAATATCTGACTTGAGTAAAGATAGATAAAATTGGTGTTTATCCCCTGTAAATTAGGTTAAACTCCCTATATTGAGGAGTAAGGACCAAAATGTTGGGCTGTGATGCATAGTAAACTATTATCCACCAAAATATTAACTTTCAGGCGCTCAATATCTCTGTTTTACATTTCAGGCTTATTTTTTATCATAATGTCCAGTATGAGGAGCTTACGAGAAGGATTTGTTCATTTTTCTGGAGCATGAAAAGTTGAACTCTGACTTGATCTTTGATTCCATCTTTCTACACAACTACAAATAACTTATCAAATGTTCATGTCATTCACATGGAAATCGAGAATCCATACTCTAAGTTTTCAGCACCTTTAGCTGTGTGTAATCTGCTGCCCACAGAGCAGTTGAGAGGGATGATGTTATGAAGTCCAATTATTCTTCCTCAGCTCAAGCTCTTAGCTAATACATAAATTATAGAAATGTTTTTGGTCATTTTCTAAACACTACATGGTAAATTACTGTGGCAAACCTGTATTCAGGAGGGATCAGTACTGCACCACAGCTGACTTAAGAACTGGAAAAGAAACTACAAGTTATGTGGCTGCATCAGAGTGGCTGAAAAAGCAGTTTCCAGGTGAAACATTTGCTCAAGTTTGATATAATGATATAATCTGGGAATAAAGCAGTAATGTGCAAATTTTTTTGCATTCTGAGCAAAATTCAAACCCTCTTGTCAGATTTGGGCATTAAAAATCCTCCATCAGCTGTGATGCAGATGAATAGGTAGATTTTCCCAAACAGCTGTATAAGCCTTAAGAGCATTTTTGTGATTTAATTATAAATTTCTCAGATGAGACCTTTCTCATATGTGCTGATATAAACCCTTAAGTTTAGCAGTAACAAGAATCTACTAGAGGTTAATGCAGTTAAAATTGGTATCAGGTTTACCTTGTGATCGCGGCAAGAAATTTTAAAATATATAATAAATGAAAGAGTAAAGTGTGTGATAATTAAGGCTCTTACCTAATCAAACTTATCAAAGGCCACCTGAAACTGAAAATTGTTTTTACAATCTTACCTCAGATTCATCTGAAAATTGGACATATTTTGGATTTTTTTTTTAATTGTTTTAATAGTTTGTCTTTATTAAATGTTGAGCAAATCTAGATTTTTTTATTTATTTATTCTAGATTTAGGGATGCTTGATGTTTTTGGATAGCAAGCTCTGGTATCAAAGATCTTAAATGCATTTGTGCAGAAGCTGAGGTGAAAAGGCTCCTCTGAATCATCATTTATCTTACTAGGAAATATGGACATCTAATGATTTTTTGAAAATCATATTACAATTTTGGACCAGCCAGACAATAGAGCATTGAGAAAACTTAAGTTATGAGGTAGAATATTCATTATTGGGGTACTAGAGTGTGTAGGCCTAGAGAAAAGCGTGCCAAGACTGGGATTTCAAAAGGACACAAAGGAGCAGGAAATAACTGAAATAGAATAGTCCTCTTGAAACTTTCTGTAAGAGAATAAGATTTCAGTACTTAGCACAATGTTGGTTTCCTCAAAGAACTTCATGATCTGGGAGACCCTGAGAGAGCTTTGTAGGACTGTCGAGCTCTGATGATCACTGGGGACTGAGGCCAAAGCTTGTCCTGTATTGATAATAAATGCAGCTTGACCTCAGTCAAAATCACAACTGTCTTTTGTTCTCTGGGATCCCAGTGTACAAACTAAAACTGGTAGGGTTATTAGTGAGGCTGACTTCTACTAGTGCATGATTTAGTTCACTGATTCTTCTAGTGCATGATAAGGTTCACTAATTTGTTTAAAAGAGCCATTTGACCATTTTAGCTGCTGATTGCATTTGGTGCTGTCTAATTCCACTCAGTAATATAGAGGTCTTCATTTCTGCAGAGTTCCTTATTGTAGGGAAGGAAACATTTCATCATATTCTACGTGTAAAATAAGAATCAGTATTTACAGAAGGGGAAGAGAAAGTAGCCACATATCTGGAAGATGCTAACAGGTTATATTTTCAATCTCTCCAGAAGAGACAAATAACTGGATAGTGTGAAGAGGAAGTGGGAATTTGTGGTGGATTTATTTTTTTTTATTAATTTTTTTTTTTTTAGTTGGAGGGACATACATTCCCAGTGAATAATTAGTTGACAATGGTATATTCAAGTGTTTTTGCTCTTGGTAAAACATATGGATTTTCCCAGGGTAAATACACCTGAAAAGTGGTAAGTTGGAAGGTATCTGTAATGCTGCGTTGTGAGAGCACCAGGGTGAATTCCTTCATACCATGAAAAAACAGCTCACCTCCTTCTGGGCAGGACACCTTTCATGGCTTTCATGGTATGGATGCTGCTCTGTGGGGATTTGGAATGAAACAGAAGAAGTACTTTTCCTGTAGGTCACTACATGGAGGAGGTTGTGCCAAAAGTGGACAGTGCCCAGGGTGGCAGGTCTGAGGAGCCCTGAGCTGCATGTGCAGGGGGAAAAAAAACAAACAAAAGAAAGAGAATAATTTAAATTAACTGAATCTTGTTTTAGTAGATATTTGTGGAGAGAAGAGCAAATTTGGGTGCTTCAGTAGCATAATAAGGTGCCTCAGAAATTGTTGTCTCATGTAGTTGAACACCATTTTATTTTGTTTTATTGGTCTGATCTAAGCTGTAACATTCTTTTCTTTGGTCATAGCTGATTCCTCTTAAGCTCTGCATGCATTAGTATTCACTCAAACAATGTAAAAGTGGTGGAGGAAAAAAGTAAAATTACCCTGTTAACTACAATAAATAAATAGCTAGGTTTTAAGACATAAGAATAAGAGAAGAGGTCGTGCCAAAGGTCTGTCGGAATTCAAATTGTTAACTACATTTATAACTGCATGGTGAAATTTTGTAAGAAATTCAAATTTCATCTGCAGAATTGTTGCCCGGGGGATTCTCTTCAACAATCTTAAATTACTTGAGTTTAAAAAATATAAATGAATTCTAAAGAGCACTTTCTAAAAAGTGTATTTCAAGTGAGTTTCAGTAAGGAGAACTCAGAAGTGGAGACTGAATTTATGACTTTGTTTTAATTTTTTTTTACTAGATTGTAAAAATCCCTTTTTCTATACTCCTGTCTGACCAGTGAGGATAAAATTTACCTCATTACGTGTTGTTTCACATGTTGGGAAAGTCTTTTGTACTGAAGAAAAGCAGATTTGGTCTCTTATTTGTGATGTACTCAGAATCATGTGACTTAATCACTTTGGATAGCAACTGGAACAGATAATCCCCTTGGAGCTTAAGGAAGTGCTCCAAAATAAGGGTATGATCTTGCAGTCCTCAATTACTTGATTACTTGACCAAGGACCATCAGCTCTATTTTTAAAGATTGGTGCTGAAAGGTATAAAAGCAGCTAGTGGGTGGTTTAGGCACTTAGGAAAACTTTACTTGCCAGCTGCTTCTTTATACACTTGCAGACTTTTCCAGATATTCCCTACTGTGTGTTAATATGGGATTATGAATGGGAAGCCTTATTTTATTCTAACCTAAATATGGTCTTGATTAAATGTGAGAATGGGGATCAACCAGTTCTAATTCCTAAATGGATCAAAGAAAAGTGGAGTGGATCTCCTCTTTGAAAAGCAGAGGGGATCTTCAGTGTTTTGTCTGGATGTCCTCTCCTCTCCTCTCCTCTCCTCTCTCCAGCTTGTTTGCTGAGGATGTGTGGATGCAACGGAGGAAAAAGTTATTACCCAGTTGGCTTCCAGCTTTTTAATTTGTTTATTGGAGCAGCCCTTCCCCCCAGTGATGACTGATAAGAGGGTTGTGGGTTTTTTGTATTTTTCTTTCCCTGTCTGGGAATATCTTGCTAAAGAGGGAACACCTATTTTCTCTTCTGCAGAATTGTGGTAATGAAGTTTGTAGTAGCTGTGATGCTCAGGAGTTCACCAACCCCAGCCACATAGGGGCTCTCTACAGTGCCTTCCTCTCTCCAAACCCCTTTGAACAACAGGCCTGGTGCATAGAGTGGACTTGGACTTAAGGCTTTGGCTTACATTATAAAACTTCCATTGCATTTGCAGAGATGGGGAAATTTGTGGAAGCACAGGCTTAGACTTGGGAACAGGTTGTGGAAAATAGTTCTTATGTTGAGCTCAAAAGCACAGACTACTGAAGAGAGTGGAGCTTCGTGGATATTGAACCTCTGTGAGGAAGAAAAGTTGACAGTGACAGTTGTGGGTTTTTTTTCTAGAAACTGTAGGTTAACTGCATTTTAATTTTATTTTTTTATAATTTGTGGGTGGAGTATCTGAAACTGAAGATACCTCCTAATCTAATTATTGCAGAATCTGAAAACTTGAACACAAAAAAAGCTACACAGGATTTCTCTTTGCTTAGGCTGCTTAACAGCTTATGTTAGAGGAATGATTTCAGTGTCTTAGGTCTAGAATGGAATACCAATAACCAACTCAGACTGAGAAGTGTTGCTTCAGTGTCTTTTAGTGAACAGCAGCAGCCTGAAAAATCAAAGCATCTCTGCCATCTTCCCCATAGGAGCATGTGCAACCACTGTGCAGTAGTTTGCATGCTAAAATACATACTGCCCAAACTGGGCCGACAATTTTGTAAGTTGCCTTCATACATATTTATATGAGTCAATGAATTATTAGAGTATCTTGCTTCTCTTTACACTTCATAGTTGAAATGTATGCCTATATGATCAGGTATCCATTACACTCTGACATTTCACTGCTCAGTCACTTTCCCAGAGGATAATTTATTTATTCTCTTTATCTACTTTTTTATAAATCTAGTATAGAAAGGAGTTTTACATAAGGGAAAATGAGGGTTTGGCTGCAGGGAGGAAATATGGAGCATAAGAGAATAGCTAGAAACCCTGCAGGCTAAGAGGATGCTCTGTTTCATGGTGTTGTTACATCCTTCAGTGGTACATCAATACTATATTATGTTGGAAGCAACCCCTGCAGTTTCCCAGCCAGAGTGTCTTGTGAAGTTTCTGAGTCAGCAGATAATGGAGACAAATTTGGGATTTGAGAGAGTCCTTAAAAGAGACTTTATTCTTTTCTTTAAATTGACATAAAAATAAACGAAGCTTCCTAAAAACACTTTTTTTGGTCTTTCTATATTTAATTTCTTTTGTTCTTACCCAAGTGTTATTTTTGTCACACTTTTTTTAAGTCTGGTCTGTTTGGGTTATTATACCATTCTCATCACTATTGTTTTTAAGTGCATTTAAATACTGTATAAAATGACATGACAAACATCTGTCACATGTTGCTCTTTCATCCTCTCCCCAGGGAAGAATCATGGCTGCTGTATTTTTTAAGACCTTTGTTGTTGCTAGTTTTTTGTTGGGGTGTTTTTGTGGTTTTGTTTTTTGTGTTGTTTTGCTGGTTTTTTTTTTTTTTTTTAAGTTATATATGTGCTGCTGCAACTTTTATGTTGGAACAGGATGGTTTAAGAGAGAGTCTTTTGTACTGGAAGGAAAAGGAGGTGAATGTATTCCCCATAAATATGGGAAAGGATGGCAATACTCAGGCTCTTGTCTCTGCTTTCAAAACCTGCTGATATTTTTGTAGGGCTTTTTGAGGCACACTATGAGATACTTGTGGGAAAGTTAAAACAGAGGACTTGGTTTTGCCTTTTGTTCAGCATGTGGTAGAGTCAGCAGCTGTCCTGATTTGTGTTTGTGATCCACTTCCAGCTTCTGGGATATTTCATCTCTTGGACCAGCCCTTTCCCCTCACAAGTGCCAAGCAGACACAGTCTGCAGGTAGGGTCAGGCATCCTGAGCACTGTGTTGCAGTACCAGCCTTCACTGCGATGGTGTTATGTTTTATAGGAATGTCTAGGCAAGGAAAAGGCTCTGCTTACTGAGTATGACATTATCTCAGGCATAATCAAGACAAATACTCTTGGTATCAGAGTTGCCTGGATGGCTCTGCTACACTGACTGATTTGGTGGAAGCCTGTCTGCAAATTCACATTAATGAGCAGAGAGGGATCATTGCAAGGGAGTTCCCATGCTGTCAAGGCAGCTGGCTGCAAGCCCTGCTTGTTTAGTTCTAGCCAACTACTCCTGATTGCCTTAGACGATGTGAAAATGGTTGCTTGAGTCTGGAATGAAGAAACTTCTGGAGTGGGCAATTCTTCCATCTCCTCTTAAAAAATGTACAGAAAATACATGGTCCAGCATTAACAGAAACAGGTTCAATTTTTCAGACCAGTTACACAATTGCAGAGCCACATTTAAAAGATTGTCTCATTTCCTTTGCCTATTTTCTCAGGACTTATAGGATGTCCTGTGACAATACTAATTTCCATGTGAAGGTTACTTTTACTCAGTAATGTTCTAGGTGACTGTGCAGCATCACACCTGGAATCACAGAGGCATTGGTTCTGGACATGTGGATTTTTCAGGGAAGGTTCAGCTGAGTCTGGCCTTTCTTGGATTCCATCTTGTAGTGTGTTTCATCTTAGGATTCACAGTTTGTTAGCCTAGCAAGACCATTACCATCACACAATTGATTCCACCTCATACTTACCATGTCACTTAAATAGATGGGTTTTCTTCAGGAAGGCCATAAGTTTTGGAAATTTTGTGTGTTGTTTTTTTAGCTCAAGCATATCTTTTAGAAATATGCACTCTCTTGATTTAGTGTCCTTAAGGGATGAGAAATTCATGATAGGTGAAGTGTTCCATAGCTAATTATTCAAATTCTTAAAAAACTTAATTATTTCTAGTACATGTTTCTAGCTTCAGTTTCCAGTTGTTGAACTTTGTTAGACATTTGAATGAAAATTAAAGAACTCTCTAGTGTCAAAAATACTTTAATACTTGTATCTGGAGAGGAAGACTAAATTGGTTCTTAACCTTCTATGTGTAAACTACACACCTGAACTTTATCGAGTAATATCCATTTTCCAGTTCTCTAGTTGTTTCTGTAGCTTCTTTTGAACCCTAATTTATCAACATCTGCTTAAAGTACAGACACCAAAGCTGAGCCCAGTATTCCACTAATGATTTTATGAAGCCAGAATGCAATGCTACTACCAATTCTGAGCACTGTTTGAATGCTCTCCTGATCTGTGCATTGTGATCCATTCAGTGATCATTTTCACATCGGCTCACTTTTTCTTATCCACCACTTAGTATAACTGTATGGTTTCTTATTCTGAGACACAGAGTGATAGAATTTATGCAAAATTAGGCAATAAATCTGTGTGAACAGAGCTATGAATTGTAAAACTAGACCTTGTCTCCTTAACTTGCATGCTCCAGGATGTGTGTGTATATCATGCACAGTTACTGTCCAAATCATTAGTATGACATGTGAGAATAACCATTTTGATAACAGCAGTGGGAAAAAAAGGCAGAGGTTAAATATCTAACATTTTTTGCAGTGGGGAAAAAAAAATCCATATTAATAGGTATGTATCAGAAAACAGAATGTTATCATTGTGATGCCTTTTATTAGTAACCCAGACATAGCAGTGACTTAAACCAGTCTAAGGCATAGGCAGTTCTATGAGGTATGTTAGGAAAGGAAGAAAAAATTATTCTAGGCGATTAAATAATCGAGTCAACAAGATTAGGTAGGGCTCTTAATCACAGTTTCTCTGTCACAATTTTGAGAGGGTAGTGAAGCAGTTAGTTTGCTGTGTCACAGTCAAATGACACAGCTGATAAAGGGGAAAAAAAAAGACAAAGTCCATGCCCTTCCCAAAAGGACCGAGCGTATCTGGCAATAACCACTCATCCAAGTGAAGGGAATAGAGCTGTCAGACCACTTGGGAAATCCATAATGTAATTCTTGGATTAGGCTGGTGGTGTCTTGGACTTCAACCTCAGCAGGTTGAGCTTGGCATTAGCTGGACAATATAGGATTCTTTGAGCTGCCCTTTTCTCTTAGATGTGTCCAGTCATCTTGGGCAGCTTTGTACAACATACAAACATATGGCAGGTTTTATCTGTCCTGGGAGATAGTGTGTCATCTGATCTGATAGCTCGTGTGGATGCACCTTCTGGCTGGACAGCTCGGTGGTCAGCGTGCAGAGAGTAGGTCTCAATTACCTTCCCATGGCTGAGCACATCAAGATCAAATAACACAGAAGGAGACATAAGGGAAGATAGTAGTTCAGGGGACAAGTGGGTGGGTCTGCCACTCATGGGGAACAAGAAGGGTAGGACTGAAGAGATGAAGAAGATAAAATGTGGTCAAAGCAGAAGATAGGGGGAGGCAGGTGGTAATAGGGAGAGAGATTTGAGGAACAATGTGGATTTGCAGAGGGCAAAAAGGCTATGTGGACAGAGAGGTATGGGGGGGGTTGGTAAGACACAGGGTGTATGGCAGAAGATGGAAATGTGAACCTCAGTGTTGCTAAACTGGAATCACTAAATACAGACTCCTTCATCTGATCAGCAAACTACCCCCTTGGGCTTCATTTGCATGGCTTACGTACCAAAAGGATGTGATTTGCTGGGGAAAGTTATTTCATCTATAAAAAGCAATTTAAGAAGCAGACTATCAAGAAGGTGCTTAGGGCATGAAGGATGATATGGCAGATAGGAATACAGTGGCTTAGCAATATAAATAAGACAAATTCAGCAGCATTATTTCCATTTGTAAATGCTTTACTGGAGCACGTGTCAGTATAACAAGTGAAGTTTTTATGTCTTATCACAGTAGTACTCTGCACATTTATTTTGAACAAACAGTAAACATAAATAACTAGGGTTTCAGATAGTGTGGGGTTTTTTTAACTCTGACGTTTCAGATGAGATATGAAACTGCCTCAGCAGGGCCCTGCTGGAACATGTGTGTGATTGTTCCTATTTCTCTGCTTTCTCCTTCAGTTTGGCAGTAGTCTGTTTTACTGTCTTAGGTGTACCGGCCCTTGAGAATGAAGTTTGCTACCCTGAAGCTGCCACCTGCGTTGTGAAGGGAGGCTTAGGAACCTCGGTCCTTTCACAAGATACCTAAACAAAGCTGGCATTTACATATATACATGTGTATTTGTATATACATACATTAGCCTGTATTACTTATATGTAATAGCCTAATGACTAGATCCCTTGTCAGGAAGTGGGAGGCCCAAGTTGCATATTCTCTTCTCCCTAATGAGATCTCAAATGTCATATGGTACCTTCTAAGTAGATATCCTCACTCTAGATGGCAGATTCACTTACATGATGTAAAAAATACTCTACACACTACTTTTGAAATTATATGAACGTGAAGAAGTAAATGCAGGCTGGTCTGCTTTCTCATTTTTAATTTTCTTCAATTTTGCCCTTAAAGAGTGAAGTCATTGAGTTAAAATTGTCTCCTACAGTTGTTTATCACATACAATGGGGGTGTCATCCCAGCTGAGATCTTTTCATTTTGAATCATTTTTTGAGGTAGTTAAATAATTTTTTTGGTATGTGAACTTATCAAAAGCCTAAACTTAAATGTTTAAGACCATCCAACCCACTGTTCTATATATAAATCAACATAAGAAGAGTGTCTTACTAAACTGTGTGTTGTAGGTGGTTGCTCTTCTGAGATTTGGGAATAGGTCAGAATTTGCTAAACCTAATTTGTCATGGACAGAATTAACACAATATCTGTGGGAAATCTAAACTATGGTTGTTATCTCTTCTTTTATTATGATTTTTTTAGCATATCACTAAAGAACAATCAGAAGTATGTGTTTAAGATTAAGCCTTTTTTGGTGTTAGCAAGGACTGCAAAATTTAATTCTGATTAGTGAATCTTGCCTTTGATGATTAAAGTTAGAACATTTAACAATCCTTTTTCTTCTGAATAATGTCAGAATTACAGTCAGCTCCATTCCTCTCATTCTGTGACTGCCATGTCATCTGAGGTCATGCCATCATTCACTGTGGTGATTCGCTCTCTGACTTTAAGGTCAGATGAAGAGTTACTCAGAACCTTGGCCATTGGTGGCCAGATGTATTAGTAATCTTTCACATCCCTCAGGTCTTACATGGACAGTCATCACTGAATGAAGCTATGATGAATCATCTGCTCACATTTGATGTGGTCTGGCAGGGACGCTGGGGAACTGTGAAACGCCAGAGTGGTGAATTAGTCTTGATCTATGGCTGATATCTCCTGAATACGGTCAATAATCAGCCTGGAGATAGCACATGACTCCTATTAGCATTCCATACCTGGATTAAGGCTTACAGTAAGCACATTAAGCATGCTGTACGTTCGCTATAGTTGGGGGTTTATGTTAAGAAATCTCTAGAAGTGGCACAAAAGCCACTGTCCATAGTGGGACAGCTACTGTACAGCTGCTTGGTGAGCATTTGGGGTGGAGAAATCACTGCCATATTTCAACACCCAGTTGCACAGTTTACCAGTCATGCCGTGTTTATGTAAATAATAAGGTTGTAGCAAGTAATTAAGTTCTTACTCCAAAGTTATGATTACTGTTTAAGCACCAAAT
Organism: Empidonax traillii; assembly: GCF_003031625.1. Taxonomy (NCBI): domain Eukaryota; kingdom Metazoa; phylum Chordata; class Aves; order Passeriformes; family Tyrannidae; genus Empidonax; species Empidonax traillii. Next base: position 1,517,536 of record NW_020955378.1, read on the forward strand.
TATTCCTAAGTGGCACAAAGAATTACAGATATGCGCGGTTCTAAATTTTCTTCGTTTTCAGCAACTGTGAATTCTTTTGTAACTCTGCCATGTACTGCTTAGTGCACACGCTAAGGTTTTGGAATATAATGTCTATCACTGTGGGAAATAAGTAGCATAGAAGGAGCTTACAGTTTTAGGAAAATTGAGGCTTACAGGGCAAAGTTATGTTTCATACTGCTACTGCAAACTTAAAAGACAGCACTTGAAGAATTGTCTGGGCACTGAGATTCAGTTTCAATTTCATGCCCACATGTTTTTTTATGGGAAGAATAGCTTCCAATAAAAATTAGTAGCTTAAATGCCATACTGACTGGGTTTACACCATTCTGATTATAGTCTGTCTACTTAGATGATAAGCTCCTTAAGATATAGGCTTTTTCTTCACACAGCAGCAATTGTTATGGGGCCTTGATCTCGGGGGTGTTTTGTGCAGGCTGTGTAGTACAGTCTGTAATGATACCTGAATAGCCAGGCTACTTAGTGAAACTCCTTGCTTCCATGACACCATAAAATACTTTTTGTTGGAAGTCTTCTATAAATAGAACTGTGGAGTCTTTAAAAATGAGCTCAGAAACTGCCCTGTGTGGGTGTGAAGTGTTCCCATTTATTTTCTTTTCACCTGGAATGCACCTGGTTGGTTTAGCCCTGGTTGATTTAGGTATTTTTTCCTATAGCTAAATCTTTTATTTTGTAGCACAGATTTATTTTGGAAACCTACTATAACCATTTAATTACAATCTGTAATTCAGTAGTTGATTTTTGACTATCTACCAGAAGTTACATAGATGATAAGAGCGGTAGGATGCAAAAAGGGATGGCTAATTATCTCCGCTATTTCTAAAATGAGTTTTCTAATTGACTAAATTATTAGCAGCACACCAAAGCATTCTTCTTGAAGGAAAAAGTAAATCTGCTCATGAAGTCTGTCTCCAGCCATAAATGCCCATCCATTTAAACTCGATGCCAGTGAATCAAAAGAATGTACTCCTAATCTGAACACCCAACATTTTATGAAAGTTGTGTAGTTAAAGGTATATAATAATTTTTGAAACCTGGTCTTTAGTTGGAAGTTCCTATATCCAAAGTTTTGGATAGACTGGGCTTCTATGAAATTTAGCTGATTTATTTGCTTTTTAACACATGGCAATTTTTTAATATACAATATATATTTTACTGTAATATATAGAATGTAATTTAAAAATAAGGATTTCATAGTTTCTTTTAAATCTGTTGATGTTGGTTTAGATATAAAAATAATAAGGCAGAAGAAATTAATTTGCTTCTACTTAAGCACCCTCTGTGGTTTCTCGTCAGTCAGTAAGCCTTACATTGTGTAATCCATGTTTGAGCAATCACAGATGCATACTTCAGTGCCTATATGGACTAAAAAGTTCTGTTGATGTTCTGCTTTACAGCAGGCATCTCACCCCTTATTTGTTGGCAAGTGGTATCTAGTTTTGGGAACTTTGATAGAGTTAAAACCTTGTTCTCACATTTCTTATCTGTAGGGACCTTTCCTGAAAGCTCCCATCAAACTGAAGAGGACTCACTCACTTAACTTTAGGCAGAGTGTGTTTGGCTGCTTGTAGCTTTTAGTTCCTCATGGCATTGTTTTTTTTGTTTGGTGGGGTTTTTTTGTTTGTTTGTTTTTTTGGTTTTTTTTTGTTTTGGAGAGGAGCAAACAAACTTTAGAAACAGTAATCGGAAAGGAAACAAAAAAACCCACCAAACAAACACCCCCCACCCCCCAAACAACAGCAACAAACACAGTTTGGTTTTGTTGGGTTGTTGTTGTTGTTGTTGTTTCCTGAGAATTAGTTGTGTATTTCCGTCTGCTAGGTTAAAAAATTCAAATACACTGTTAGACCTAATGGATAAATCTGGTATGTCAAGAAAGAATTCAAATTACCAAAAAGGTAGTGGGCAGTGTCTGTACCATTGTATTGGTGCCTCTGAAGGAAAAAAGGCATGAATGGTGAAAGAATTGGCATTCACTTTTTCTGTGAAAGGAAGAAAATGCCCTTTGTAGTAGCTGAATTGTAGTTTGTGATTCTCCAAAGTTATACAAGAGAAAGGATTTTTATGGAGAGATTGTCAGACAACTACTATACCAACACAAAAAACCCCACAGAGCGTTAGCCACAGTTTGGGCACACAATTTCTTCTTCAGGTTTCTTTTTGTATATCACAATTATTTTTAGCTTGAAAAGAAAAAATATGAAGTCTGACTTTTCATTATTTTCTTTATCTTGCAAAATGACAACCTCATACTCACAAAAAGGAAAGCAAGCCAGTGTGCGAAGAAAAATGCCCACCCCTTCCAGTCTAAAATTCACATGGCAGAAGGTCCTGAAGGTCTGTGTTTGTCAGAGCTGTAAAAGGCTGGGCAGCTTTCAGTCTCATACAGTGGAACTCATTGCAGTTATGAAGTCATCCCAAGAAGCACCATGTTTGCACTTCAGACACAGGGGTTTATATTCTGTAAAATATGAAGAAAATATTTAGCAATTCAAGGGAATGAAAGAGTAGCCAATGAGTTGCTGTGAAAGCTGACCATGAGGACAGTGTCTGGAGAGAATTCCCACTGCTCCCTCTGCACCTGCATTGCAGTAGTACCTAGTTTTTAATTGCTTTTCTCTAAAAATCTTCTTTGGTCCCTCCTGAAAGCAGGATTCCAGGTGGTACAGGCAGTTGATATAATTTGGTATAAGAGGTGTCCTACTCTTGGGTAAATGTAAATAGTGAAAAAAATGTAACAAAAGGAATGACACAAATAACTAAACCCAAAAAGATCCAAACCCCACACTAATTTAGCATGGCATGTGACCAGTCAAATCTAGGCAAGAAAGAGTCAGGCTGTACAAAACAGAAGTGCCCCTTGTGATGAGAGATGAGAAAAGCATATTGGGTGTGCTGCTGATTTTGAGAACAATCATTCTATTTTTGGACTGTTGTGGCCAGCTATGGCACAATACTTCTCAGGGAAGGATATTACAGTACTACCCATTATTTCAGCTATACTTAAAATTCTACCAGCATTTGCATGATAAATCTATTTCTAAAGGCTACAACGAGGCGGTAAATGTTCATTCGGCAACAATGACAGCTGCGATTAGCCATTTAAAAAATTTAGAAATAGAAACAGAAGTTAACGAAAAGAGTCTTGGATTCCGGCACTTGTGTACAGGAATTTAGAAAGTGCACAAGCACTGCAGGGATGGGAGATGCTGCTGGTGTAACTTTGTGCAGAACACAGAACAATGGCTCTGTCTACCCTGTTCTGTCAGAAAACTACCATGTCTAAGACCACAAACCTCTGAATATCCAAACCTTCTGAGCCATTAGAGTCCCGCCCTGAGTGCCATGGAGTCATAGGACCAAGTAGGAGGTTTGAATGACTAAAATTGCCAAGAAAAGCCTGATTTCTATGAAGCCGAAAGGCTAATGCTATCACCCTGTGACTTTACATTCTCTTGCTAGTCTTTTTCAAGACCTCACTTGGCCCAGATGGCCCAGTGTCAACTGGTCCCAGAAGACACGTGTGTCTATTCTTCACATGGGAAGAGTGCAGCTGGCATCACAACTTTGCCAAAGCCTCACTTGTGCATTGAACTCATCACCTGGGAATTTTCCAGGAAACGGGTCACCAGTTCTACATTAGGGCAGAAAAGCTGGAAGGGGTTGCATGGTTGAGTACACCTGCCCTTGCTTGTGGATGATGCCTGCTTCTGCACTGAACATAAGGTTTTATAGAACTCACTGGGTTTGCCATTCAGTTCACGTTCTTAGGTCAGGCTGTCTGTGGGACAATTCTCCTGTCTCTGGAGAGGACACAAGTGAAACACCTGGTATGTCCATGTAGGTTAAGGCTTCACCTTTGGTAGGCTCGCAGTGCACGGAGGTGTGTGCTAGTCAAGATCGTGTCAGCAGTATGAGGGGCCAGCTTCTCTCCAGAAATCAGATCCTTCTTGGCACAGTCCTCATACTGCAAGAGGCACCCCTTATGCCTGAAACGCTTCAGTCTGTAATCTTTGCATTGGGACAGCCATTCCTCCTCTTCCTTCTTCTGCCAGCAGGCTGCAGCTCACAGACATGACTCAGTTATTCATCTTCAGGCCACCTGATAATTTTCTGAGAGCCCTCTGACTGAACCAAACACATTTGCCAGCTGACATGGAGGAGGGCTCATTCCAGCCTAGATCACGCAGGAGAAAGTTCTTCCTCACTCCTGCTGGATGGCACACAGGATTAGGACAGTGGTGAGTCTGGTTTTGGGTCTTGTGTTTGGGAGAGGGAGGGTAAGTTGGGTTACCTTTAGGCAATTTTAAAGGGAGCGGTTCTGAGTTCGTAGTCACATGAAGGCAGGGACGAGGACAAGCCTGGGCTCGGAGAGCAGGGTTTTTTGCATGAACTGGACCTAGCACCTTAAAAGTCTTTTTGCTCAGAGAAAGAGCAGGTTGTTCAGACTGTCTAGAAGGAAATGAACCTGCTCAGCTACTGAGTCTGACCCAGCTGTGGTCAAGTCAGTCAGTTAGGAGTGACAGCCTTGACCCTTGCTTTCTTCGTAGAGTCAGTAGGCTCAGTGCAACGGGTTTTCCTGTGTCCCACTACTTCTCCAGCAGAAGTCCAAGCTGCAGAGGGCATGCCAACTGTGTAACATATTGAACTCCTGGCTCCAGTAAACCTGTACAATTGCCACCAGGCCATAATAAAGCTTACCAAGAGGGTGGATGAAGCAGAGCTGCAGCAAGACTATGTAGGATGGGGATCTGGTGCAGCTGTGAGCCTCTAAGGTGGAAGAACCTGGTAGGACATAAGAAGTTCCTGGCACTTCTCACTCCAGACATGACAGTCTGACTGCCAGTTTTCCTGGGAAACTCCATAATCACCTGTTGTGTGAAGACAACCAGGCATCCCACACTACTTCCAAGCAGAGAAAGTGTTTATGGTGCCTGGTCTGCTGGCTCAGGGAATCAAGGAAGCTTTGGAGGGGGCACCTGCAAACCCATGGATACCAATAATGGAACACCCATAGCCTTTGGCTGGTCACAGTATTTGTTTTTTAAAATGTTGTTGGCTTTCACTTTGGCATTTGGAGATGCCTTTCACAGACTGGTAATTCTAATTAAAGTTGAATAAATTCTAATCTAATGAGGAAGTGGACAGACTAATGGACCATTATAATAGGGCAGAAAAGACTAGAAATCTTGATATTTTTAGTGCATTTCAACTGACATATGCTGGTGCTGGAGATACTTTTTTCAGGTTGCCCTTAAGAACAGAGAATATTTTAATTCTCTTTCTCTCTGTCATCAGCTAGAGGGATAAAGCCCAAAGACTGTCCCTTGATGCATGTAATTTTTCTGAACTTCAGGCCTCACTCAGTAAGGATGGCCAGTTTCTCAGTCATGTGTGGCAGGACTGTGCCTGATCTCATTCTGGTTCTAGTGAACAAGGGTGGCCTGTGTGAAAACATGTATGGAGCAATTCAACTTGTGGGCTCTGAGTGTGTGCCTGGCTGAAACAACAACAGCTGTCCCATTTTGAAATGTCATCTCTATTTGCTTATTAGTGTCCCGTTGTGGTAGGTAGTCCATGGAGTTTACTATTTGTTCACTTTCAGGTCTGCTCCTTGCCAGCAGCTCTTCTATATAAGGTTGATACAGTTGCCTTGCACTTGTCAAACCGGAAAACAAATGTGATAACAATTAAAGCTTATTTTACTCTGTACAGTATGTGACTGTTCTCTGTACTCGGTGTCCTTTTGGAGGACTCTGAGCTGTATGACTGCCTCAGCCATCCTATGGAATCTAATTGCCACTTGTCCCAGAAATGGGGGACAGTTTTGGGATGAACTTTTAGTTTCTTACAGAGGCATGTGGAATTTAGCATGGTCTGGGAGGGCCTCACTCTACAGCAAAGCTGCTGTACTGAGGAAAGAGTAAATATTGGCAAATGCCTGACTGGTAATTTTCTGGCCAAACCTGTGAACTTGACAGGCATCTGGGATATTTGCTGCTGCACCTTATGTTGAGTGCTTAGTAACCCTGTAGCTGCCCATGACCCTGGTGACAGATGAAACTTCCCTAAGTTACGGCTACAGAGTTCAAACAAGAATTTTCCTACATTAAAAAAAATGTGTTTTGGATGAGCTTGTCTTTGCACATATTTCAATACCATCTCACTGGCAGTGCCATTCAGCAGAAGCTGATGACTGTTTGAAACTCCTGGGCACTGTGGTCATTGGAAAGGATGCTTGAGGCATTAGAGAATGGATAGCTTTGCCAGTAATGAAGGCAAGTACTTCTACCCTCACAAAGTGTGTTCTTTGGCAGAAATAAGCCCCCAGCATGTCCCAGGATGTACGTGCTGAAGCTGTGCTCATGTGTGAGAAGTACCTGGTTTTACTTGAGGAGTTCGTACATCACCACAGACTTTTTTGAAGCCTGAGTGTGTGGTGGGTTTATATTCCTTATCATCATAATGATCATGTATTTTCTCCTCTGGAGTTCGAGGGGAAAATATATCACATTTGGACCCTTGCTTGTTACTGCATCTCTAAGATTTGCACATCTTCAGTGGGGAATTACAATCAGTACAACAAGGACCTTGCAAGCCTGACAGATCTGCTGACAGTGTAAGACTTAAGAAGCCCTTAAAATAAACCCAGTGCCTACCACTGCAGCACTGATGATTGCGCTTTTCCATTTGCCTGGCTCTTCTTGGAGCCTTTAGCTCCCTCCTGCTTTTACTGAACCTTGCAAGCGTTCACCTGTCATAGCAGAGTAGTGCAGCATGATCAGTGTGAAAGCAGGACGGCACCGACACAGGAGGAAGCCAAGAGAGCTGGGAGGAACATGCTGAACTGTGGAGTGTCTGGGAATCTGGAAAGACTCCCTTCTTTGTTGTGGTACTGAGACACTGAACCAGCGGCCGGTAATGGAGACGTGAGTGGGCAGTGGTAACCCACAGCTGTCCCTTCAGGTTGTACATACCAGTGCAGTGCAGGTCCAGGCAGTTCACCCCTGGTGTTTTCATTGGACTCTTTATTATTTAGTGAGGGTGGTAGAAATTTTAGAGAATTAGGGATGTAGTAGGTTTTGTTACCTTCTTGTTTCAGATTTGTTAAGGCAAAATGAGAGTTTACAGTCATGTGTCTTTAAGTTTTGTGAATAATCATGAGGTGCATGGGGACAAAAGGTAGCCTAAGAATTTCATCTGGCATGGAAGGGAGGTGTCAGCTTAATGTTCTCAAGGTGTTCAGTTAGAGGCGGCTCGTCCAGTTTCCAGCTGAATGGCTTAAACATTACTGTATATTAAATATTTAACTCTTGTCTGTATACTAAAGATGGGTAATGGCCAAGTCTTCTCTTCCTTTGAAAGAAAGTCTTTTCAACTGGACTGAACATGGTAATTTTGAGGCATAGTAGGTGACATTAGAGCAAGCTAACAAATTACACACCTATGGGGATGTAAGTAGTTATTGCCAGCATAGGTACTAGTTAATTCTGCTGGGGCAGCATGGTGGCATCTTTAGGTGTGTGCAGTCTGGAGAACTCTATATACTGTTTCGGTATCCTTGTGCAAAGTAAGATGCCTGTGAGATGTCAGGAAGCTGTGCAGTCAAATAAGGTTTCCATGGCTTTTTCACACAGATTTATTAAATTGCCTGTTTGTAGTACGTGGGTAGCAGGATATCTGTACTTGACAAAGGGAGATTTGAGGACAGACTGATAATAACAGTTCAGTGTTTATATAGAGCCTTCCTTATTATTGTCTTCTTAAATGTAAGGGCATCCAAATACTTGGAGTTTATCAACTATTATTAAAATTTACTTACACAAAACATTGGGGTGGGGGGCCAACTCTGATATCTTCATTTAGTATGGCCATAGTGTTAGATCAATTTTTTTTTTCCAGAAGAGAAGGAAAAAAATTGGCCAAATTTGTACAAGATAATTACCATGGAAACAAACAAACAAACAAAATAATCTTGGTCCTAAATGCAGGGACAGTGATGTTTTGAAGAGCTAATAACTGTTCTTTATGACTAACTTTTCCAATAAAAATCTAGACTCAGAAGGGGAAAAAAAAAAGAACCAAACCCAGTCCTGGACACTGGTACGTGCAACCCAAAAACTAACTTGTAGATTAAAATTCCTACAATATCATTATGCTCAGTAATACAATACAGTGGGTTTACTGTGTTTCCCTTGTAAATGCCCTTTGTAAATATGGCTAGATAAGTTACTGCAACAGTTCTGATAATTTTCCGGGTACATATTCTGTATCTGGAAATTTCCATACAAGGTAGTTTAGCTGCAGTCATGAGGAATTAGGTAGCAAGAAGTTTGTATGTGCAGTTTGTGGAGGTTTATGAACTATAATACAATCTTAATCAGAATCTATAAATAGGAATGCTTAAAAATGTGAAATAGTTTCTCTTCTTTAAGATGCCCCTACTAAATCCACCTAAGGCAGCCTCACGGCACAGCATGAAATGGGATCTGCCTCAGGTACTGAGTCATATTTACTTTTAAAGCGCTTCCATAAAGAGCACTATAGTAGATCCTTTGTGCTAAAAAGGAAAAGCTGTCCAAAGTTAATGCTCTGTAGGAGATCTTACCTAGGGCACACTCAGACACAAAACTTCCATCTCATTGCTCAGTGACCCTGATGCTATCAGGTGCTGAGTACCTTCAGGTTCCTTTGCTGTTGGTGGGAAAAGACCTACACGCCTCAAGATCAGGCCTTTGGTCTGCAGTATTTGGACACTCATGCTGTCACTGTGTGTGCAATGGGATGGATGCTTACACTGACACCCAAAGACAGTCATTGCAGGTGTCCTGGAAATATTAATGATAGAAGCTGAAGGAGCATTTGCTTTGCTTACAGCGTAAGAAAAACTTTAAAGCTTCTCTGGTATTTCCTCTTGAGATTTCATGCTAATGTTTATAGCTTTCTGTTTCTTTCTGTGCTTAATATTTTCTAGCTTGCAGCTGAGTTACTGGTGCTGGTTATCTCTTGGAGACTGGAGACACCTCCCCCTATCTGTTTTCTCAAAGACATTTCATAGCCTGCGGTCTCCCCAAGTGCTGTGATCCCCAGGTTTCCGTCAGTGTCCCACTCTCCCAGGTCTCTCAGGTCTCATATTCCCTGCCCTAGCCATCAGACCCCACTGGCCTCTCTCTCTGTGGGCCTCCTCAGCTTGCCCAGGGTACCAGTGCCCAAAAATGGGACTAGAGGAGCTGATCACTGTATGCAGTGAATGTTCTCTGCACTAATCTGCTCGAGATTTCTATTCTAATGTACTTTCCTCTTCAAAAGGCTGATCAGTAAGTGTGGCAATTCCTATTACTAATTCAGTGACTTTAAACAAATCCTAGGCAACAACCAATGCTTTTCTCAAGGGAGAGTGTACTGAAAAAGATAAATAGCAGAGGTTTTTTTCTCCTTTAGTATTTTCTTTGCTAAGTGTACCTGTGCATTTATATAATCATAGAGCCAGTACTAAACATATTTTTAAGTTTTGAGGTTGTTCTTTTTTTTTTTTTTTTTTTTTTTTTTTTTTTTTTTTTTTTTTTTTTTTTTTTTTTTTTTTTTTTTTTTTTTTTTTTTTTTTTTTTTTTTTTTTTTTAACCCATCACAAATTGTGTTACTGGAAACAAGAAGTACATCTGGACTGTAACTAGCGTGATTGTACTTTTATTGCTTAAGTGTGGATGCCTATATCCAGTGTTTTCATGTGCCTTGAACTCAAACAAGAATGTTACTTGCATTAGTGCAGGCGTTTCATGACCTTTCAGAATTAAATGGAAAAGACAGCCTTTCAGGAAGCCTTAATGCCTTTCCATATGGAGGCAGTGCCTTGTTTTGCACATGGTGTTTGATTTCTTTTCAGTCATGAAATTTCTTACCTTCTGCTGTATGTTCCTTTACGCTTTTTCTTTTTTATAAAGGAAAAAAATTAAGCTTTGTGAAACTTGATGTATTTATAATGCTGGAACTTTTCATGTTTGGTGGGAGAAGTTGCAAATATAATTATTTTATAACAAGAGAACAGGTTGCTATATGAAATTGGAAAGATTTGCTGGAAGGCCTATTTCTGTACTTAGAATAATAATATCGAATTCTAGATTTGTGTGGTATAAGAATTGCAGAGTATGAAACAGTTATACTATCAGAAATTATTTTTTGTGTGCTGTGTGTGATTAGCTAGACCTTTTCTGGTCTAGAAATTAAATTAGAATTAATAAACATAAATGGAGTTGTCTGAACTGTAAGGTTAAATTGAAAAACTCATCTCATGTTTACTGAATCTTAATTTGACTAAAGTCACCCCTTCTGTTTGTTAGGGAATTTAATTTTCTCAACCTTCAAGAACTGGCTGGTATTCAGATGCTAGGACCCCAAATAAAATCCAGTGCACTAAAATCCTTGGAGGCTGAAAACCCACCAAGCCAGACAGCAGTCCAGCAAATTTACTTTCCATGACTGCATAACCTAGTAAACATCTCCTTTCCTAGCCTGAAAGCTTTCAGGATTCCTGTTATGAGGAGATAAGCACTTACCTCCTGCCTAAACTGTATTTGCAATTGTATTTAAGGAGGGAATAATTTATACCTCAGCTGGGTCCCCCGAGAAGCCCCAAACAGTCCAGAATTTAAATTACTCTTTCAGGCTGAATTCTTGTCCATCCTTCCATGCTCACTAATCAGCACCCAAAATGCTCAGCTCCCGTGACGTGTAAGGGTGAGCACTGTATGAAGGCTGATGCCACAATAGATTAGCATTTCTTTTAGTACATCCCTAAATATAGCTCTTGATGGAATGATATTAGCTGGGAAGGGAATCCCTTGCTCTCTGTGCTGCTGCTCATGGAGGAGCTTTCACCAGATGTGAAATGAGGACAGATGGTTTTTCCAGAGTCTGAATGAACATTTCAGACACGGGTGCTGATCCTTTGGTTTTGAATTGTCTTGTTGGGAGAGGGGGCAACATGGAACAGAGACATTTTTGCCTTTCTCCTATTATTCAGCAGTATCCCTTAGAACCTGTGAAAAATCCAAGTGTGAACAGATCCGTGAACTCAAATACTGCATTCCCTGTAACTCCCAACCAGTGATGTACCACACCTGTGGTATATGTGATTATGTGATAAAGCTTCAAGATCTCTATGCCAAGCTTCTTATCCTTTTTCTTATTGCTAGTATTGTCATTGATGATTAATCCCTATGTACAACATACCACAATCCCCTCATAATTCAGTTGAATTTTTTATTTTCCTAGTACTTCGTCTCCTCCGGTATGAGTGTTCAATTGTTTACCTGACTGTAAGCAACAAAGCTGTTCCTGAAGTGACCGAAGTAGTCTATGGTGCTTCAGCAATTTGATACCAGGAGTTCTGCTTCATCTGCAGTGCCCATATTAATTCAAAGTATCCCATCTGCAAATTAGCAACATAACACCTTTTAATTTATATTTAACATAAGGAATATTGTCAGATACATCTCTCGTACAAAAGATGAAGAGGAAGAGCTTTCTTTCATCAGTCTGCTTCCAAATGTTCCTAATAAAACTTACTGACTTCAGCTTTAAGTCTGGTGGCACATCTCTGTAATGTTAACAAAACCAGCTGGGGACCAGACCCTTATTGTCACTTTAGTAGAAAATTAGAGATGTTTGATCCAGCTGAACAATGTTCTCAACGTGCTAAGCACCCTTATCTTCCAGGAACTTTAATGAAATTGAAAGCATTGAATTAGCTAGACTGACCTGGCATGAATTAATCAAGACAGCCCATCAGCCATTTAGGAGAGTAAAGTTGAACAATATTTGAGTGGTCAGATACCATTGTATAAGATACTGCTCCAACTATCAACAGGAAAGTTATGTGTCGGGGGGTAGCACATGATGATTTCTTGCTTGATGGATGAGTAACCTATGGGGTGATGAAACAACTAGTGAAAAAGGCTTTAATTCAACTTGCTTTTCGAAAACTTATATTTTTTTGATGAGCAACATGCATTATTTAGCTAATTGCTACTTTAGTCTTTTTACGGACACTAATTATGGTAGTTCGAAAAGTGCGTTGGAAAGAAATATATATCCTGTTCATCATTGTCAAGTGCATTCTAGCATAGGAATATGGAGAGAAATACACCATTTTAGGTCAGAAACTACTGAAAGAATCCTGCAGCTGTTGAAGTTCTGAGAAAATAATTATCTGTACTCATTGAGTCAATGCGTGCTGACTCATGCTTATGTAGCAAATAGATGCTGCACTTTAAGGTACAATCAACCCTATAATAAACAAGTCAGATGAATTACATATGCCCACACCTTCAATCACACCAACAGTGTGCAGGTACTTGGAAAGAAACTGTGTTATAGTGGGGTTGAATTGGTCTAGACAGGATGGGAGAAGGGCTAGGATGTCTTCTGCAGTAGATCTCGGGCTTTTAAACTTCATCCCCAAAGAGGTCCCAAAGCTCATCTGAATTTAGGAACAGAATAAACATTATTAACAGAATTATACTCCTCTATGTGTTTGGTAGTACATATGCATCCTAATGTAGAACCCAAGGGAATAGGATTTTTTTTCCTTTTGTGGAAGTATATTGCTTTATAATTTTGTTTTTCATTTATGTACCTGATTCATCACTAAAAATGCAGGTTAGAATTTGGGTGGTACAAGCTTTTCTCTTAGGTGTAAATACAGGCATATGCAAAAGCCTGTGCAGACTTTGTGTCAGAATGTCTCAGATTCACACTGGCTCCCCCCACATTCCTGCAGCTTTTGTGTGTTCATGGGTTTATCCAGTGGCTCTTGAAGCATTATTCGTGGTTCTGGGTCTAGCCAGGACCTCCTTCCAGCTGACCAACCTGCCAGTTACATACAGAATATGTGGCCAGATGTGCTTGGAGAGCAAAAATGGCTAATGGTCCTAAAACACCCAGGAGTTAACAGGCAGGAGCTGTTCTTCATGACTTCTTTGCAGCTGCATAGGCATGGTCAGGGACTTTGAGAGGAAATCCTTGGGGTTTGGATCAGTTCCCTGAATTTTCCATCAGTTCCTAAGGAGTTAGAACTGTACCTGTAAAAGGTAAGGTAAAGTGATTTGTCTCTTCAGAAGCTTTGCTAAACCGCATAACAGAATAATCTCTGACATAATTTTGTTGAGCTGTGTTTTTTTTATGGGCAAAGAGACTTGGAATTCCTATTAAGAGAAGAATCATGTACAAATGGAGATTACATTGGAGATAGTATGTCCAAAATTCTGCATGCTTGACAGTGATAAATTAGACCATTTAACATATTAGAAGTTCAGTGAAGCAGTATTTCAAGACGTTGCCTACAATTAGTAAGTTCTACAAATTAATGAAAGCAAATAGAATCTGGAATGTAAAACCCATAAAAAAGAATGTATTTTTAAAGAAAAGCAAGAGCATATAGGTTGGTTTTTGTATTTATTCCATGTAGTCTCCTATGAAACAAGTATATCTGTGTGTGAGCTGGAAAATCTTCAGATTATGGTCACTTCCATAATTTGTTTGAATTCATCATAAAAGATGTCAGGAGGAGATGCATGGCACCTATTGCTTCTAATGTCGGCAAGACTAGAAAGGAGATGCATTTTACATTCTGAGTAAGGCCACTTCTGAGACTAACATTGAATCTAATGCCTTTTCACACACTAGAAAGGAAAGCAGAAACTACTGGTAGCGTTTCCTCATATGCTTTCTGGTTTTGTTGTTAGAGACCCTCTGGCAGAAGTCATGCTAGCTATAAAAAATTAGTGACAGGGACTTAGCTGTTTGCATCACAAGCAGCAGAAGTTCTTGACATTTCTTGTTGTCTGCACCAGACATGCTTTCACCAGGTATTAAAAATTAACCTAATCTTGCAGCTGAGTCTCCTGGGAGTTTGTATGCCTTCAGGAGTTCTGCAGTGGCAAAGGAAAAAATCAGGGAAAAATAACAAGAATAAAAAAGCAACAGCCTTGATTCGGAAATAAGTTTCTCTCCCTCTAAGGCTACTGGGAACTTTTCAGTTTACTTTATAGAATCATGGGATCATTTAGGTTGGAAAAGACCTCTAAGATTGAGTCCAGCCATTAACTCAGCACTGCCAAGTCCACCACTAAAACATGTGCCTTAATGCCACATCTACACGTCTTTTAAATACCAGGATTAGAAGCAAAGTCTTTGGAATAGCAGCTCACAATTCAGGCCATTGGTCTGAATACTGTGCTTTAGCTTCATCAATTTTTTCTCAGAGAACATGAAACCCACAAATTTTGGTGCACCCTCAAGACTCTGCAGGTTGTGGCTCCTTAACTTTTACACCCTTTTCCAAAACCCCTCAGACTGGCAATGACTCTTTACTTCTTTTCTGGCGTCTGGTCTATATGATGATCGTGACTCTGCCTTCTTGCTTCTGGAACTTTGCCTACAAGACAGCATTTTGCTATGAGGACTATGCAATTGTGCATAATTGCAGTTCACAATATGGTTTTTAATAAAAACCTATTACTAAAAACCCACTAGCTACAAAAGTTACAGAAGCAGTTTAATGACTTTTTTTTTCTGAACTGGGGTTCTGTTGCCCACTGTTACCACAGCAGTGTCCACAGTAGTTACGGTGTCGCTGCAGCAGCAGTGCAGAACAAAGGTACCACACAGACACAAAGATGCCGTGGATCTTCCCAGTGCAGTCATCTGTCACTGATGGCTTATCTCCAAAGCAGCACGTGTGGTGCCTGAACAGTGTCTCATCCCATTCCCACCATCCTTTGCAGAGCTCAGCTGTGGTGTTACGTGTCTAGCCTCAGCTCCCATTCTTCATTCATCACCCCTTCTTCCTAGGCTCAACAGAGAGACACAGAGACAGTGGAAAAGAGTACCAAAAAGGGCAGGGTTTAGTTGCATTTTTCTTTTCTCCTGGGAAATGCCTCTGGAAAACTCAACAGGAGACAGCAGGACGTACAGTAAACACACATACGCAAAGTATACTCCGTGTCCTCACTGTGCTTATGAAGTTCAACTGTTTCCAGTAAACATATATCCCACTTGTAAGACCTGAAAACAGACCATGGATCTGAGAGGTGAGAAGATAGATGAGCTAAAACTCAATTATTGAATACAAATAAAGGAAACCGTCTCAGAACTTTGCTCTTTTCCCCATTCCCCCCCCCCCCCCTTTTTTTTTCTTTCTTTTTTTTCTGGCATTGTACATGCCTGAGGGAATAATGGGTGAAGATAACTAGCCTGGATCAGTATAAGGCAGCACATAGAGTGATATTCTTCTTTGAACCTGGGCCTCAGCAGAACCTTAATGTAAATGCTAGAAGAAACTGAATAAATAAAGAAAATAGTTGAGATAGAAAACATGGTCAAATTCCTCAAGATAATGAGATTTGAAGAGCTTAACAGTGAAAATGATAGAAATTGGAACACAAAGAAGGGAATTATTTTTTCTCCTTTTTTTTCTACGTTTACATTAAGATCTGTAAAAAGCCCTGCAGGTATCAGGGCGCTCACTTCTTCACACATAGCCTGCAGGAATTGTTCTCTGTGTTGTACCATGGAACAGTTTAACAATAACAGCTCTTGAGTTAGTTTGCGAGTGTTTACAAAGCTCCTCCTGTTTTGGGATTAGGAACTGACAGTCTGGAATTGGCTTTACAGCCTTCACATATCAGGTTCTCTTTTAAGGCTTTTTCTTGGCTTGTCTTTATTTTTTAAGGTTGAGAGGCTCTTTGGGGTTTTAATTTTTTTTCAAAATTTTCAAATTTTCTACTAGCAATTTCTAATGTTTTAGCTTTGAGTTTTCAGGGTATGAAGTGTACATAGGCAAGTGTTAATTGTCATACATCTACATCTGTATGGAATTTTTCTGCTTCTATGTAAATAAAGCATCTCAATTTTATACAATTAGTCTAAAGCCTATTAATTTCAAATTAAAAGCACTATTTTCACATAAGCTTTTATATATATTTCTGTGTTCCACACCTCTAACATAGTTTTTCTCCTATCCTAATATTTCTGTTAGTTATTGATTGAATCTCATCCACAATTCATAAGAACAGAATGGTCCAGCAGGTGGTTTGTAAGCCAGATCTGGACTCATTTTGGCGTCAGAAATACCATTATCTTATCTTTTCTACCCTCAGTACACTCACAGATTGCAAGATCCTTGTCCTTCTTGCCTGTCTTTATCTAACAGCTGCTGAGTGGGGGAGACTGCTGGCCAATTGCTCCCTCCCTCAGTCAGTGACCACAGGTCAATATTTAACGCTTGAACCCACTCAATATATGGAAATTTTTCTTCTCTTTTCATCATCCTCCTTGTTCTTCTAAATGCTTATTTGATAGGACAGTTCAGGTTTATCTGAATGAGGCCAGAAAAGAACAAAAGAACCATCTTTGAAAAAGTAGGAGACCTCTGCCTGGTGTATCACACAGTTTCCTCTTGTATTTCCATCATTGCATCTTTAATAAAATGGCATTTTTAATTAAAGCTTTTCTTGGGAGTAGTTCAGGTGTTCATAATGGCCTTCTGCTTTGTATTTTTGTTGTAGTCAGAGAAGGTAGTTGAGCAGCCTTTCAAGCTTGGCATTAATATGGATTATGTTTTCTCTCCCATGTGGCCAAGCCTTTCAGAAATAAATCTCAAAGACCATTCCCCTCCTTCAGATTTGATTAAAATTAACTGATAGGCTTAACACAATTTAAAAAGGCTTGTTGGACAAGCAACATGGTTGCTTAGGCTTCATTTATTTAATCAGATATATGAAAGTGAAGAGTTCATTCCTGCAGTGCTCAGTAGAATCTACTCTAAATTTGGAAAACATGCATTGTCAATTTTTAATGAAAATTTTGAGCAGTATGAAGTTTCTTGGTCATCCTTTTTCCTCGGATACAAGCACAACAGGAAATGGAAGTTGATGGAGCTGTTTTCACAATGGATGGGGATAAACCATTTCCATGACATCATTCCACCACTCTATGGAATTTTATAATAGTGTAAGGCTCAAGTTCGTGGCCTTGTGGTTCTCCTGGTGTTGAGACTTTATGGAAAGGAAAAGAATCTTATCTTTGTCCTTACTCTTTTGCTAAAGCTACCGAAACATGAAAGAACAGAAAGAAGTCATCTAGTGGACTGCTAGATACTGGACTACTGCATGCTGAAAACCTGCAGCTTGCTATACTCTGCATCCCCCAAATCCAGAGGCTTGCGCATCCTTCCCAAAAGTGGTGTTGAAGGAGTTGTCTGAGGTGCATGGGGACTCTAAAGAAAGAGTGAAAGTTTTATCAAAACCAATACTGTAGTAATAATGCAGTTCAATACTGCAGACTGGCATCAGCTGATGCCTAAGAAATGCAAAAAAAGGTTATATTTCTATCATTACTGGGATCAATTTGGCTGTTATACTGTTTTCATCTACATAAAAGGAAGTGCTCTGAGAATGTCCATCATTATAAGAATAATGATTGCATTACTGTAATACATTTCAGCTCAAAGCACTTCACAAACCACAGAGCCTTATGAGTATAAATATGTAAGCCTCTCTAGAATAGAGAAAATTAGTGGTAATAATACAGCACAATACACAACATTGGGAAGAATACACAATGCACAGAACAGAAGCTGTATGGACAAGGTTTTTCTATTCTTTTTTTTTGGATTTCAATATCTAGCACCTTGCAGTTTCTCTTAATTACCTTTTTGTAACCCAAGGGGACTCCAGAAAACCTTCAGTTCATAAATTGCAACTGTCAAGTGTTTTTAAAAGTAATATACCACAAAGATGGAAAGAATTGAATGTTCTGATGGCTGAGTTACATCTCTGCAACAGGGTCTGCATAAAGGGATGCAGAAACTGCCAGAGACCTAGGCCGGTGTCCAGAAAGAAGTCAATAAATTGTATCTTAGTAAGGATAACTGGATGGAAAGCAGAACTTTCTGTTTTATGAGCACATTGTGAAGACGTTGTCCTTTTTTATTGAAACTCAAAAATCTTTAACCCAAGGGTTTATCTGATGACTGGGAGAAATTGTGAGACACAAGATTTGTACAAATCCAGTCCAAGACCCATTAAGATTCTGAAAGAAGACCATGGACTTCAGCTGTGGTTTGATCCTCCACATCACCTTGGTATGACTGAGGGACTTAATGTACAGGCAATAATGAAGAACTTAAGGTACTGACAATAGCGATGTGTAAAAGATGAATAATTGGTTGGGACAATGCAGTGTCAGATGATAGCACCAGAAGGCATATTGCTGAGAATTTAAGTATAGTAATAAAATTTTAGTACAATATAGCCAGAGTTGGCTTTGTGAGATTAAACAGCAGCAAAAAGACAAGAAAGATGCAAAGGAGTGGAAATGATGATGGAGCAAGGGAAGAAGAGGTTCTTGTCAGCAGATTTTCTTATGGTTGCTTCTAAGAGGCTGGAGTGCTCTTGCCTCTGCAGACTGGAAAATTATTCAGGATCCAGAGGTGTTTCACTATGTATTATGCACCACAGCTGCTTGTGCCATGTAGTCAGCAGTGGTCTTCAATTTATTTCCATCCTTATGCCATTTAAAATCCAGGAGCTGTGACCACAGGAACACAAAAAGATCTGCACATATAACTGCAAAATTTTTAGTGAAGTTTTTGGGAAGTCCTAAACAAGAAAAAAATTACCTTCAAGTCCATGTTTCCATCTTATTTATCAGTTCTGTGACCTTAGTGAGGTCTCTCTAGGGGATGTGGGAAAGGAGCACAGAACCACAGAGACAACTGCCTTTTCTCTGTGCAGTGGCACTGTGGAATCCTTGGAGAATCCTTTAAATACAGATGGAAATTGTTCCTCCTCCCGTCTAAGCATGCTTACATCAGCTGTATAGATTGTAAAATATGCAGATCATTCATAAGCACTCTAGTAAATTTCCAGCACCAGATTTGAACTTTTTCAATAGTAGATAATCAGAACAGATAAATACTTCCTTACCTCAATACAGCACAGAGCAAAGACAGCCAACATCACACAAAATAAGGATAAAAAGAAGGAACTTTGCCATTTTATGTAGCTACTCAAATTACGAAGAGGCAAAAAAATCTTTAAAAGAAAGTTATTTTTTCTAATTTAGGGTCAATAAATATAACCAAAAGAGCCAGTTTTCAAGAGATAAATCTCTAAAACTTAGCATAACATCTCAGAAAAGGCCATTTATCCTGTGGGCTTCAACTATAATTTTCTTTCTTTATGTGCAAATCAGTCTAAGAAGTTTAATACATAATTCATGCATGTGAGTAAATTTATTTATTTTGATGGCATAGAACAATATTGTCGAAATAGAAAAGGATGTGAAAACACAGCTACTCTGGAGTATCCTAAGGTAGCATTCATTATCTTCAAATGTATTCTGTGTGTGTTGTCGATGGATAATTTAATATAATGCAGCTCCATTACCAGTGTTCTTTATGCCACACAAGCTTTAAAAGGCATTATCTGGCTAAAAGACAGAGATGGCCTTATTTAGAGCTCTGCTTATTATCTGATCTCTGAAAGTGAAGAGAGGAAAAGCCCACAGACTTGAAAGGTTTCTTATGCTAAAGGAAGATATTTAAAACCATTCATTTAAAGCTTAGAAATCTTCCATTGGTCATGAGATGTTGAGATTATATATAAAGGGAACAGCTTTGTAGTTTAAATTCCTACCCACTGTTATTATTTTGCTGGCAACATTTTCAGCCTACTTCTTATAAATTCCTGTCTTCCTTACTTCACAGTAGCCTAATAGGTGCTTCGGATATACCAGCAAGTCAAATGCAGGCATCTAGACAGAAAAAGGTGATGTTATATACCCTAAGCAAAACCATTTTTAAAAAAAAAGTGGTCCAGATGTTAAAAAAAAAAAAAAATGCAGTCCAACAGTTGTTCAGTGGATTTCACAGCAACACCAAAGGATCAGTGATTCAGTGTTCATCCATTACCGCGGCTGCGACGCCAAAAGTCATCCTGCAGACCTTGAGAGCTCAGACCTCCCAGCATGCACTGGGCACTGTGGTGGAGAGGGTCTGAGTGGACATTGTACAAACACCTCGTGTTTGGTAGACAGGGCATCCTGTTTCTCCAAGTGTTCACAGCTTCTCATTGCCAGAGTGATACACGGATAATCTTATCTAAATGAGGTAGAACTCAGCTGCTTAAGTTGGTTCAGAAGAATGTGTACTGATGGTTCAAGTCAGCTGACACAGGGCAAGCAACTCTTTGGATGCCTGGTGGGGAAAAGCAGAGTTGCAGGGGAATGTTGTTTATTGAAGGCTAGAAGAGATGCAATTTTTTTTTTTTAAGAGTCGTGTTGAAGAGTTATTCAAGCAGGCAAATAGTCAGGTCAGCTACATATTATAACACTTGGTGTGATTACATAAATTTTTCATGCTTCCCTAAAATTGTTGCTAACTTCTCTGATTTGTTTGGTTGTCCTGCATGAAGCATCTTGTATGAGTTATATTCATTGCTGTTTTACACAAGGTAAGAACAAGGACTTTAAAGGGTTAAGATTTTTGTTATAGTCTCATAGTTTTGATGTATTTAATTCAGAATTTGGTCAGAGTGGTGTTATTTCAGTTTTTTTATGGAAGAAGTTGTTTGCCCACAAAGTGATGGGGTATCCTGTAACAGGTCTGTTTCTTGCTCAGTGCCAATTTATTGTATCCAGAAGCTGATGTATCAGCTGAAAATACAGAAGTCAACATTATTTAAGGTTGTTTTGATCTCCGTGACATTGTTGGCTGTAACTTCTTATCCCGGTAGTATTGTCATTGAGGGTACAGGAATGACCTGCTGGAGAATTTCCAAATAGGCTTGTGCTTGTGATTCATTATTCATTAAAGGAGACAATCTATACAGGGGTTTTAGGTAGTCTAATATGATGTGCTGCTTTCTTTCTCATTCCTTGTTCTCTTTTCTGCTGATTAGAAACAGAGACTGAGTTTTCTGGGATACCAGGACAGCTTGATTAAAACAAAAGGCAAGAATATGACTTTAAAAAAAAAAAAAATAAAAGGCCTTGTTTTACAGTGAGAAGATACTGATATGTAGAATGAGTTTAAGTGACAGAACTCAAACCAAGAGCCAGCGTGCAGATGTTTACTTGCTGGTACTTGCTCCACCTCAAGGCAGTAGCCAGAGGTGGTCCTGGAATGCTTTTTTTCATTGCCCTTGGATGATGGGCAGAAGGTGATACTTGATTCCCCAGATGACTCTGAATGGACAAGGACAGAAGACATGTCTGCTCGACAAATCTCCTGATAAAATAAACTGGATTGTTTATGATGATGATGAATATTAAGATGTGAAAAGAATGAGTAGTGGGAAAAAATACTAATAAACAAATTATTAAAGGCAGATGAAATGATAAAGTGAAAGAGATGAAGATATATTTTATACAGTTACTAAAGTTATTCTGATGTCTCTGTTTTGTACTTGAATATCCCTATAACAGATACTTTAGGAAAGAGCTAGAGAAGAACATTCCTTCCCTCATACTAAGCATCTCTCAGACAAACAAATGTAATGAGTGATGTGAGTCAGCATTTATTCACTGTCCAAAATTTAAGAAGGCAAGATACTGTTTTTTGATAAGTCAGATACCTCAGTTAAGAATGGCAAATGCATAATTTTAATATAAATATTTGAGGCTTGTGCTCTGTAAGCAGTGAATGGTTCTACTGAATTTTGAATAATTTAGGTCTCATTTTCTGAAGTATAGGGCATTTGTAACTTTTTGCAAATGTTTCAATTTCTCCCATGCAAAGACCATAGTTCAACAAGTTATTTGTGCATAATTTAATGTATGGATTCTCATCGATTTTAGCTTAAACTTTTAATCCTTAAAGCTTTAATTTGTTAATTGCATGACTGAATTAAGGCCAGAGTTGTTTAAAAAAATTACTTGAGTTCAGTTCTTTGGGATGCTATAACATTCAATTAAAATTTTTAAATCACTTAATATGGCGTCAGTCATTACCCATTATTAATTTTCACTTTATTTCCTGACAAGCATAATATAAAAGTCTGTGTACCAGAAGGGCAACATGCTTTGCTTTGCAATGATTCCACTGTGTACCAAGCTAAGGATGAAATGAGGATTTGAGGCATTTTCCTGTGCCAGTGTTTTCCTCTGCCACCAGGACACAGGCCTGTCCCACAACCATGATGTTAAAAGAGGGAGATATAGGCTATAAAATGAGGGAGAAAGCATTCACAGACTGGTAGGGGAAGAAAAGACAGTTTTAGAAGTGGGATGTAACATGATTTTCCTGTGGTTTTTGTTCTTGTTTTGTTTTGGTTTAGTAGGATTTTTTAAATTTTTTTTTGTTTGGTTGGTTTGGTTTTTTTTTTTTTTTAGGGAAAAAGGTGTCTTGACATTGTTTTATCTGTAATTGTAAACAGGTTGTGTATGGGAGTGAAGTTACCCTCTAGGTCAGGCCTGTAACCAGTCAGAGCTTATTTCAGTCAGGGGAGTTACAACAGAGCTTTGGCACAAAGAAGTTTAGTTAGTCAGAAACGTCTCCTCTGATAGAAAGCAAAAAAAATCCCAACAACTTGAAAGATACTGTACCTTGAGGGTCAGTACAATCTTGTCAGTATTTAAAATGGATTTCAGTATTGGTATATGTGACTGAAGTTGGTTCTGCACCAGATTCCTGGTTCAGTGAACAAAACCTAAGAGTCTGTGTCACTTTGAAGATAAAATAGTCTCTCTCAGGAAGTACTGTCAAAAGTCTGATGAAATGAAGTGCTGAAGCTTTGACTGGTTCTTTAGTTGTGCTTTGACTTCAGAGTCCTTTGGGTTATTCTTTATTAATCTAAAGAAGTCACACCTTCTGGCTATTTCACACTGTTTGAATTGCTAAACAAGCCTGGCTGCTCAATTTCTAATTCCAAAGGAGTTCTCTGGATCATATGAATGACCTCGGACAGCATTGCTAGTACCTGAAAACCTCTGGATTTAGTTACTAGCAGGGTAGTCAGTATTACACAGGCTTATTTTGGGAATTTCTTTGGATCCAGAAAAGTCACAATAGCAGGACTTGATTTTTTGGGGCTCAAACTGCAGTTCTGGGCTTGTTCCACCGTTCTGGACTTAATCTTCTGTACTCCATGCTGTTGATCCTATACTAGCAAGGCATTGAAATTATTGACTGTTCCAAATTAACTATAGTTGCTGGGTTTCTTTGATGTTGAAGTATCATTGCACAGTCTCCACATGGAGACTATGATGGCTCTACCTTCCCACATGGAACCTCTGAAACCTTATGTGTAGGCATATTGAGTTGAAAAACCATTCTTACAAAGAACAAGGGAGCAGATGAGCACAGAGACCTTAATTTAGTTGCTATCCCAAAATACCAAGCAAACATAATAATGGTAAATGCTAATGATTTATGGGGTCTGGAGAATCATCATGGGATTACTGGGGGAGTTTCATATTTACTTTATATTACTGTGTTGACTAAAAGCTACCAGACCCAAGCCTGGAGACTTACTCCTCGTCCTACTGAGTAATTGGTTGGGCTTTTTCATTTGTGTTATTTTGCTGATGTGCTTATTGAACGTTGAAGTTACTTAATGCTTTAGAATGCAGTGTATTTTGTCTACATCTATTCATCCCAGAAAGCAGAGGTTTCGATTTCTTTCTTTTTATGCTACTCAGTGTAGAGTAAAAGCAGACTGGGGAAGAATTCAAGAAGTTGATAGTATATATTCTCTTGAGAGTAATTGTTTTTCAGGTTGGAGACATTTGGCTCAAATTCCTATACTTTAAAGTTCTTTTCTATTTTTTTTTTCCCTTTAATATTTAAATTATACTGAGTAATTCTACTCTAATAATAACTTCTCTGAAAATAGGTGTTGTTTCTTCTGACTTTATTAGCAGTGATTCCTGATGTAAAACATTGTGGAGGATGAGAGATTTGCAACACAGTAGATTATTCATTAGCTGTTCCAGTAGCGAAGTTGGTGGAAAACCATTCCAATCTACTGATTATATGTTTTCAATAAAATGAGTTCAACATTTTCAATAAAATCCTGGAGTTGATCTGAATATTTTTATCCATTTATAAAGGATTTCTTTGGAACATCTTTTTTAGGGATAATATTTGCAAGACCTGGAAAGAGCCTTCCATTCCCTCCATCCCTGCTCTGTGCCTTTGTTTCCCTAGAGCCATTGTCTCAGCCTTAGATCATCGACATCCTTGATGTCACTTAGATGGACTCTCATTCACTGTGTTGTCCTTTTGATTTCTTAATATCTGCAAAATCTTATAGCTCAAACTTTTCCTACTTCACTAGTGCCTCTTGCCCCATTGTCCTACTGGTCCTGATGGCTCAAGTCCTCCTGATGAAGCCTGCTAAGGAGTTTGGGGTAGTCAGCAAGAGGCAGAGAAATGAGGCATTTCAGGCTCTTAGAAATATGGAACAAATCACTCCAGTCAAACCGCAAACCCAAATTTTAATCACAACGTAGAGCCTGACCTGTCCTACTCAAGTAAATCCTTAATTAATATGGATATTTCTGGCAGTGCAAACCTTGATGTGTGAAGCCATCCTGGCACACAGTGCTTCAGGTAGGTTTGATAGTCTACACTGAATCATACACAGCTGTTACTGGTACCTAAGCTGGCTCAAAGTTTGTGTATACATCTTTTTGGGCAAGATAGTAGAATAGATGTATCCTCAGGCTGCCATGAGTTTTCCGTAAGAACCATCAGAAAATAGTGGGAAAATGTCGTCTAAGGGAAATCTCTGTTTTCTGTGACAAAGAGTCAATATTTTTCACTGAAAAATCTAATGAAAATGAAACCTTGTATTCTGGGAAAAGATCTGCAGGGCAAAACAAATTCTAATAAACTTTGTGAGTTTTATTAAAACATTTATTTGCTTCTCTTGCTTCTATTTCCACTTGCTTCTTTCCCATTTCTCCTCATACCAACTGTGCCACTTTATGACCCTCACATTCCCTTATCATATTCTTTATTTCAGTTCATTTATTATCTCCTTTGGCTGCACCAAACAGTTATCTCACTGTATTTTTACATGTTATCTCCTGCCACAAAATAAACTCCCCTATTTGTGAAAGATTTACACAACCTCATATTTTCTCATTTTTTCTGAATCATTGCTTTTTGCTTAAGATATTCAGACTTACACCTTTGGCAGTAAACCCTATTTATTCCTTTGTTTATTAGATTCTTATTGTCCCCTGGGTAATCCTGTTCTTTGCCTTTCCTTTTCATTGTAAATTCCTTTTGTATTGGTTCTCCAAGAATTTATGGAGCATCTGTTGCTCTGACTCTGTGCCTGGCTTTTTGTTAATGACATTTGAGCTGATTTATTTAAATCTGTATGACCTTCAGACTTGCTTTGAAATTGGGAAGTAAACATTCTGGATGATCAACAGTTTTCACTGGAATCATCAGAAAATTACACTGTTTGTTGTGTAAGGGAGGAATATGATTGTGATATTGAACTACAAGTTCATGAATCTTGAATATGAATCTTGATCCAAAAAAAAGTTAATTCCACTTTACTGTCACATTTATGACCATTCCCCTGCTAAATCAAAGACTGGGTATTGTTCTTGAGAGGAAATACTGCTTATGTAGATTCATTCTTTTCTGAGTATGAAAGACCACAAATATTTCTAGAATGCTAATGACATTTAACACTGTTGTTGTGTTGCATCATACACTGTGCTGTTATTTTTTATCTTCTTCCTTTCTTCACTTTTACTCTCTTAAGAGCAATAGAAAATAAAAAGTAAAAAAATTTAAAGCTTGATTGTTTGTCATGTCAGAGGTGAACCAGAGCCTAGATGGATGGGAACAATCTCCTGACTGAATGATACTGTGTGACTGAGGTGTTGGGAGCAATTCTTTAAAATCCTGCTGAAACAAACACTCGACTCCCCTCTGAATTTCTTTATAGTAACTAGGTTTCATGAAGCATAGAGCATGAGATGCAGAAGCAAAAAAAAAGAGTGATGTCTGAGGAAGACATGTCTGGGGCTTGTTTTGTTTGTTTGATGGCACTTTGGTACCTTACAGACATGGTTTTGACACTCCCATTTCTTTTCCACTATGGAAAATTTACTGTAAATCTACTATATATTAAAATCACATATTTTCATTTACTAATATCAAAATTTTACATCTGTTGCACACTGCTGATTTTTCAGAATTTGTTAGGAAATGAAAAAAAAATTTCACTAGATCTCAGAAATTATTATGACAAATCCTAAAATATTATTTTGGGCCAAATTACCTATTTCCATTATTTTAACAGAATTACACCACAGGCAAAGAAGTTACCCTGTTATTACTTCTGCTGATTTGGATATCACAGAAGTGACCAGTAAACGAAGTATGCCACTTAACTTAAACCTTGTTAATGCAGAGTGGCTCTGTGGAATTTATGACATGATGACTCTCCAGATTTTGGGGCTTGCAGACTGTTGACAACCCTCTTAAATTATCCAACTGTATTCTTAGTAATACACAGGCAGTAGAGTTACACAGCTCAGCTGTAGTCTGCTTGTCACAGAATTGAGGGCTGTTGGTGGTTGAAAGAGGCAGAATGTGCCCTCTTAGGAGCTTGCCAGCATTGCTGTGTTAATCAAAGTGTGCTTTACCTCTGGTAGGAGTTTGGAACCACAAATCCTCCATCAAGTCTGCGGAAAACAACCTGTGGAACAAGAATTTAATCATAACATTTACCAACCCTGCAGTGCAACATATGATTTCTTACAGACAAATAAGTTATTTCAAAGCAAGTTGGGGGATTACCAAAGTTGGCAAAATATGCCTCTGATACTAATTGATAATATAATTAAGGATAATTTTTTTCCCCACTCAGATCTTAGAAGTGGAACTTGAAAATTAGAGTCATTTTATAAAACTTATGTCTTCATTCCTTTAGTGTTTGAAACACAGTGAATGATCCATATGCCTGACCATAAGGGACTAATGTTATTAGAGATGCTCTGGGGTATCCACAGCAGTTTTTTATGGCTAGCAGATCACCCAAGATCTGCACGAGTCTTGTGTAGGCTAAAAGCTGAAAGCAGGGAGATTATCCAGGAAGAAGACATGAGATACAGACTATTCAGCTCACTAGGAAGAGTCCACCTAGCTCTCCATGGACTGTTTTGATTAGATACTTGACTGTAATAGGACTGTAAACACATAGAACTTGATTCAGCTGACCACAATAGGTAGCTAGAGCCATCGAGTCTCCTTGGGAAGTCTGAGACATCTGAGATACCTCTGTGGGCTCACAGAGAGGACCCACACCTTCCAGAGTGGTGGCTGAAAACCAAGTGCACTTACATGGATGTGACACCAGACAGATACAGGCCTTAGTTCACATGTAAATTTCTGAATTTAGATGTGATAATCTGTGAACTGAATGCACCCCCTACTGAGCATCTCACTAAAACAGAGAACTGTTTTTTAAATACCATTTATTTTATGTTGCATATTTTCTTAAAAGGCATTTGAGTAACTGTGAATAATGTTAGCTGTTCTGCTAGAAATATTTTCTCTAAAAGAAACTATGACTAAGAATATTTATATCTGTTCTTCATTGAGGATGAGTGTCTGCTGTTCAGTGGATGAAAGGGCATGTCTATCACAGGCTGAGGAGCTGAATGCCCCACTTCCATAGCATAACTGCAACTAATTTTTCCTCATATGTTTTACAAAACTTTATCAAAGGTATCCTATGAACATTAAGCTGCAGATTCTTTTTCCCCCAGAAGTGTGCAGACTATCCCTATATATTTTGGTAGCAAATGCTAAATTTTTCATTTGACCTCTTGAATTTCTCTGGTTTACTATTAAAACCTATTTGAGATCCTGAGAATACTATAAACCTTAACCACTTCACTGAGAAGGTTTCAATATTCTGTTGAGTGTTTACATGAAGTTATGGATGCAAATGAGAGAATGGAGTCCCTGTCTGATGTGTGCAAATTCTCTTCACATGCAGCTTAAAAACCACCAGTGTGGTTCTCCAGAGGACAATGTTACTCTTGGATTTTGTATTTGTACATCAGAGATACCATTGGAAACTTATGTGCAAAACAAGAGGTTTTCTTCCCTGACCTTGTCACTGTTTCTGTAGGACAAAAAATAGGGAATGGTTTACAAATCTATTTTTCTAGACATGCCAGAAAATGTCCACAACCTTTTTTTTGAGTCATTCTTCGCCATTACTAGCTATCACTTAGTTTGTATTTCTGGTTTTCAGTGCTTAAATGAATGGGGGTAATGATCTCCCTCACAAAGGATTGGGGAGTATTAATTGGTTTGTACTGCTCTTGAGCAGCTATTGCAGCTCTTAATGGTTCTTTGTAAATGGTAAACAGGATTGATCTCAGTGACTTCTTTAAGGATATATGATTCACTTAATCCAGATGATTTTCTTAACTATAAGAACTTCATACTCTGGGAGCCATTTTGAGACACTGGTTAAAATCCTGCCTTCAGCTGAGTCATTTGGTGTTCTCTAAACAAAGCTGATGCCAGGATCTCATTGATTCCCCTGCAAGCCAGGTGCAAAGCTAATATCTGTCTTTACCAATATATGGAAGAGAACTGCAAGAGAACTGCAGTGAGACTGCAGTGGTCTTGATATAACTCTGTGTTGGGTAATGAAAAGGTATTGTGTAATGAGAAAGTATCTGAAAAATACTCAGAGGACTCAAGGACCACAGAAAGGTACAGGTGAGAAAATCCTCCTCCCTTGGCATCTACTGGAGACACACCCAGCATGATAAAGATTTGCATTCATTTTGGCACTTGCAGTATGCCATATGACTGTGCTCTTTTGACTCACAGGCAGCTGAAACAGAAATACATGGCAGCTTTAATTGCTCAACACTGCAAGTGATAATTTAAATATTGAGCTCTGTTGTAAGAGTTTTCAAGGCTGTGCTTCTCTCTGAGTGGCTTGGGTTTCAGCTGTGTGCAGTGCAGTAGACTAATTCTCTCTCAAGAAAAAAAAAAGATTATTATACTTTGATACTTTTAAATATGGGCAACTCTCCAGTAATTGTAATCATGACATTCATTTATGTAGCACCACAACCCTGATTTGAGGTTTTAATCATTTTAATGGAAGGTTTTATTTCAACCTAAACTCACAAATAAGGGTATGGTCAGAAAGTGCAGTGTTTCTTTGACATCACTGCTACAGCTGAGTTTGGTTTTGTATACACCATTAATCATGTGGGAAAAAATTGCTATTAATGGAATTGTGCTTGTTTCTGTTGGTTTTAAACTCAAAGGAGTTGTAGTTTGGCTATGTAAGATGTTCTCTGTGAGTGTGCTGGGTGGCAACATGAGCACTCTCTTGTCTGCAAGGGCAAACTGTTCAGTTAAAAGTGATGCTACTTACAGAGAGACAGCAGATTCCACTAACATTGTGTTCATTTGGTGAGAGACTGGGACATTGTAGTGCCTATTCACAGGTTTTCTGATTTCTTAGCCTGATTTTCCTCTGTCAGCTTTCACACAGGCTACTACTTCTTCCCTGTTAGCAGTCATTTCAGTTATTGTGCTGTTTGTGAAAATAAACTGATTGTGTGACCACAGCCTGCTCTAGGGATGAGGTTTTCATCTCTTCTTTCAGGCTGGTGGCCTAATAGTCCTTGGTGGCCATGCTGCTTTTTGCTTTTGCCAAATGCATCTTTCATTTGTTTAAGTGGATACCCACAGAACCCTCTGTGCTGTTCTTTCACATCCATCTGACTCCTGGGTCAGACCTGCCAACTGAGTCAGCTTACCTTACTCACTCCTGATCCTTTGACCCTATCTAATTGCACAGTCTGGTTGTCTGCTGATCCTGTTTGGTTATTTTTCATTCCTGCTCCATAGACAATGTCACTAGGAGATTTAAGAGAAGACACATTGCCCAAATGGATGCTTTAAGTCTTAGGGAAAATAGTTGAGACAAGTCAGGATTGATATTTATGCTAACAGTGATAAAAGGTTTGGAACTAATGTGGCCCATTTCATCATGTTGTGTGACCTGCTGTACCTTACAAGCCAATTGTATTTTTTTATAACTTTTCTTCTCTTAATCCTACTTTAAAAAGTAGACTTCAAAATATTGTGTGATTTTATATCTCTTTTTACTGCAACTTCCAGCTAGTCTGAGCCAAAGGAGATTCTCTCTCCAACTGTTCTGTAGCTTGCTGTAGCTCTCTTTCTGATAGATACCAATAGTAACAGGAAGACTTTTAATAGAAGCAAATTTAAACAGCCCAACTCTAGGGTGCTCATAATTATTTAGATTCTTCTGCCTTGATAGTGATGCTAGGTATCTGGTAGAGATTGAAACACGAATTCAAACAAAGTCGCTGTTGTTTATACCCGCATTGTTTGGTGTCCTCAGATTTAAAGGGGTTTTCTTTACAGAAATACCTACTGCATGTTACATCAATTCTCAAACTGTATAAAATTTTCTATTACATCATATCTGACTTCTTTTTCTATTCAGGCTTAAAACTTTAATAATTATATTTTCCTGTCCTGTCAAAACACTGTTGTCATGAAATCTCATGATATCCTCTGTAGCTGGTGATTACAGCACACTGCAAATATATTTGCTATTTGCCTATTGCTTATTTATGAAACATATGGCCCGTGTTTGTCCAATACTCTGGCACACTTCACACACAGGAGGCAACATGTGGCACCTGTTTGTAGTTAAAGAAAATGCTGCTGACTCAATCAGAGGCCGATTAAGGATTCCTTTGCTTCACACCCAAAATTCCACTGCCTGAGGGAAGGAAAGAAATTAACTGAATAAGACTGACTGAAAGGACCATTCCATCTACAAATTTCTGCCTGGCTGCTACGTTGTAGTCACTGAAATCCTTCCTCAGGATTTCCCAACATGCTGTTGGGCATTCACAGAATTAAGCAGCTGCCAGCATCTATTAGATGCTTATGAAGCTAATCATAACCTTCTCCTGCGGTACTCCTTT
This sequence comes from Empidonax traillii, assembly GCF_003031625.1. Classification (NCBI taxonomy): domain Eukaryota; kingdom Metazoa; phylum Chordata; class Aves; order Passeriformes; family Tyrannidae; genus Empidonax; species Empidonax traillii. The sequence continues at coordinate 1,548,634 of NW_020955378.1, forward strand.
CACAAGGATTTCTGGTTTCCTATAATTATTTCCTTTTACATAGTTAATATGATTGTAATATCATTGTTTTTAATCTGTTTTCCTCTATGATTTTACGGTACTTAATATGTATAGTTGCATACGTAACTGAAGTAAACAACTTTTAATAAATTTCCATCTAATTGCAAGAGGATTTAATCGTTCAAGAGCTGTTGGTTTCATTCACAGGAAACATTTACCTATCAATCCCCTCAGGCTATGCAGGAGATATACTTTAGATAAAGGAGCAGCCTCTGTGCAAATAAACTCAAGATTTTTCTCTACCTCGAGATGACACACAGATCTTTGCCTGAATAATTCCCATGGACTTGTGGAAGTGGGACTTGCTGTCTCTCTAGTTTTATTTAGGATCTTCCGCTAGTCTTATGGCCTCATTATCCCTTCTGTAACAGCCAGAAATAAAACAATCTGGCCTTTGATTTTCAGTTAGCAGTCATTTGGAATTATTTTTATAAATGTGTATGATTTTCCTAAGATTTTTCAAAGAAATGAAAATTATTCTTAATGGTGTTTTCAGCACCAAATTGGTGACATTCCTCTCTTGTTTAGAAAGAGGAATTTTTCCATGCAAAAAAATATTTGCCACTTAATTATCTGTGGGACCAGCATGGTATTATATGTGAGGAGGGAGCCCCCGGTGGTCCAGGGGAAAATACACTGCACTGTCACTGCAGAGACCCGGGTTCGATTCCCGGTCGGGGCCCCTCCCCGGGCAGATGGAGCTCGTTAGCCCTGTAAGGCAATCCATCTACGTCCTGAGGACCTCGCTGCCACCGTCCAAGCGTGCTTGGCCCCGGCAGATGAACCTCAGGA
>NW_020955378.1:1549565-1674284 GCF_003031625.1 Empidonax traillii
AAAATATTTTTTAGCTTGCAATTTCTTTCTTATCTAATTACTTTCCTATCAATATTTTCCTTGCCACAATCTTAAATGGTCTGGTTTCAGTCTGATCTCACAGTAACAACTGATGCCATCTGAATTTTCCATATAGAGCAAATATAAGGTGTTAAATATAAATCTACAATATTATTTTTCATTATTGGCTTGAAGTATTGTTGAATTAAATGCAATGAACAAAGCTGAGCAGGCAGGAGAGAAAAAACTGTTCCTGAAGTCACAGAATATGATGTACAAAGATGAAGGACAGAAAGTCTGCATTAACAAAGCCTGCCAGAAAGAGATCCTAAGACTAAATGAGTAGCCAATTAAAGGAGTTTGTTCTCACATAAAGACTAAATGCGATATTATACCATTGATCCACACCTTAAGCCCTCATTGATTTTTACAAGGTCTTTCATCTGTAAAAGGGTGGTAAAAGATAAAGATTTTAATAAAAATTCATTTGAAGAGGATAAATGAAGGTATAATCACACAATTTCAAACCACCTAAGGTCTGCTTTGTGGGAACAAGTAGGTTATATTGACGCATGTTATGTCTGGGCTGCCCAGTGCACAAAGGACTCGGACTGACTGCAGCAAGTTCAGGGAAGGGCCATTGAAACATAGGATTTGAGGAATCTCCTTTATGAGGAGAGTCTGAGGGAACTATAAGTAGAGAAAGGTCAGGTGGATCTTAGGAATGTATGAAGGTAGGTTATAGACAAGACAGAGCCAGCCTCTTCCCAGGGGTGCCCAGTGACATGGGCACAGACAGAAACGTGAGAAATTTCATTTAAACACCAGAAAAAACACTTTTACTGTTAGGGTGGACAAAACCAAGGGCAGATTTCCCAGGGAGGTTGTGGAGTATCCATCACTGGAGATAATGCAAAACCAACCTGGACACAGCCCCGAGCAACCAGCTCTAACTCTACTCTGAGCAGGGGGCTTGACAAGATGGTCTCCAGAGATCTGTGCCAACCTCATCCATGCTCTGATTATGCACTTCTGTCACACTGGGCAGTTTTCTGATTGTCATAAGAAGTTTTCTAGGAGCTCAGATTTTCTCCAGCTTCTGCATAGCAAGATTAATTTTATAGATTTTTTTTCAGATTTGCATATACTGCTGGGAGAAACACCTTCTTCATGGTCGTATACATAGATTTTTGCAAAGCAAAATGTTGTTGTTCTTCCCTAGGCTAAGTGGGTCTGAATGACCATAAAATATATGCAAAGAAGAAAATACTTTTCCAAGGGTGGAAAACACCAAGAGTTCATTTTGAAAAAGAGAGGTGTTCTTGAATGACTTTGTAACGTTAGTTCAGGTTAAACCTCTGGCGAATGATAGTCTGTATTATTCTGTCTGAGTGCTCAAAATTTGTACATTAAATAAATATAGTTTTTTTATATAGTTATTTTTTATTATTATAGGGGTTTTTTATAGTTATTTTACAAATGAGCAAATTGAGCAACAGGGAATATAAAAAAACACCACAGCAACACAGTGGCATACACAGAAATAGAAACCTATCTAGGAGATGTAATTTTATACCCTGATATAAGATTCCATTGCATTAATTGAAAATTACAGTGTGTCATAAAATAATTTTTGTAATAAGGAAATTCTGATGATTATAATAAATCTATCAGAAGTAAAAATTAATAACTTTCAGATTAAATGACTTTGTGGAGAAGAACAGATATGTTCTTGTTCGGTGAAACACTGGCTGTTGAGGGACCCACAAAGATGGAATCACAGCTGCAATTGAAATTTGACAAAACCCAAGATCCCAAGATTCACGAGTGCTTTCAAAAATTGTACTTTCTATGTCTAACAACACACCTTTCTGTAAACTAACAGAACCACTGGAAAATAGTGTGAAGAAAATGTTTGCATAGATATGAAGTTGGGCACAGCTGTTCTAAGAAAGCATGAAGCTAAAATAGCATAGGAAATGGAACCAAGGAATTCTTTTATGCTTAAAATATGAGTCAACATAAGAAGAGATTAATGAGAATAGTTGTGAAAATGAATTCATTTAAGTATGAGCTATTTCCTTTTTTGGACCTGTTAAGTTACGGTTTCATGAATATTTGTCAAAGTTAATGTTGTGAAGCTGAGCTGTTGCTTTTTCTTGGAGAATAAAAACTTGTTGTCTTCCTTTGTGTTACATATTCTCTTTAAAAAAATGAAGAGAAAGCAATGATTAATATATATGCTGCTAAATTCTCATGCATAGCTTGATTCAGCTATGGAACATAAACATTTTGCTGCTTCTGAAAAAGTAATGAACTATATAAATAGAGGGATCAAAGCTTAAAGTTGGCTGAAAGTGATGAAGGGCCCTTCTCCTTGGAAACTTAATCTTTGCTCAGTTTTTGACATTCAGATAAGAAGAGCCATCAGTTTTTTCCAGACTTGCTCATACAGTGTCACATCCATTATGGTGCTTATGGTCCCATGGGAAAAACAATGCGTCGTCCAGTTGTGAGGTGATGCATTTGGAAATAATACAGATGCTGTTTCAGATTTAAAACAAACACTGTTGCCACAGTGCAACAGTAAGGCAAACCCTTTGTTGAAGGCTGTTTGCATATGTATGAAAAATTTATTATTATTAGAGTCTAAATTCTAATTGCACAGAAAGCCTCAGATATATGCTTAATCTTGATTTTTATGAAGCCAGTATAATCATGCATTAATTAAACTTGCAAGTGTTTGTTTTTTTTTTTTTTTTCTGAGAGGTGTTTTCTTCTTGGCAAGATATGATTTTAAATTAAAATTCTGCTTTTGGGCAAACTCATAGCAGATTTCCAGAAGAGGATAATTTGCCTTTCCATAAAGAGTTTTTAAACATAGAACAAACTCTGTATTCAGTTTTAGATTGTTCTCAACTTTTTTTATTGTTCGTCCTTAGCTTTTTTTGTAATTTATTACAGTAGCACAGAAAGCACTGAAAATATAGTTCATTAAAAAACTCTACAAAACTGAGCACTTGAGAAATGCATAAATGGCTTTCTATAAGATGCTCATGTAATCACTTTGGCTGTATTTGATTTGTACAGTGTAAAGAATTTTGATGAGAAAATAGATTGCAATGGCATGATTTATTGTGAAATATAAAGTTATTTGATTAAAGGGTTAATAAAAACATGAATTAACTTTTTTAATGGATTAATAAGGTTCTCTCTAAAGCAATATGAAACTTATTGAGTTCATACCAGTATTCTAGTTGAAAGTGGTAAGTATTTGGGTACATGATAAACATATCTCTGAATACTTGAGATACACCCATGCTGTAGGTTGGTGAAATCATGCAAGTTGTAGGAATATCTTAAAATTATATGTAGAAAGGCAAGAAATTGTTAATATATGTTAATCCAGTGTTTTAAACAGTGCATAGCTCTGTTTGATTTTGTGCATATATTATCTCCTATAATAAAGAAAAATTTTTAGATGGTCACATATGTCAAAAAGTGTCTGTAGTTTCAGCATAACATCTCTGGGGTCAGTGGAGTTATTCTGCCTGTGGTAAGGGAAGGTAGCACTGGTCTAAAGCACAGCAGCCTGACTAAGCTACTTCTGAATGGTCAGAGTTATGATTGTTTGCACTAATACCCTTCAACATTCAAACATAAAGAATTGCAGTATCTTAAGAGTGTTAGGACTTCACAGTGATGTCTTCTCCTTAGGCTTAAACCAGTTACATAGGACATATATCTCGATATGTCATAAAATCTCAATGTGTGTTTATAGCACAGGTCTTTAAATACTTGGACAAAAAAAAATCCCTAGCGTTGTTTAAGTCAAATAAAATTTTGCCACTGGCTTCAGTGAGTCTTTTTTTTTTTTCTGTACATTGCTTTAACCTTGAAAACCTGTTTTTAGTGTTGTTTATTCCTTTTTTTCCTGGGGCAAGCAGGTAGGTTTTGGGCTATGGAGATATTTTTTGAAGTTAAAATTTGTGCTTCTGCAGTCTTATTAAGAAGAAATTGTTCTTCATGTATTGAAGTTGTCTTGAGTACTCAAAAATTTGCCTACACATGTATCTCTAGTGCCATGCCAGATATAGTGTGCTCTGTACAGAATATCTGTGAGAGAAGGGTGGTAGAACATAGGGCGAGAGAACTCCTGTGCTCTTGGGAGCACAGGAAGGATTTCCAGAAATGTTTCAAGTGTTGCTGAAAAACTTTTAGGCAACTAAACCCAGGGCCCAGGTAATATGTAGATACCTAAATCTAGGTTCTTTCTCTGGAGATTGATATATCATGCATCTATGTTTCTATCTCTGTATCTCTGTATCTCTGTGTCTATATATCTATCTGTGTATCTATCTATCTATCTATCTATCTATCTATCTATCTATCTATCTTTAACTGCAAACAAATGAATAATCTCACCTCGTGCATTGCTCTTGGCATACACATGATATCTCTCATCCTTAGAGATACTCAAAAGCCTTCTGGACGTAGTCCTGTGAAATCTGCTGTAGTGTTCCTGCTTAAGCAGAGGGGTTGGACAAGATGACCTCCAGAGGTCCCTTCCAACCTGAACCTTCTGCGACTGTGTGATGTTTGCTTATAAACACATTATGACTGTAGCAGTAGACGGTGCTCGTGAACGTATAGCTTTGTTCTCACATAATTAGCAATTCTTTGGTATTGAATGTTACCAGGCTTCCAGCATATTGTTTATGTAGCTCTTTGAACAGTTGCATAATTAAAGTTCAGCACATACATAATTGTTTGGAAGGTAAGAGCCTAAATGATGTCATAATGTTGTAGGTGAAACTGATCCGGCACTGAACCTCTCAGCTGTCTTCATGCTAGCATGAATCCTCTAAGACCAAATTATTTCCACCCTGTTTGAGTCCCCCAGTAGAGAATGACATTGTTCCTTGGCTCTGGAACTATCCAAAATAAAAGAATTTTGAGCATGTCAGGGAATTCTGAACATGAACTGCTGGCCTCAGCACTATATCACACCTAAATTAGGATAATAACATTTTCTGTTTTCTCAGGCTGCAGGAACTGACCTGAGAACTGTATTGGACTTGACTCTGTTGAACAGATGTTGTAATGAGATGATAAAAAATCTAATTTGTTCCACAGAGGAAAGGAACTGAAAAGTGTTTTATTTACATGAAGGACATAACCACATTAAAACAGTTCGATGAACACATTACATGTTTTAGAAAGTTGTTGATGAATAGAGTCAGGACTAGGGCTTATAAAAGACACATCTACAAGCTGGTATGTCAGTGGTTACTGTAGGCACAATGACCTACTGAAAATGCTGCAGTAGGAACTGGGTGTCCAAGGTCCAGGAAAATGAATGAGTTTAAAACTGGAAGCTGAAAGAGGCAACTGGAAAACCTGAGGCTGAGTGAGAAGTCACCACAAATTAGCTGTTGGTGTACAAAAATGGTATCTGAACTGCTATCCCATGGCAAGAGCTAATGTCTATTTGATCTAGAAGTGAGATGCCTCCATCCACAGAGAGAGCAGTTTGAAGTCTAGTGACTTCCAAATATTTTTTTTCTGTAATGAAACAAGTGATCAGAACTTACTGCTGTCATTGTAAGGAAATAGTAGTAGGATGACTGCACCTGACTTTCATAGTCTACTGTAAGTGGGTGAACACCTCCCAGGAAGCAGGAGAGCTGCCTTCTGCAGCCTCCACTCGCGTGTCTCCCAGGTGAGAACTTCAACTACCCCGTGCCAGGCTGATGCAGGTGGGCACCCACTCCCATGCACTCTCTGCCCAGCCTAGCTTACCATTGGAATGTGACTGAACTGACTCTGCAGCCTGACCCTGCAGCCCTGGCTCCACTGGTGAGCTCTGCATCCACAGGCACTTCACATTAGTCTCTGGTAAAAATGTAGAAACTATCCAGAGACTAGGCACCATGGATCAAGACCACCTCTTCTAGGTGATTTCTCCCCGTACTCAAGTAGAACCTGTTCCTCCATGGCTTGGGTTCCTGTTCCCCCCAATGCTTGGTTCCCTGTCTACACAACAGCACAAGAGTATTCCTCCTCCTAGTCTGGCCTGCAGCCTGCTGGTTCATACACTATTGGCAACGTGGCTTTTGTTCACCTCAGGTTAAGAAGGGAGTTCAGTCCAAAGTCATCGTTGTCCCAGGAGAGTGTTCTCTTGAGTAGATTAGAGTTAAAAAGTTTTTTTCTCAGTGAAATAATTTCCATGCACATTTCCAGACACGTGACCCATAAAGGAGCTTGTGATGCTCTGTTATATGGGAAATGGTTCATATTGACTGAATCCAGCACTGAAGAGCTTTCTTGCTCAGGTCTTACAGAGAACTAGATCGTGCCAGTTCAGCCCAGGTCCCAGTGCAGTGCAGGAGGAAGAGCATCTGCCTGGTCAAATGGGGAGCTCTCAGCATGGGCAGGGTACAGCCCACCAGGGATTTGGAGAAAACTTTCTGGATCTAACTCATACCTGAATAAAATGCTAAAATTATGTAGTAGCTTCTGTGAGTAAATTCATGCATTTAAATGAAAGGAAAATGGTGGTTTATAAATTTTAGACAGAAAAGAAATACACTGCCCTTATTTTAGTGCAGCATTAGGAAAAAGCTGAATGTGTTATGTTAATGGATTCACGTACTGTTTACATTTTATTCATACTATTTTGTTGGTCCTTAAATACAAAAATATCATTATAAATATTTTAGATGTTTTCTACTTGTAAGTTCTTTTCCCACAGCTGGTGGTTTATTTTGCCAATTTGGATTAAAGGAACGCCATCAGTTGGGAATCTAATCCATTTTAAAAACAGAGTTAAAAGGAGGATAAATTACAGCACCTGCTAAAAACCTCCCTGCCAGTTTCCATATTTCTTTTTAAGACATTTTTCCCCATACTTTTCTCTCACTGTGCTAGGGTTTGATCATTCACTCACTGCTGTGAAATTGCCACTGACTTTGAGTTCAGATTTCGAAGCCCTTGAGGTGGCTGCAAGGCTGGGTGTGCTGTGGGGATCTGCAGAGCTGCAGCTGTGTCGCATGATGGACTGCCTGAAGCTGCTGTGGGACCACCCCTCACACATCAGCAGTCTCATGTCACCACTACAGAGGCTGCTCTCAATAGAGATTTTGGCATTATCTTTAAATCAGCTCGCTCAGTCTGCAGGTGGCAGAGCAAAGCTCGGGGCAGGCTGGTTTGATGTGTTTGTGCCCTCGGAGAAACGCTGAGAAACTGAAGGCACTGACTACAGAGGGAACCAAACAACTTTGCCCAAAGGACCAAAGAAACCACAGAGCCATAAATTAAGGGGAGAGGAGGAAGAACAGAAATTCTCATGAATAAACTGATAGCTTGCTTTGTGTGCTTATGAAATTCATTTTATAGCACACAGACTCCCAAGCTCATCATCTTCCTTGTGGTACCTAGAAAACTTGTGAATGTGAGAGCATTGCCAGCAGATGGAAAGCTACTACGTTAAGCTTACACAGAGTTCCCTGTCAGTCTGACTCATCCACCCACCCACCTGGTCCATGCTGCTAGTGAGGTCAGACTTCACAGGCACTTTGCTTTCTCTGCCTTGTACAGATTCCCATTCTCATACCAGCACATGGGATGCCCCCCTGCAGACCTGCAGGGATACTGGAACACAGTTGCCTGTGCTGCTCCCTTCTCAGCTGGGTCTGTCCAGGAATGCCAGAGGTAAATGAAAGTGTCAGGAATGACAAAATATCCAGATAACTGGGCGGAACCTGGGTAGCTTAAAAATAATCTGATTTAGTTATCATTAGTGTATTAGATTTTCCACCAGTTACTTATCAGAATATGTCCTCTTCATCTGCCCCTCTCTCTTGGCACACATGCACACATAACCTTTTGGTAGCCAGACCTCCCTCCTGTTTAGTGTTTTGGAGGCAGGACAGCAGCTGAAACTGCCTGACACTCATTCACAACTCCCAAGATCACCAAGCACTGCCACAGTGCATCAGTTCAGCCATTCATCTCCTACACATCTTGCAGCAATCACTTCCAAATGCTTCTCAAGAACGTGTTACTCTCCCTCAGTATGCAAGTTTTACAACTACAAGCCTTGGAGGAGAAATTTCTTTTTAACCTCAGGCATCATAGCATCTAACTTTTCCTGTAGACATTTTTTTCTCTAGTGCAGAAGAATATTTTTGTTTGTCACATGCATACCTTTTCCAGTTTCATTAATGTAAAGGTCATGATAAAATGACTTTTATTTTTTTCCAGATCATCTCAGGGAAGAAATATTTTCTTTCTTCTCTGACAATTAATCAGTAAAACCCTGTTCCAGTGGTGCATAAAAAAAAGCTGCCTTCAGCAGTAATGATTAATTTATGCAATGTTTGAATGATTTTCATCAGTTAGCAGATACAATGATTTGATCTTTCTGTATAATCATTTCATTTTAGATATCTCACTTGCAATAAAAGCCTGACAAATCTGATGTGAATGCTATTTTTTATTACAGCAAGTTACATTGTACTCAGATTTTTTACATTTTAATACTTGATTACTTTAAGAGATAATTCAAAATAATTATGCTTTATTTTCATTTTGAAGTTTCGTTCTTTTAAATGAGTCACTGGTAAACCTGTTAGTTCCCTACTGTGATTCAGAATCCAGTCTGCTATCTTGAATAACCAGCTACTTCACAAGGTGTGTCAGTGCCCAATTCCACATTGAGCAGTTCAGTCTGTCTACCATAATTCTGGTTTTGCTCCTATGTATTCCACAGAGGAACTTCAGAAGATGTACAGGATCCAGCCTGCCTCACTTAAATACTCATTACTCTCCTTTGACTCCTTAGGGCTTTTCAGCACCTTGAGTGACTTATTCAGATTTAGTGCCAACCACCTTCACTAAAAGTACAGGGAAACAGTACAAATGTTAGAGAAATGGATTTGACACCCAGTCTGCCCAACCTTTTTTGGCAGTGCAGTATGCCAGCAACCACCTTATGCATTTTGATAAGGATGCTTTTCAAACCCTGGGGATCTCAGGGCTTTTAAGGACAAGACAGCTAATTGCCAGTAATCTTAAAATCACTATGCAGAGTCTTGCACTTCTGTATGAATTAAGGTTATAGTTATTATTCCCTGGAACTTTTGTGGTTTACGTAATATTACTGTTGTATAAAAACCTCAAGTTGGCCCAGGAAGCAAAGCCTAAATTTCCCCCTTTTCAATGATTTTGTGTGCCTGAAATAATAGGCTAAAGTCAAACTTCTCCAGTGTGCTTTCCCTTAGGAGCACATCGCTCAGCTCTAGCTTCTTGAGGTAGCTGTCCTGCTCATGGGTGGTGTGCTCAGGATATTCCAGGAGTGGATGGTCAGGAAATGTCTGGCAGCATAAAATGCTATAGCAATTTGCAAATACAGGATTGCTAGTATCATCAAATTACCATATACTTGGTTGATTAAATTTAAGCAGGCAAGGAATTGTCAGACTAACTGGGGAAGTACCTAACGAATTTTTCTGGACAGCAGACAGTGGACCAACATATAGAAAATTTCTGTATGAGTTCACCTCCATGCTTAGATAGAGACTTCTCCTTGGTTTGCCCTTTAATAGAAATAGATTTGTGCAAATGGCATTGCAAGTTTTAAGCTGGCCTTCTGAACTTGACATCTAGGAAGGTCAGGAGATAGCTGAAAGCTAACATTGACATAGTTTGCACCTTACCTACCTTCATTAACACCTTAATTAGGGTGTAAAGCCCACACCCTGGCTGATGGTTGACCTTTTCGTTATCACACTTCCTGTCAGAAGGCTAATCAGGATTCCAGCTTTGGTTCAGAGGTGGTATCCTCTCTCAGTCAGTACACAAAGATATAGGTAGTGTTAGTAGATTCAGCTAAACAGCTAATTCCTTTTTCAGCTTTATCACTGTCTGGTCTTTCTCACCCTCCATCTCTCCTAGAGCCCTGTGTTGAAGGCGGAGGAGGTAAAGCACTCCTGAATCTTCCCAGGTAAAGAGGGAGCATCCTGGGGCAGATGGTGGGAGGAGTCTCATGTGGATGTCCATGAAAGAGCCAAGGCTGCAGAGTGGGTTTTGTGGGGCCGTTGTTGGTGGAGTTAATTTGTGAGCAGTGGAGCTCTATGAAGAACTTAGGGCTGGAGGATGTGGAATCAATTACCTTGTATTTTTGGGTGGATGGAGAGAAGAGATGCATAACTTGTGCCAGGAGGCATGATATTTTGGAAAGGTGTGTAATTTCATGCAAATTGTAAAATGTTATTTATTGTTTTAGTCTACTGCCAGATGCAGGGTCCAATGGAGGGCAACAAAGATGTTTAGGGGACTGGAGCATCCTTTTGTGAGGAAAGGCTGAGCGAGCTTGGCCTGTTTAGTCTGGAGAAGATACAACTGAGAGGGGATCTGATCAATGCATACAAATATCTTAAGGGCGGGTGTTGAGAGGGTGAGGCAAGATTCTTTTCAGTGCTGACAGGACAAGGATCAATGAGCAGAAACTGAAACAGAAATTTCAATCTGAATATGGGCAAAAAACTTTACTGTGAGGGAGACAAAGCAGTGGAATAAGCAGCCCAGAGTGGTTGTGAAGTCTCCTCTGAAGATACTTAAAGTTGCAATCCTGTGGAACCTCCTGTAGGTGAGAACCTGCTTTAGCTAGGAGTTGGACTGGGTGATCTGTAGAGATCCCTTCCAACCCCAACCATTCTGTGATTCACTGAAATTGCTGGCACTTAATGAAGTGCAATTATGTTATTGTTGCTCCTGGTGTAGCATCAAATGCTGAAGTAGTTACCCACATATATATGACAAAACGTGTAAAAATTTTCCAAGAGTGTCTCAGTGTTGCTCTTTAGGAAAACATAAACTGGAATGGGTAAGCTAATAAAAGTTGCTTTTGGTGCTGAGTTAAAAACAGCCTAAATTTTGAAACAAACAAACAAAAAAACCAGAAGCATCTTAAAGCTTAGCCAAATAGTGATTATCCTCTTCTATTTTACTGTCACTGTTGAAGAGACAGCTTTGTTCTTTTTTCCATGGCAGTCAGGAGACTTTTATATTGCATATGTCTCCAAAACAACATCAAGAAGAAATTAAGTCTTGAATATTTCATTAATCAATAATTCCTAGTCACATTATGAATACATCTAAGTTTAATTATTTTAAGGATGTGCTTACAAGTATGTAAAATCTTCTGGTTTTAACAAAGCATACAAAATTAATATTGAGGTATAAGTACTGTAATAATTACCTTTTTTTTTTTTTTTTAATAGAGGCAGAAACTTTCTCCCCTAATAAAAAAAGTGACGGGAAATTTTGATCTGGGGATGTGTGTATTAATATTACAGGCTCTACTGAACCGGATCCCTGTGTAGACAGGCAGTTCATCAAATTCTTTGTTGAGTATCTCATTCTGGAAACTATGTTTATAGAGACTAGTCACAGAAGTAAGTAAAGGACTGCTTTTGCTGAAGGATCGTAAGTTTGATTTATAGGTTACATATATTATAATTAAATCTCATTCAGGCACTCATTTAGGCAAAAATCTGTTCTGAGGGTTTCTGCTTCTGTTCCTCTTATCCCTACTTGCTATGAGCTGCTTTTTAATTATTTATCTGAGATCATCATGCTCATCCTGTCAACTTGTAACTGTTTGGACTCTTCTTCACCAGATAACTCAGTAGGAGTGGTCCTGATCCCCCTCATGATTCCTTGATGCATCACCACCAGGGAAATGCCTCCCACTCTGTTGAGTTGCAGTAGTTGTCATATAGGACAGGAAAGAGAAACAGACCGGTCTCTGCCACTCTTCCAATAAGTAAATTGGATTCTTAATCATATAAAGTGTGTGCATCTTGGAGGTGCTCTTAGTGGCAGAACGTTCAGAGAGGACTTCAGTGTCTGGTCTGATCTGTGGTGGGGGAGCAGCAGAAAATGTAAGTACCTTTTGGTTCTGTGCCCATGTGGAAGTGCCACTATCAGCTGGGAGACAAATGTGATTATGAATTCCTAATGTTCAAACCCTGCCCCTAACTCAGGTTCCTAAGAAAAGATTGGATAGGTGTCATGAGTTTAAGGTACTTTCCATGTGTTTGGCCTGTACTGGAAGAACTGGAATACAATGAAAAGCATTTAAAAGATGCAAGCATGGTGTCTTCTTACACTTTCTTTTGTTACTCAGGCTGCTGCTACTCATTTTTTTAATAAACCTTTTAATGTGGTGTAAAGATTTGATTGGTGAAAAGACCTTAAGTCATTATTTTGTGTGTTGAAGGATGGGCTAGAAAACTACAGGTTGTTAAAACTCAGATTTGAGCCACTTGAGGAGTTGAACTGTAGTCTGTGTTATATAAAGCCAATCATGAAAAAGCTCATGAATTCTTAAGTATGTACTTTGATACTGCCTGACAGGTTGATTTACCATACCCAGACTCTTTAACATTCATATACCTATCTCGTCATGCTAGAACTCTGAGTGGAAAGGGATTCTCCTCACTGAGGAGAAAACTGGGGGAATCAGGCTCCTGGAATGATTCTAGGTTGTAGTAATTCCCTTTTTGTTGAGACTTAGTGTCAGTGGCTCAGATTTTTCTTTCTTTTTTTTTTTTCCCCCACCTTTTTTTCTTTTTCATTCTTAGAGTCATTGCACTTTTAATTACATGCAATTTTTGCTTACAGATGGCAAAGCCAGTTGTGTTATTGTGGTACATAACAGACTTGGTGAAATCCATCTCTTTTTCATGGCATTTTTGTGTAATGTGTGCTAAAAAATCTGTTGTGCTTAAGGAACAGAGGATTTTTTTCTTTATTCACTGTCCTTAAATGTTCTTACCCATTTTAGTTCAGATGGACTAAAAGTTTTTCAGAGCAGGAACCAGTTCTTACCTTGTAAGAAATTCTTGTACTGATAATCTCCTGATATTCCTGAGGCCTAAGGACATTAGTATGCAACAACAAGAAGAAAATATCTTAATTGCATTGGTCTTCCTACAAAACTTGTTCAGTGAAGTACCTGCTCACTCTTAAATCTGTTGTTGTGTAACGTCTCATAAAGAATGGAGGGTTTTCTTGTGCATATCTCATAAATTATTGCTGTCCGTCTTGAATGTATAATACTCCTTGGCTGATAAACTTATGGTAAGAAATACTGTTTATTTTGTCCCCACAATACATCAGCATTTGAAGAGCAGGAGAAACTTCAACATCTCTAAATAATATGTGGCAAGCTTTAATGTTTGAAACTTTGTTTTGCCACAGTTGGAGATTTTAGTTTTTCTCAAGCCACAGTTGCATCTCCTGCTACTGCTTTACTGCTTCTTCATTCTTCATCTTTTTACATGCAGTGGTTGATAAGGTTATTAAATTGGAAATAGAGCTCCAAATCAATGATGTAAGCCTCTTAAACAGATATGTAAAAACGATGAAAATTATCAAAATATTTTATAAGCATTATTTTTAAGTTTGGCTCTTGATTGTTAATTATTTTTGAATAAAAAGCAAAACACACATTCAGAAGAAGGTAAATATTAACTAGTTCCTGGCCTTCTTCCTTGAACCTGTCTTCTTCCTGTGCTGTTTCTGCAGTCCTTGAATCAAATAAACTTATAAGTCCTCCTTCTGTGCTAGAACTATCCTCTCCCAGGAACTAAATGACTCCCAGGAATTGCTGCTGTATATAACATGAATTAGTGTATACATCTGACATACAGAAATTGAATGTTTGATCACTGAGCATTCAGCTGGGATATTTCTACTGTGAATAGTTTATAAGCCAGAAAGTGCCAATTTAAAATTTTCAAGGAAGCGCAAAACTTTCTTACATCTCAGTGCTTATGTATGAATCTGTAACATAGTCTTGTTGTTGACTTTGAAATATTGATTTAAAGTGAAGCTATTCTATTCTAGAAACATATTTTCTGTGGAGACACAAGTAAATTGGAATAATCTCATGAACTTTGTTTCGTTGTGTATTTTCAGGATAACTGCAGATTCTTGTGAATCTGAAAACTTCAGTAACCAGGTCAAACTTACTATTTTTAATTTAATTTATTTTTACTGTTATATAGAACATGCTGGTTAGGGGTAGCAATTTTTAATTAAATTTCTGCTATCTCACTGTAATTCATCTTGTTGGTATGTTTCAGGTTTTTTGTATTCACTGACTATGCCTATCATATATTACTGTAATTATGATAAAGTAAATAATAGTGTTCCTTAGCAGCAATTTAACATCTTATTATTCTGTGTTAAGTTCTGGCAAATAACAAACAACACTATTGTGCAGTGCTCATGACACTACAGCAAATAAAACTTTAGGGATATAAATAAAAGGCTTCTGTAGAATACGTCAAACAGAATTTACTCCAGTCCTTTAGGAATAACAAACTTGTTCATGATAATTTAAATAAAGAACTGGAAAAGAGAAATGCAAACAATAAATGAAATAGGCATGGAATCCATGCTGCAGAAGTAATTAGGTTATTCTGCTCACAAATCAGTTCAAATAAATTCTTGAAACTATTTTTCCCCACAACAGAAAGTTTATAAAAATGTTAAGAAAATAGACTGCATGTATGCAATAGAAAATGGCTGCTAGAGACTTTGCAATCTTTGCAGATCTTTGTACTGAAGCAATGATCTAATAGCTAGGAACGACTGACTGAGTCTTCTGCACAAACATTGTTACATATCTAACAAATAATTCAGCTTTTAAAAAAGTCTTCTAAGTATATTTATCTCTTTCTGTACCATTAGGCTGGAAAACATCTTTTTTTGTTTATAAAGTGCCATGTACATCTGCAGCACTAAGACTTTTATTAGTAATTAGGTCAATAAAATCCCCATTTAAAATCCCTTAATTATCTATGTAAATGGCAGATTAACCCTCAGAAAAAAAAACAGATAGACTCATCAGACCTGTAATGCACACTTAGAGGAAATCTCTAAAATTGATCAGTAGTAGACCCTAATATAGAAAGCTTGCACAGATCTTATTATCAAATCAGTCTCTCTTATCTTTACTGAAAATAATCTAGACATGATTTATATTTGCCATATTCTGTCTTTAGACTTAAATTGTCACATTTCTTGGTTGGACTTTTATGTGTGGAGCTGCCCTATCCCATATAAAGTGCTTCAGCTGTTCTCCATAGTAGAATTAATAGTAGAAATTATACTTAGCTCTCTGTAATATCTTTATGCATATTGTCCAAAAAAAAAAAAAATTCTCTGAGTGGATTCCTTCAAAGCTAATTGAGAAGCCAGTTGGTTCTCTTATTTCTCTGAGGACTTTTTTTTATGTTTAAGGAAATATTCCCTGTGTGATGTGGCTAGGCATGGCCTTCCACAGTGCTGTATCACTGCTCTAGGGTGTACTGTACCCCACATCAGTCTCTCTCATTAATATTTCTCCTACAAAGCTGTCTTTTCACGTCAGGTTTCATCCCTTTTTAGTGCAGTCTTCACCATTATTGAAAGCATTTACCTTGCCAGACAAGGTGAGAATAGTAAAACCAGGTTTTCTTCTCCTTAAGTTGGCCACAGATTTCCCTCTGAGGTATCTGGAGAGTCACAAGTGTATTTCATGTTCACAGTGCTCAGGTAGATCTTTTCTATAGTAGAAATTTGGGACTGTTTTCCCTTGTCAGCACTTTGATAAGATCATCTGTGAGACTGCAACTATTAGTATTATTTAATATTAATACATTGTGTCCACTGAGAGACAATTTGGTTGGTACTGGGAATGCTTCTTCTTTTCTGAGCATCCTTTATATGGCTTGGGGTTTTTTTGTTTTGTTTTGTTTTGTTTTTATTTGTTTGTTTGGTTGGATTTTGTTGTTGTTTGTGGGGTTTTGGGGTTTGTGGGGGGTTTTTTGGTTTTTTGTTTTTTGTTTTTTTTTATTTCCTGAAATATGCATGTATAATCATGATTTCCCTCCTGAGACATTACTATTCCTTTTATGAGCCTTAACATTTGGGTCTGGCAAAGGACTCCCTCCTAACTTGTGTGTTATCATTGTTGGCAATTGGTAGAGAAAGCGTTATCTGTTGTTGCTTTTATTGTATCTGTCATTGTATCTGCTTTTATTTGAGAGCTCTCAAGAATGTGTTCGCTGAACTTCAATTATTTGATTCACCTGGGAGTGGAATATTGTAAAGTGGCGTTTGATTCTTCTTTGAAAACACTATAGTCCTGCAACTTTAACTTGGAGGTAAATATTTCACAGATTCAGGTGATAAGGAGTGCATGAATGTTTGTGCATAAACTAGCATAATAAAATATATTATTGCCACGCTCTTTGTGTATGAGTTCTACACAAGGCCTTGTAGAATTTTCATTGTCATTTGCTTACGTCTTTCACTATCTATCCATTGGACTTTTTTCCCCCCTTCCTTGATAAATTTGGTTTTATTCACCAATGGAAAATGAAAATATTATAGAATAGTAGCAAATTTGTCTTTCATTTCCTCTTGGAAACAACCTTAAACACTTAATGCTTCAATGAGATGATGTACAAGCTTTTACTTTGTGGGTTTGGCATTGAGTATAATAAATCCTGATTAAAAAGCTTATCTAAATATGTGAATATTTTAGACTGTAATAGGATGGAAGGAATCCTCCTGAAGATGATGATAACATCCCTTCAGCTGTGAGGCTGAGTAGTTCTGCTGCAGCTAAAGTAGTTGTCTGAGCAGCACAAAGACCAGCACTTGAGGCTTGAAGAGCAAACTGGGAACAGACTTAGGAGCATAGACTATGGCTTTAGATTCACTATGATAGAAGAGCCTATGGATCATGAAGTCATCGTAGTTTTTACTGTCATAAAGCTCCACCTGGAAGTACAAAGTTCTCCAATTCTCTTCCCATTTCATGTACTTACCACGTATGTACTTTAATGAATAAACGTGCTTTGAAACTGTCACACTTTCCCAATTTAAAGTTCAATAAAATGACAGCTTGGACACTCTGCCACAGCTGATGTGCATGTGTGGGTTTATTAAAATGGTGTTTAAATGAGGTCCTAACGTGTGCCCTTAAACACTGTGCCCTATTGGTCAGCAAAGGTAAAGAGGAAGCACAGCTCATGAAGTGGTATAGAGACAGTGAAATTAAGTCACCTATGACTGAAACTTTCATATAAATTACTACTCTACCAGACTGACATATAGACAACCATCTTCTTACAGACAAGCCCACCTTTCTGTGAGTATCTGGGGGAAGCTTTCTTTATGCCTTTTTAAAGTAAAATAAAGTTATTTCGTCAGGATTGAGGCTTCAAAATATACTGAACATATCACTGCCTTGCTGCCTGACTCTGCTACACCTTGAGACTTGCTAAAATCTGTTTTCAAGTCACTTACCCTTGCTTGCAATATTTGCAGGGAGACTGTTGTGTTCTAGTTGTCATTCCTATCCTCTGGCAAGTCAAAACACAGTGCCAGCAATCTGCTTTGCAACCTGTCAGCTCTCCAAGGTTGTCTCTGCTCACGCTGGTTGAACAGATTTTTTGAGCCAGTGTTTTTAGGTGTTGTTTTTTTTTTCTTTTCCTTCTTTTTATTTTGGAGAAGTATTCCCTTTCACTTCTGCTGTTGCTTTCACTTATTGCTTTCTTAGCTACCCAATAGTAATGCATGAAACTGGAATCTGTGAGTCGGAAGTTCTGGAAAGCTTAGGAGGATTTGTAACCAGTCGGCATTTCATGAAGGATTGGCATGTGCATGTCTGTGCTCTTACGAGTACTTTTTTAGTAGGAGAATTTTCATGATCAAAAGTGTGATTCTTTGGGAGACTGTAGAGAAGAAAGTCTGTTTCACCAAGACAAATGCTTCCAATGCACTTGGAAAGGATTCTCCTCAAAGCTGCCTTTGGACCAACTCCTAAACTGACAAGGTAGTAAAGCTGGGGCTGTCACTGAGCCTTCAAAATGCTTACAAAGTAATTGTTATGGAAGAAAACAGAAGAATATGGAAACACATTAATTGAAATTTACCTTTCTTTAAATGAGCATTTGGTTTGCTTTGTTCTTTTAAAATTTGTCTTCATAATATTCCAGAGACCTGATATTTAGTGCAATGTCCTTTTGGCATTAGTCACTCATGGTAGAGGCCTTTTAAAAGGCACACCCTGCATCTGTGACATTGGTTAATTCAAAAAAATTAACATGAAATAAATTCTGAATTTTGTATTTGTTGGCTAACCTATAAGGTCCTGGGAGCTACACAAGCATACAAACCTAATTTAGGTCACATTATTTCCCCTTCTTGATAATGGTACTCAGCTCTAGATGTTGGTATGAATCACTGGTACTGTGAAATGAGGTGCACAGGTACAGCAGGAGGTGATAGAGGGAAGGGAAGGAACTCCTTGGCTCAGTATTAATTTACTTTGAGTTCTAAATCAAGCTGGAAAACTTCTGTGCTGTGTTTCTGAGAGGCTTTCTTCATGTGAAATCTCTCTGTAGATGGATCCCTTTGAAGTCTATGAACTCAGGAAAGAAAGAGGAACACTTTTCTAGTTCTGGGTTGGTAAAGATTTTTTTTGGAACTGGCTCGGCACCCAAAATTTTTATGTAACTTTGCAGCCTTGTGCTTACCAGGTATTTAATTTCTGAGGTGCTGGGAAGTACTGAGATACCTATGATTCTGGTGTCTTTACAGCTAGTGTCCTGAACTTTACTCTCTGGCACAAATTTTCCAAGACTTGTCTATTGGGATCTGATTCAATGAAGAACAGTCAATTTTGTTTTGCAAAAATGTTCTGCAACACTATCAACTGGAATTCAGTTTTTATTTGTAAATATATTTATGGTTATATTTTTGTGGTAAATATCTTTATGACTACATGGATAAAGTGTAAAGATGTCACATATGGGGATGTGACAGTTGCAGTAACATAACTACAAAGTTCTCATTCTCCAGGCTTCTTTCGTTGCTATTCACAGGGGAGGCGTCTCAATTTTCCATTAGAACTGGTCATGAGTCCTAAGGAACTCGTCTGATAGGCTTTGTCCAACAAAGGCTCTTAAAAATCTCCACTAGGTTGGTTTCCCCTGGAAGTTATTTGGATACTTCCAGTTTGTTTTAGAGCTGAAGGAATAGGTGATCCTCTTACCTCTTCTTTCCACTTTCAGGGATTTGAACAGTTTCTCAGTACTCGTATTTCAGATGGAAGAGATTCAAATAGCTACTTGATTGTTTGTAAAGTAGAGAGTGGGTTAAGAAGGAAGAAAGGTGTAGGGACACTTCACTGTATCTTGTTTGACAGGATTAATTTGTCATAGACATGAAAAAAATCTGAGTGAATCAGAAAAGGAGCAGTTAAGATCGTACACAGGTTGTTCACCTGTGACTGGGGAGTCTTAGAGTCCAGTTATACTTCCAACTTCTGATTTTTATCTACTAATGTGTCAAACAGTCCTTGAGGAGACTGCAAATCCAGCCTTCCTATTTTCACACAAGTCTCCTATGCAGATGGCCGCAGACACGAGACTTGTTGCCTTCTTGGGCCAGCAGTTCACAAAGTATGCCTGCTCTGTAGGGGCACTCGCAACTGAGGGCATTCCTGGACCAGACTTCTCTATACCACAACATTTAGTCAATGCCTGTAAAAGAGGGATTTGGTTCCCATGAAATGAGAAAATTGTTATGTTTGAAGTTAGCTGTGGCATAATGTTTTGAGAAGCTGTTGGATAAAACTGGGGCAAATGGCTGCAGGTTCAAACCAAATTGATGACTCCTGGACTTCCTTGAAAGGAGACTGCTGACTGTCTGGTACTGATGTATGAAACCTGAGTGTGGAAAAGAATGCCTGAGACTTTCTGATTAATATTAAAGGTGTACCTCTCTCTCTCTCTCTGTACTAACTGAAATAGATGCCTCCTTGTTCAACCTATTTTGGCTGTCTTTTCTCCACCTGAGCCCCTGGAGATGCTAATGTAAGAAGTTAAGATAAATCTGTTAGATAACCTTTTAGAAGTGCCTAATTCTCTCCATCAGTGAGTAGGTGAACTCAGAGAGATCAGCTTTGATTTAGATACCTGAATTTTAGCTTTCTAGAGTTGAAAAAGATTAATCTCATCTTTTGCTGCTAAAAGGAAGCCAAGTTGCTTAAATATCTCACAGTAAGTGAATGGCATTTCTTTTTTACTTATCAACACAATTCATAGTATTTTTACCCTTTTCAAGACCTTGGATGAACCTTACAGTATGCTAGTTTAAGTAAAATTAATTACACTCTTAACTTTTGCTTCTCCAGGGCACAGTTGCCCGGAATTATCAACTGCTGTCTAATGGTACTGTTAAATAGCATAATTGTGAATATACTTTAGGCCACATAATTTTTTTTGATGCTTTTGTGGATTTTTCTCTTTTTTGTACCTTCCTGTTTATTACTACCTGATCTGAATTGCTGTTGTACATCTTACTATAAGTAGTTGAGATAGAGAATAAGGATAAAGAGTTGGCCAAGCAGTCCCCTTCTGATGGGTGACCCTGCTAATAGTGACAAGTGGTTTTCTTAGAATGGTTTGATCAATAAAATTCCCTTGGAATTATGATCTCATTGTCTTTGTCTCCTTACAAAGTGGAAGTTTGCTGTTCTTGTAGGCTTGACTGGCATTTGATTTCTCATGTGAAACTTTTGGCTTTGCCCAACTGGGACTGTCACTAAAAGGCTTTGCAATTTTTTAAATTATTTGAATTCTGTTTCAGATCAGACAAAGGATTTACTTCAAATGACAACTTGATTTCCCTCAGAGAACTTTAATACTAGCCTACAAAGAAACCCCAAACTGTTGAAGAGAGAAAAGGTCAGTTTGTAGACAAAGGAAGATTAAAGTTTGCTTATTTTGTTGTCTAAAAGCATAGCTCTGTAACTAGAGGTAATCAAACATATTGAGTGGTGTCCCTCAGGGACTAGGACTGGTGTTGATTAACAATTTTGTTGGCACTCACAGCCCAGAAAGGCACCTGGGCTACATCAAAAGCACTGTGGCCATAAGGTTGAGGGAGGTGATTCTGTCCCTCTGCTCCACTCTAGTGAGTCCCCACCTGGAGTGCTGCATCCAGTGCTGGAGCCCCCAACAGAAGAAGGACATGAACCTGCTGGAGTGAGTCCCGAAGAGTCCATGAAGATGATCAGAGGACTGGAGCACTTCTCCTATGGAGACAGGCTGAGAGAGTTGGGGTTGTTAATCCTGGAGAGGAGAAGGCTCCGGAGAGCCCTTACAGCAGCCATGCAGTACCTAAAGAAGACCTACAAAAGAGCTGGAGAGGAACTTTTTACAAGGGCAGGTAGCTGTAGGACTTGGGGTAATGGCTTTGAACTAAAAGAGGGTAGGTTTAGGTTAAATTTTAGGAAGGAATTCTTTCCTGTGAGGGTGGTGAGGTGCTGGAACAAGTTGCCCAGAGAAGTTGTTGATGCCTCTGGAAGTGCTCAAGGACGGGGTTGATGGGGCTTGGAGCAACCTGGTCTAGTGGAAGATGTCTTTGTCTGTGGCAGAGGTGTTAGAACTAGATGGTTTTTCAGGTCATTTCCAACCCAATCCATTCTGTGATTCTATGATATGACAAAACAGTTAATGCCAGAAAATATGCTTACTCATAACAGTAATCTTCTAGCTTTTGACAAAAAAAAAAAATGCTAAGAATTCTCTTTAAGTCAAATGGTTGCACTAACTGGCAGAATGCTACTTTATCTTAGTTTTCTAGTCTGATATCGGAACTTTATAGAATAAAGCCTAATTTCTCATAAATGCTAGCCATAAACGTATATAAACAATTCATGCAGAGTTATTCTGTGGGAGTTAGAGGAGTGGAGGAGTTAATATTTATTGGTACAATGTACTAGGAATGCAGCCAGATATCCTCTAATGCAGGCTGTGCTCAGTAGCAGTGAATATAAGATTAGCGGCACATGGAGTGCAAGACTGGCAAAGACAGGACTTTAATTCATAAACAGAGAAGTTGGATTTGTGCATTAAAATTGTTATTGTTCAACACTGTACAAAAGACAGCACTAGAGAGAGCATTTGCCTTGACTTTACCCCTGCTTAACTAATTGCTCCCTTCTAGCTGCTGCCGTTAAAGTTATAAACCTCAGCATAAATACCTTCAATTTTCATTGTAATTGATCATAACAAATCTTTTGCCATCAGAAGCCAGTTGAACCTTTTTGATTTGGGTTACTAACAATTATTCTCACTGGTCTCTTTCCTAAGATTGGCATATTTTTAACTTAATGTTAGTCTGCAGAGGCCTGAGCTTGTCCAGGTTATTTACATAAATCTTGCATGCCTTTTTTTTTTCCAGAAACATTTTCAAGACCTGTTGCTTTTGCCTGGCAGTACTGAAGATCACATAAATATATTTCACAAGCTTGGAACTTATGCTCTCAATAGTAAAAAACATTGCAGTCAAATGCCTATGGGCTTGGTTAGTTATAGTATAGTATATATAGTACAATGGCCTATGGGCTTGGCTCCTGGCAGTTATAGGAGCTGCATATGTGAGAAATAAAGTGATTTGGATTTTGGCTGTTCCCCCTATAGGATGTGAGGGGTGAAGCTCAGGAAGGATGCCTGTTGCTTGCAAAGTTACAGGCTTGCTTTGCATCTGTGCAAGCAGTCTGCTCAGTGAAATATCTTGAAATTATTAGAAAAGTATAAATCATTTGGATTATCTAATTGGAAAACAAAACCAACGAGATAATCAATCTTGTTTACAAAGTGGGCCCATTTTTCATACAGTATGTCTGCAAAATTGTTCAAATGGCTACTCTTTCTGTTAGTAAGCTGGGGCTTGTTCTTTTTGGTTCAGGGACTGTGCTGCACAGCACCACTTATGCTGGAGAGATGGATTTCATATAAGGAATCATCCTTTATTGTAGACACTTTTTTTATTAATGGAGCCATTAAGCAGCAATGGCTTTTTCACTTCCACACCAAGACTTGATGTTTTAAAGGATTCCACTCCTCTTCTAGTGCCTGTTTGCTCTTGAAATTATGACCTCCAATGGGATTCATTAATAAGTAGCAATAGACTTTACAACAAGGAGAACTTACAGAGATATTAGCGTGGTAGTTGTCTATGGAGTTATCCAGCCAAGGAGGGCACAGAGCCGTTGTGTGTTGTCCAAAGGAGAGATCAGAGGACTTGTAGGAAACCCATTTGTGCTCTCATTTGTAGCCTTGTATGAAATACTCGTATTTAAAAAAGAAATGCTTAAGTTATACCTCAGTGTGGCTGTCTTGCCTGTCTCATGAAATATCTGTGATTCTTCTTTCATTTCTTCTTCTTTAGTTTTATTAGCTACTGTATAATTTTGTAGTTACTTGATGCCACAATATCCATGCTGTGCTCTGGCTGCACTGTTTCTTAAGTTTCCTTTGCTCCTCTGAACTAAGATTCCCCACGTGATCCATGGCATAGATAACTTTAAGCACCTTTCTTCAATGTCCAAGGCATTCTAAAACATTAAAGTATTGTAGTCTATCCTAAAAACTTTATTATTATGTAGTTGCTCTACAGTTTTCATTGTCTCCACATTTTAGCATCTGGGGGTAAATAAGTGCCTTCAAGTTACGAACTTCTTGGCCCACCAGAGCATCCTCATAAGACAGTATAAAGCCAACCACTTTTATGTTTTGTGTCAGTTGTTGCTTAATTAAAGCCCCAGTTTTATGAAGGAAATATCTACTGGAAAACTTCAAGTGTAATGTAAAAGTGGTAAGATGCAAGTCCCCATGATGGTGGGAAAGAATTTGACAATGTGACAGTAGTGTGCACCAACAGGTGAAAAAGAGAAGATAAATTCCCAGGCCTTTCTTTAAGTCAGCCATATAATTTGCAGGGTACCAACCAGATGGTGCGATGGAGCTGGTGAGGTGTCTGTCATTAAAGTGCATTTTAATTTTACTTCTTCAGGTGTAAAAAAATTCAAAGCCTTTTGCAGCTCCTTGAATAGAGAATTTTCAAGTTTATGGCTGAGAATTTCAGAAGTTTTTTATTTTATGGGGCTTGGGCTTATTTTTGTGTTAGTGCCTGAAATTCTTAGGTTGCCAGTTTACTGTTTGGGTGCAACTGCCAAGTTTTCTGTGAACATCTTGCAATATTAGTTTGATTTGCTGACATTAAAAGTCTTGGTACATTTTCTCTCTGAACATCTAGGTTTTCTTTGTGTAGTGGAGGGATTTTAAGTTTATGACATGGATACACTTTTTTACTATGCCTGTAAAAATCCACCCACATTTGGCAAAGTTATAAACATTTGAAAAACGCCATTTCACACATTCTTGGTCAAGTTTTATTAGATTTTTTTTAGCAGCTACATTTCCAAAAGATTACGTATGTATTGGATGTTTGCCTCCCTAAAGATGGGACTTTCCTTGAAATTGCTGCTCTGAGTTGAACAGGTCAAACCAGTATAACCAGAGCAACTGAGATCAAGGAATTTGCCTGTCATGTTTTCTAGTGAGCATCCTGTTACAATCAGTTAGCACATCACTATGAATTAAACATTGAGGATCAAACTTCAGAATGGATAGGAGCTGGGCAGGTGGGTGAGAGGTGTTATTAGTTAAGTGGTAATTAAAAAAAAAAAAAAAGTTGTATTTTTCTGCATGGCCAAAACAGAGGGGGGACAGGACTTAGGTAGGATGAGAATCATGGAAGGAAGCTCTGGCAGAGCAAGGGACAGGGGCTGATCTGGTGGCCTCGAGGGATTGCTGAATTGCATGAAGGGAATATCCTGCAGCTGGAGAAAAGCATGAGAGGGTAGAGAGGCTGTGTGGGATGGCCTTGATATGGTAAAGGAGAGAGACAGCCTGAGTGTGCTGGATGAAATCTGTGTGGCTTCAATCTGAGTTCTACCAGGAGAACAAACCACATGACACCAAGTATAGTTGCAACACAAACTTTGTATTATAAAATTAATGCCTTTAGTGCAATAAATTGCTAATATAGGTGCATGCAGTGTCCCCCCAGCAATACTTGCATGTGCTGATGCAGAGTTTCTCAATTACTCAGTTGTTGGGTACCCCTTATAGCCAAGTTTTTTGTGGTAACTCTGTCCCCCATGTTTTTTGGCTCGACCATCTTCCCTTTTGTTTTGCATTGTAGAAAATCCTTGTGTTGGTTGACAGAGATCCTGAAACTTTTTTTCTCTTACTTCTAACTAAATTTACCACCTGCAATCAGAGAGGAGCCAGCAGATTGTCCTTGGTGTCAGTAGGAAAGCTTCATGCAGGAGAATTTATGAGTTTCCAAGGTTTAAAAAACAGATGATGTTTATTTACTGATTTAGGTCTCTTAGGAGGTTGCACATTATGTCTGGTCTAAGTAGATACTGTAAGCCTGCCATCATTCTTTTGCCTGAAGTCCAAGGTGTGGGAATCTTCAGCATCTTCAGTTTTGTTTGGAACACTGCATCAGTTGCTCGGTGCTTTCTTGGCCCTGTCGGTATCCTCTATAAGCCATCAACTGCCAAACTTACGTAGATGTTTTGATTTATTTTATCCTGGCCAAGACAAGTAAATAAAGTAAAGATTCAAAACTATACAGCTTTCTATAGTTGCTTACTCTCATCTGATTATAATGTCTTTTGAGATGAATAGGGTGCAAAACCAGTTAATGCCCAACAGAAAGGAGACCCAGGGTAGAATTAAAAGGCTTCTCCCGGGGCACATGGGTAGGTTAGGCCCAATCCAAACTGCATTGAATTGAGTGGAAAGTCACTATACTTTTAATGGAAAAAGAGTTGGGGGTTTTATTAGTAACTTTAATATAGTACTGTCTCAAGAGGTTGCATTCTACTGCATTTTATGTTTGAATATGACTGCCTTGCTGCAAATGAGACAGCTATTGAGATTTCAGCAGCAGCAGCAGACAATTTCTTTAACAGATTACCATTACGAGTAATGGCACTGAGGGAGAAAAGTTTATTGCCTGCTCAAATTTTTTTGTAGATGAAGAGCTAGAAACACAAATGTTCAAAGAGGAGTTGCATTCCTTAGTTTTAATGCACACTGTGGGGTTCCAGAAAAACAGGAATAAGCGGGACATACATGTGGGTATGGAAAATGTGTCTTGAAATAGCTGATTCACTGGCAGTTGGAGATGAGGTGCTACAAAAGGTCCCAAGACGATAGTTAGAAAACCTCGACATCAAGCATTTTCTGGAGGAAGTGGAGTGAAGCTCCTTTTCCTCCTACTAGAAGTGTGGAGATATATCCTTGCTTTTTCTGTGAATGATTGGTCTAAATGCCACTGAGCAGTGCAGCCCAGAGACAGTAGCTCCAAAGCTGGAGACAAGGCAGTGGTGTCCATGCTGGGCTGTGGCAGAGCCAGTTTATGCTGGGTAGGCAGGACATCCAATGGGACAGAAAATATGTTTCCAACAAACTTTTGCAGGGCTTAGCACTGCATTTTGCCACTTTATCCATCCTGGGAAAGAAAGAGGTCCTTGGCAGACTCTGCCCAGCTTTCCTCCCCACATGCTGGAATAAATTGGTAGCAGTTCCCAAGTCCAGATATGTATTTCACATTCTCCAGTATATCAGTATGTAGGCTCTAACGCTCACTTGAGTGGCTTCTATCTTTCAAATTTAAAGCTGGCTTGTTGGGAACCAGATTATATGTATCTGGATGATGCTATATTGCTAATTATAAGTAAGGCCTTTCTGAAACTTACTTGTTTTTTGGCTGTTTGATGATTGGTATATTTCTGGGTTGCTTTATTTTTTATACTTTTTTAAAGGCAGTATTTTACGTTTATGTACTGAAATAAATCAGCGAATACATTAGAAAGTTAGGTAAATCTTTTCCAGATGGTGTTCTGATGGTTTCGTTGTCATATACATAGAAATGGAAGTACAGCATTGATTACAAAATCAGAAAATATTTATTTTTTTAACAAAGAAATCTAAAATCTACTTAAAATTTACTACTTCTGTCACTTCTGTCATATTTTAGAATATAAAGGCATAGCATTTTGAAGTCTTAAAATGCTAAAAATTAAAATTTGCATTTCTTTCCTGATTTCGAGGCTGATATGAGGTGTCCCTGAAGTGAGATAGGAGAACACAAGTTTTCTAAGCTTATCTAAGTGTCATCTAAACATTTAGGAAAACAGGTAATTTCACAAAGGCATTAGTTTTAAATATGGTCCCATAAATCTGTTGGGAATCTGTGTTAATATCACCATGTTGCCAGGTTTCTTGAAGGATGTGGTCCATGTATACTGACTTTTCTTCAGAGCAGTTGACCCACCTTCCTTTACGCAAGGTTCTGACAGGAGGATAGTCTCTAAATAAGGAGATGGAAGTGGGCTGTGTTTTAGTGGTAGCAACTTTCCTCTTATAATGTTTTCTCAGTACTTTTTTTTTCAGTTGTGACCATTCCCAGCTCTATTTCTACTCTTCTGTCTTTATCAAGGTCTTACACTGTTGGGGCTTAGTCAACTCTGTCCAGATCTTGATTGATGCCACATAAGGACCTTGTTTTTATGCCCCATAAAGACCTTGGATGTTGGGCATGGAGAGATAGGAGGGATAAGAGATGCAGACTGCAAAATTGCTAGTTTAGCATCAGTCCAAACCAGCAGAGGATCTGCCAGCACATTGTCACAAGAGGAGGCAGCTGCGGCTTTTTAGTGCTGAGCATCTACTGGTGCATCCATTGGCAGGGTGAAAGGGAGCATTGCTTGGCCCTGTCACCAAATGGTTTGTGTCCCTAATTTTCATAGCAGTTTGCATTGGCTTAAATACTTACATATATATATTTACAAATTAGTTATGTGAATGTTGTCTGACTCCAAATTTTACTTCCGGAATGTTTAATTTCTGATTTCATTTACTCTAGCAATGTGCATTAGCTAAAATACCCTTAATGCTTATGCAGAACACAAGTTACTTAACAGAGTCATGCCAATGAACCTCCTTATCATCAGCTATTCTAGTGCTTCATTTTCAATCAGTTTATTATTTCAAACCAAAATGTATATTACTCTATCTTCCAGACAATCACAGAACATAGTCTAGACTAAATTTCTGCCTTTGTTTCCCTTGCAAGGGTTTGTATCTAGTGTTTTTAGAATGGAGAACTGATGTTCACATGCAATGATTTTTCTGCAGTACAAAAAGGGCTAAAATAGTTTAGCATTGATGTTTCTATTAAATAAAAAATATGAAAACTCTCTGTAGGAAGCAACATTAAATTAGTACAATTACATTTCACTCTAATCACAGCAAACAGCAGTATTATTGGTTGTATTTCTACTAACTGCTAAGGTCATGAAGTAATTAAAAAAAATCAGAAAATATATAGAAAAAAAAGCAGAGACATGAACATGCCCACTTTTTCCTGAAATGAACTAGTGACTTGCAAGTCAGTAACAGCAAAACACTTCTAAGAAACAGACTTAGGGCTAAAAAAAGCCCAATCCTTCAAATATCTGGAGACCTGTTTTCTTCCAGGCCTTGGTGGTGTAGAAAGAACACTAAGATTTTGGGTTAGGTTTTTTTTTTTTTTGAATATAGGAAGTGAATCAATGCTCATTATAATAACTCTGCCACTTCTGTGACAAAACAAGGCCCATAGGAGACAGGGGGAGATAATCAGCCTTTTCTTTCATGTTATTAGCTTCGTCTGTCCAGGTTGGCACTTTTTGTGGTTATGTATGCCAAATATTCAGGATTATTTGTTTGACCACACAGCAACACTGCATGGCTTTGTTGGTCAGACACCCTTAATGCACCTCCTCTGACTGGCTTTTCTAACTCTGTTTTGTTTCTTACCGATTGGTTGATAATTTATTTCAATTAAAAATAACCCTTTTCCACTGCTGAAATATTTCACTTGCTACTCTCTTCCATGCAGAATTAAAAATTTGTCACTCTTTTTAGTTTTTTTTACTTTGGTACTGGATTTCAAGGCTACATATGCAAGGCTTTTCTTTGTTTCTTATTGTTTCATTAACAGTACCAGTACCCTGAATTAAAAAAATAGGTGTAAGCAGAATAAAATACCCAGGATATTTAAAGATGAGAATACCTGCATAGTAAAGATGTAAATCCCTTGAGAGATAGCATCCAAAAGCATGTGTGAATTTTTGCTTGGAAAGAAATATACTTAAATTCTTATTCCATCAGAAGTATGATTAAAGAGAGCTGTTATTAAAAAAAAAAAAAGTGATTTAAATATGTTTATACTTACCAATATTCTTAGTTTTGTACAGCTCATTTTACATTTGGATTATTACTTTCATTTATTAAATAAAAAATAAAATATTATTTAAGTGAAAAATGTAAGTTGCTGAACAGGCACTCTCTAGTGAAGATCAAAGTTCTAGTACGTGCTGTAGAATTTAATACAGGTCATTCTGTAAATGTGCCTGTATTATTTTTTTTGACGTTCCTGTAACCCCTTCTCATCATTACATTAGTACTGTCATGTGGAGTTTTTTTCCAAATTAAGCACCCTTTTGCCTTTGGGATATATGAGAGTGATCAATAGCATCTTCCTAAATCCCTTTGTACCGTGAGAATACACATCTTTCAGTCTTTGCAGAATTAGGGCCAATAATAACAGAGAGAAAGTTTGTAAGTTTTGTAGTTCATACTACCCACAGTCATTTATTCAGGTGCTGATAGTGGGGAGAAATAAACACTGATTAGGCTAATAGGAAACTGCAGGGGAAAATACAAGGAGTTTGGATATATCTAGGTTACAGTAATTGTATTTTCTCTAATTGTATCTACAGTAATTGTATCTTCCAGCAGAAGAAAAATTGTGACTTTTGCTTAGTGATGTGCTCAAGCACCTTGCTGAAATAGATTTTTTTTTTCTTCTCAGCCTATTTTTTTTCTTGAAACAATGTGATGGAGAATTCTGTAATTCAGTATTTATGGGATATAGATTTTAGAATAATAATACTGATCTTTATCAAAGTCAGATGTTTTAAAATATTAGGTTTATTTTGAAACTTCTCAGGATTCAAAATATGCATAGATTTATGCTATATACTTCTGGGAGAATGCTTTCCTGTATTCCCTTTCAAACATTAAATTGAGGGAAGCGACTTGATTTGATGCATAGCTAAATCACTTGATTCTTTCCTAATTATTGTGAACTATGAATTTTAAATAGATACATAGGCATCTTTCCATCATTGGGTCAGGTGGGAGTAGCTTTCTCACTTCACAGAACTCAAGTTTGACTTGAGCATATCTTTCTTATTTATTTTAATGTGTTCCATTTCATATCTCCAAATGTTTTCATTTTTACCCGGTTCTGTGGGTCAGTTCCAAAATTCACATGCTACAACCATTCCTCTCCCCACCTCTACCAGAATGAGCAATCATATTTTATTCCTTATTCTCCCTAGTGGGCTTCTTCTGCCAGACTTGTGTTTGTTTTGTTTGCCTGCCAAACTCCACCAAATGTCTTGTTTTAAAGATGATGGGCCAATCTCTGCATGGATTCAGATGGTTCTGCAGATTTTTTGGAGGCTTCATTTTGTTTTGGGTTTTTCCCCCCCCTCTTTTGTTTTGTGCCTTTT
This sequence comes from Empidonax traillii, assembly GCF_003031625.1. Taxonomy (NCBI): domain Eukaryota; kingdom Metazoa; phylum Chordata; class Aves; order Passeriformes; family Tyrannidae; genus Empidonax; species Empidonax traillii. The sequence continues at coordinate 1,580,131 of NW_020955378.1, forward strand.
TTTTTTTTTTTTAAATTTTTACTTGCAGATTTTTTAGTCTGTAAGGCATTGCAGCTAAGATGATCTTCAGCTGAGGAGTGAATTTTGTTCTGTTCTTCCAGAATGATAGATGTGAAAACCCACTTTAAAGCAATCAGGAATTTAGAGCACTGTATGGCCAGGTCTTTCACTCATTTATGAAATAACTATCAGCTGTCCAGGAATTTGTGGTTTAAACACAGTATTTACAGCTAGTACACTTTAACAGCTCTTCAGTTTGTTTACATGACCTGTTAAGGGCAAAACTTATGTTCACTCATATTCTTCTACAATCAGTGTAATCCTGAAAACTGCCATGAAAGTTCGATTTCAGTAGTTCACTGCTGACATTTTTATGAAACTCCTCTGGGATGTGAATTTTTACTTCAGCACTGTGGGTAATGCCTATGTAAATCTGTCTGGGAAAATAAATCAAATTACGTGCAAGACTGAAATTATTATTTTATTTTTTCCCCTGAACTATTTATCAGTTCTATTCCATTCCAGAAAATGATAATGATGTGGTTGTCCAGGCTGTCATCTGAATATTACAATGTGAGTGGGATATTTTTCATACTGTTGAGAGCTCAGCCAAAAGAAACAGCTATGTTTGAAATATTTTTTGGTTTGGTTTTTTTTTTTTTTTTCATTTTATTTTTATTTTTAATTTGAATTCAAACCCTTATGTTCCATGGTGCTGGAACAACTGCCTATATAGGGGGAATATGTCACATTTCCAGGAAGGCCGTACAAGTACCTGGACCAGTTACAAGTTTTGGGTGGTGGTGAAGGTTATATGGCCCCTCTTCTAGGATGCTGCTGTCACTTTTACTGTTTTAGGGAGTGGGCTCTGAATGGATTCTGAAGAATAACAGGGAATCCTAGGAATGTGCACTGATGTCAGTAATGGTTTTCCTTATTCAAACTCTTGCTCTGTGGCTTTTGAGGCCAGCCAACTAGGTCAGAAGACACTCTATGCATGGAATGTGTGGCTCCTGTTCCTCTGGTAGAGGTGTCTGTGAAGGACTGTGAAAAGTGTCATGTCCAGTGCTGAGCCCAATTAATAACTAATATACTCTCTTTTTCCATAATTAAGGCATTCCAGTGAGTCCCTTCTTCTACCACTCCTTTTCATCTTAGATTTTTCCCATGTCCTCAATAGTAAATTCAAGGAGAAAACCATTGCAGTTAATCCCGGTAATAAACACACGGAAGCAAACAGAAAAATGAATAATTTTCCCTAGTTTTTCAGTCTCTGTCCTATGATGTCTGACATGACAATGTAGTTATCAAAAAAAGGCAAGGGAGGGAGGAAACAAGAAAAAATCATTTCCTTATCCAGTTTTGCAGCTTCATAACAGTGAATTGAAAAGAGAGATTTGGCATTTGCGAATTACCCATGGATTTCGCATTTTCTGCTTCCCTATATTTTGGAGGCATTTGTCCTGACTGAGTCTGCTGTCATTCAAGTAAAATCATCTGGGAGAGAAGAACTTTGTGGATGACCTTATAACATCTGGGTTTGTGAATATTTTGATCTCAAAGTAAAATTAACTGGCACTTCTGTCTATCTTGAACCTTCTACAGTCATTTACAGCCATGAAATGAGACGAGATCATTGTGGTATCATTTTCCTCTAACTTCAAGAAATGTATAAAGCATCTGTAAGAGGGTAGGCAGTAGAACACTTGACCCGCTCTTCTATTAGAAGGGCTAACATTAATGTGTTAATTTAATGTTGGCAATATTAGAAATGGCTGTTCAGCATATATTAAGTACATAGAATCATAGGTTGGAAAAGACCTATAAGATCATGGAGTCCCCACTGTGGATTTGAAGTTGATGACTTAAAGTTTACATATGGTGAGCTTCAAGAAATGGATTAAGAGCTCCCTGTGCCTTCCTGGGGTTGGTTACTTTTTCCTCCTTGTTTTTTTTTTTTTGTTTCTTATAGAAGAAGGAAAACATGATGAGATAAAAGATGTGCCGCAAACATACACGAATCTTGAAAACATCAGTGAGATTTTTAGTTTCTTCTCAGCAAACCTGAGGTAGATAGAATTAGAAAAATTTTTTAAATTTTTAAATAAGACTGTCCAATAGACCTTTTGGGCTCTCCACTTTTTTTTCATAGAATCATAGAATATGCTGAGTTGAAAAGGACCCATCAGAATCATCGAGTCCAACTCCTGGCCCTGTGCAGGACACCTCAAGAATCACACCATGTGCCTGAGAATATTGTCCAAACACTTCTTGGACTCTGACAAATTTGGTGCTGTGACCACTTCCCTGGGGAGTTAGATTTGGGAGTTTTGTTTGCTTGTTTGTTTTTAAACAGCATGTATTCATCCTTGCCTCTGAGATGTCCTTTCCAGAGGCTTAAATTTTGGGCTATGACAGTCAATTTCATTTATCTGTGGGTAGCAGTGTGTACTGGATGGTTTTTGGAAATTTTACTCTATGGTGACTACTCATTGAGCATTTACACCAGGAGCAAAGCCAAAAAGGTACTATACTCCAGCTTTTCTGACACAAGAAGTTTAGAGTCCAGCATTTTTAAGGCCATTTAAAGACTGCAGTAGGGAGAGTGGTGATGCCTTTTGTTACCACTAGTAGACCATTAAAGTTGAAGAGAGGAAAATACAAGAGAGAAAGCAAAGGTGGGGGAAGGATCCTACATCTGCATGCAATAACTTGACTAGGTTACACTAAGGTCAATGAGGAGAGGACAAGTCACCAAGTTTGAAGGTGCAAAATATGTTTTTGCTGCCCTTTTCTTCATGATGTAGGCAATGGGAGACTTGGAGGTATTTTACCATACTCTGCTACCAAAGAGTGCATTAAAATAGAAGTGCATCAGATAGAATCTTGATCCTTTAGGGCTTTTGGGGGCTTTACCGTATGCTGATTGCCTGTGGCAATGTTTGCCTGATTCCAGTGAGTTGTTTAAACTAGGTGTAACATGAGACCAAGAGATCAAGAGAAGTCTTTCCCTTCCTAAGGTACACTGGAATGTGATCAAACTTTGTGGATTTGGAGACTCTTATAATAGCGAATTATGATAAATTAGTTTAAAGACACCTCTTGAAAAGGACTAGGATTTCAGGGAACTACCGCAGAAACAGAAAGAAGTCATCTGCAATTTCATTTGACTGCATGATGCACAACAGAGAAGTTACAAATGGCACTATTTAGCATACGGATAATAATCAGGGCTATTTTAAGTGCATCTACTGAGCTTGCTATGCGAAATTTATAGCTGGATAGTGCTACTTAGTGACTGAAGTCTGCATGTGCCCTATAGGAGGCTGTAACATATTGTGGATCTTTAATCTAGAAGAAAAATTATTGTAAGAATGAGGAAAGGGAAAGTGGGCCTCATATGTCCTCTCTTGCTATTTTTACTCTTGTTGAGATGGGCTTTGCCAGGACAAAAATATTCAGACTTGTCCCCAGAATACATTTCAAGCCAACCAGTAAATAAATCATTACCTGAGAAGAAGCGGTTTGCTTGTGTATGTGTGTGTGATTGTGGGTTTTTTCAGGAAAAAGCCAATTTACTTCCACAAAAAGATGTGACACCATATTCATGCAGACAGGTTTCAGAACACAGAAAGATCATCCATGAAATGAGACCAGATCATTGTGGTATCATTTTATTCTCACTTCAAAAAATGTGTAAATTTTCAGAAGTCACTGAATTATGTTTGAAGCAGACTTTGCAGACATGCACAGCATTTGGTTCTGCATGCTCGTTCTCCCATCCTCACAGCAGAGGCCTGCTGCAGAACTTGGGCTCTTGAAGTATGTTGTTCTGCTGAAGTGTTAGGAATAGGGCATTTTCTAGGTCATGTCATATAGAAAAGACCTTATTTTGGCACACACATGTCTTCACATACATATGTGCACATATATGCTGTATGGATGCAATTCTAGTATACTTAAAGATGGTTCTTTTGACAAAATAAATGCAGGGAACAGTAAGACATTAAATGCATAGCAGGAGAGAAGAGAGAAGAAATCCAAACCCAACTCTATGGTAATGCATACTTTCGGGGATGGTCCTGAAGGTAGTGGATTTGATTTTGAACTCTATAATTCTCAAAAGTGCAACTTTGTTGTATAATATCTGTCTGATTTTTACCTTTTTCCAAAAAGACAAGCAAATTTTATTAACTTTTTTTTTTTTTTTATGTACTTGCTGACTAATACATCATGGTAGAGGACATTGAAATCGCTGGAATGTCTATCCATGTATGGTGGGTGTAAGCTGACTACCCACCTGACAATACCCAGCTGACAATAACAACGGGAAAATGTCAGATTTGTAGAAACTTGTCATTTCAGTGCATCCTTGTCTGCAAAGGCCGGATATATTACTCGGCCTATTTCTGTACATTCTATAACTGGGTTGGAATAGTTGTCACTGAAGCTTTAATAGACTCACACATCAGACAATCAGAAAGAAGGGGAGAGTGGCAAAAGCTTTTTAATACTTCATCAAAATTTTATTTCTTTGCTTTTAATAAAATCTAGTTAGGGAAATATATTTATAGGACTTCTAGTATGGTACATTTATGAATTCTGAAATATAAGAGGAAAAGTCCCCCACGCTTGCATAGCTCTAAACCAAAACATTGCTCTTCAGACACTTTTCTCATTCCTCTGTTTTGGGTAACATCTTAGTGAGTGAGTAACAAACTGCACTGAACTCCCACAGTCTGTCACTCTGTACCTCAGCCTCTTCTGTGCCATGCCTGGACTGAGCCTGTACTTTTGGCTTTTCCAAAATGCACTTTGAATTTGTGAGTGGAGCTGTTGATCTTTCTCTGGCATTTGCAGTGGCTTTGTGGGGAGCTTCCCTTGATCCGTGCTGTCGGAACACATCGGGGTGTGCGTATCGGAATACCTGCTGCTCTGTTCTGGCAGGTCTGTCTGGACTGTACTGCTTTGCCCTTGTCTCGTTCTCCCTCCTGGCTGACAAGAGTGCAGGAGTGCCGTGTGTTGACAGAGGTCTCCATCTGACATTTCCAGGTGCCCCAGTCAGGCAAAGAGAGACGCTGTTTCTTCTGCTTCCCACGCCTGTCTGCTTGCCGACTGCCAGCACGGGCCCTGATCCGGTGGATGTGTGCTCAGCTGTTTCCACTGAAACACATGTACAAGATGCTATGGGTGCATGTGAAGCAGTGTTGATTTTGTTGTTCCAGTCCTTAATTCTCTGCAGCATGAACATTCCACAGGCTGGTTCCTCCTCTCAGCCATCTTTCTGCTTAACCAAAGGCTGCAAAGATGCTGCTGAGCTCATCTCTTCTGATGTTTTATGGTCTACCAGTACATAACCCTAAGTGGTCTTGAAGAAGTCAGCATATAAGTGTAGAATAAATTTTCTTTTGAAAACACTTCTTCATGCGAAATTTGAAAGTGCTCTCTTCTGAATGAGGGATTGCTTTATACTCACCACATCTAACAGGAAACAATGAAGAATGAAGCACTTCTGTGGGGATACCTGAACAGTAATGATATTATTTAACTGTTTGTATTTTGATCACTGAGAAAAGCAAAAATAAGCAAGTTTATGGTTTGATTTTTTTTCCCCTACTTTATGTTAACACTTTAAAGTAAGTGAAATAGTACATTATTAGATTGTCTAGGATTCAGAAAATGGTTTTCTTTCTTTGAAATTTTGATTTGACAATTATATATTTGCTTATAATTAGTTTCAAAAGGCCCAAACTGCTTTCTAGAAAGGAAATCTGCATATGACCTTTGTAGTTAAATTAAGGTGTCAGTCTGAGAGTGTTACAAGGGTCTCTGCAATTTTGATCTTGCCATTTCTCGAGTACATTGGGTTGGGGAAAAATAAGTTAATTATAAACTAAGGCTGGCTGGAGGAACACAACTGCTTTCAGCAAGAAATATGTGTGCTATTTTTTAGGTGGGGTTTTTTTGGGTTTTGAATTTTTCAGAATTATTTTTAAGTGCTTTGTAATGAAATATTCCTGCTTCATTTTAATAGAATGGTAATTTAGTCACATGCTTCTGGAGGGGAAGACTGCCAGGCATGACTAAACTGTTGGATCTTCCTCAGTGTTGGTCCATTTTTGTTTTACAGATTGATTTAATTGACTCCAGATTCCCTCTGCACATTGAATACAAATGTATTGTTTGGTTAAAATCCTGGAGTCCAAATCAGACACGGGTCCCACTGACTTAATGGGAAACCATTCCCAAGAGTTGTAGGTCTGAACTAGCTGAACCTGTTGTGCTCCAGGGATGCAAAAGCAGTATTCTTGGCTTTCATATCAGAACTGTAGTGAAAAAAACATTATCAGTCTCTCAGTTAAGCAGCAGCAGCTCTTCAAATTTTCAATCCAGTTTTACTTCCTTTGTAGTTGCACAAAAAACCCTATGAGTGGGGCAGTGAAAACTGAGGTTGAGCTCTTTTATGGTTTTCTCCTCATTTCCCAAATCCTTCATGCAGATATCCCTTATTTTTCCTTATCATTTAGTTTTGGGTTGCCTGGTCCTGAGGAAAAAAAGCTGGAGGAGACAGGGAAGTATATCTGGGAAGCCAAGCAGTTTATGTGGCTCGTGGGAAGACACAGCAGTAGACTGTCCTGAGTGCACGGACAGCAGCAAGCTCAGAACCTGTCACACAGTGGGAGGTTCGTCTGGCTGAGCTGGCAGGCACAGATTAGTCAAAATGTGTAATACTCTTGAATGCAAAGTCACAACTGAGCTCTCGTGTCTTGATCTGGAAATTAAAAAGGACTTATGTGCAAGCAGGAAGTTCATAAAGTGGCTTATTCCTTTCCACAAGCCTGCAGAAATAAAATAAATGAACAAAAGACTGTTGAATTCAATGGGAATTGCTGAGAACAATCAAATGAACATCTTTGCTGATGTCAAATACAGTTACAGCTTCTCAATGGGTGAATTTCCCTGAAATTTGGCAGAAATATGACAATAATTTAGGATGTATCAAGGTTGCATCACTATACTCTGATAGAAAAATCATTAAAACCTCATTAAAATTCTTATGCAAATCTATTAAAGTATTCCTAAATACTTGCTTAAATAAGAGCACAAGCTTTTCATTTAGATGATCACTGAAAGAAATTTCCTTTAGATGTAGTACACAGCAAGGGCCTGAAATGGATTACTCAATCAGAGTAGCTCTGACTAAGATACACTCTTAAGTGGGGAGCAAAGGTGTTGTAGTAAATAAAGTCATTTGAGAATCTTGATTTTGGAGCTATGGTAGTTGATAGGATAGATAATGGATGTTGTTTCTTTAATTTCTGTGTGCTTTAAGATTTATTAATTTCCCTGAAGAATTAATTCAGTGTCAGGACTAATGCTGCATTTAATATGTGTTAGAAAAGGATGACAAGAACTGCTGCTGCTCTTGTTGCACTCAGTTTCAGAGCGTTTCTGGAGGTTATTTGTGTAAGGCAGGAAAAGCTTCATCCTGCCTGTATAAATTCAATTGTGGCTGAGAGCAGGGTAGAGTTAGTTGGGATCACATAGTCACAGTAAAACCTTTGCTGAAAGAGACAGGTCTAGAAGAACGGTGCTTACAAGGTCTCGTGTCTTGGGGAGGAGTAAGTTGGAAGCAGAAATGCTTCTCCAGCTCTAGGGTAACTCACTGCTACCGAGCTTCCATGCCAAATGAAGTTTTTCACAAGAGTGCACTTCACAGACTTACTGCCATGTGTTATTGAACAGAAACAAGTAACCAGGTCCCCTGAGGTAAAGGGGAAGGGATTAGCTGGTGATGAGAGTTCTTTCCCCTCTCTAATTAAATAAAAGATTTTTATTGTGGAATGGAAGTCTGACTGTGTCTAAGTAATTCTGGTGACTGGCTCCAATCTGCACCTTCTTGGACAAATGAATATAAGCAAATTTCTGTGAAATGAAATTTTAAGAAGACTCAAAATTTCTCTGAAATTTGGCATGGCATTGACTTGCTTTCCCCTTTTTGGGAGGGGGGAAGGACATAAAGATTTTACTGTTATCAGGAACATATAGTTTGGGAAATAAAGGGTGCAATCTTTGGTCTAAAAAAACCCAACTCCTTGAAATCAGTGAAATGAGAGGAGGGGGGAAAAAAAAGAGAGAAAAAGAAAAGGAATGGTGGGAAGAGTCCAAATCCACAAACCCCACAGACATTCCACATAAGCAAATCCCTTTTTTTTTTTTTTTGGCAATGCTCTATATTATCTATTGGGGGTAGAAATGGCAGATTTTCCACATAAATGTAAATAATGTGTTCATGATAAAAAGTAAATGTGTGAATAGTGATGTTGTTGACAGAGGATAATAAAAGGTCTAGTATAGTGTCAGGTGACCAAAGATAAATATTTTAAATGTGTAAATAATTGAAGGTTTTCACTTCTTAGCCCTATATTTGTACTGTAGACAAAAGTAAGAAGCTACTTGATACCCTCTCACACATACCTCTTAGAGGCTGTGATTCTCAAGGACTCAGGGTGTGTGCCTAAATTATGCAAACACAAGGAGTGTTTAGCTAATGGGACTTTTCACATGCTTAAACTTATTAACAAACTGTAAGGTTAAAAAGCAGATGCTCTATTTTCACTCAAAAAGGTGATAAGGTAAATTGCACTGGGGAGAAACCAGCAATGTGTGTACCCTCCTAAAATTCAGTGCAAGGACTAATATTTAGGAAATAGCAGTGTCTCAGTTACAAGACATAGTCTAAGCCATGTAGTTGCATGAGTGCATGTGCACACGTATATATTGTCTGGCAAAGAAATAGGAAAACAAGTTCTCAGTTTTGACAGATATTATTAGATCATTCAAGCTATAAAGTTCCGGTCTGTTAGGTAAAATTAACTGTAAAATGGGATCTCTCACTAGCTTTTTGTCATTAAGGAAAACTGTTACGTTGAGATCAAATATCAAATCAATCACATTTTATTTATAAACTACTTAATTTTACCTTGTAGAGTAGTAGATATATTCTAAAAATAGTACATATGACTTAAAAAGCTAACTGACCAAAACTATTGTAAAAAATTATTTATAAGAGTTTAGTGGGGGGTTGAGGTTTCTTTCTTTTGAGAGGGAGTGAAAGAAAATTTGGTGACTTTTGAATTCTTTAGTGAGACCATACCAGAAGTTTCTTCTAAAATAATTTAGAGATGAGAAACAGAGTTACTTTATCATTACAGTATTTACTAAACACATAAACATGGTATCCCTCTTACTTAGAAATAAAATCAGGAGAAGGTTGACTGGGAATGTAAGAGCCCATCTAGCTCCTCTCTTGTCTGAAGGTAGGATCAACTATGCCTATGTACTTCCAGACAGTTGTTTATCTAGCTCTTTCCTAAATATTTTCAGTGATGGAAATTCCATATTCTTTGTAGCCAGGCAGTTTGTTCTGGTGCCTCTTTTATACCAGAAGGAGTTTTTCTTTCAGCTCTCTAACCTAAATCTGCATTACTGCAGTTCAAGGTCATTTTATAGAATTGGAGAAGAGATTCTTTTATTTGTAGCAGCAACTTCCATATATTTCTTTAAAGAGTTATTATGATCCACGCAAGTCTCCTGTAAGTTAAAGAGCATTAATTCTTCACTTAACATTTATCCCAGGATTATACTGAAATCGAGAAACTGTAGAGTAGGAGATATAACTGCACTTAGAGTGAGATTGATTTGGAGTACTTTAATTATAGCTCTTAATTATACCTGCTTATTCTAGCAGATACCTGCAATGTCACCCAATGATTGTCATGTCAGAATGGGAAAAAAAAGAAAGTGTGTATCAAGAGCTTTTAACCTCTTGATTTTGGTTGTTATTGTGCTATTTTATAAACAGGTCATTTCTGTACTGCTATCAAGTACATATTGCATTTTTGCTGCAAGTTTTGTGCATAATATTGAAACAAAGTAGAGATTCTAATGTCCAAATTTATATTAATTTGGGCGATTTTGTTACAGAAACAATATGAGATATGGGAAATTATCTTTTTGTTTACATGTAGAATTATAAGGAACCTCTGAAGAGGTTGAAGGGGATTCAACTAAAAGATTGCAGCAAACATTAGAATTCATTTGTAATGAACTGCAAGTGTTAGGCAGACTATTCCAACTCTTGCTGATCTTGATTTCATTTCTTTTAGTAATGTTACAATTCTAAAACCCAGAACTTTTCATTTTCCCTTTTTTTTTTTTTTCTTTTTTTTTATGCAGGGGAAATTGAGGATTGAAGGTAGACATACTGAATTCATTTGAATGCATCACATTTGCATTTGTGCTTGGCTGCTTGATTGGTTTTGTTTTCTTTTTGTTTTCATCTGGGAATAAAGGCAGAATGATCCTAAAAATTTATATTATTGAAATGAGGGGTGACAGATAGAGTCCAAGTCAGAAGCAGAAAGGTCTCTACTCTGCTGTTTTGGTATCCCAGGAAGGGTTTTAACAATGGAGACTTGATCAGCTTGAAAGTTCATTTACATAAAAAACCAAACCAAACCAGAACAGCAACCAAAAAACCCAGAACTCTCACCTGTACCAAATGAGAAATGCAGATACATTTGTTATCTGCCAAATGCAGGGCTAGGGATAGCCATGATCTGAACAGGAAAGAGGGGATAAGGGGGAAGGGGGCTGCTCCTGCCACCCTCCAGTGTGCCCTGAAGGACATGCTCAGACTGGAACTACAGCCCGACTGCAGCGCTGTCCATCCCTCCTGCCAGGCAACACCTGAAACACCAGCTGGGTTTAGACCGTACATTAATACCTCTGATTATGTTTTAGGTCCTCTGCAAATCACTCAGTGTTTAAAGCAGTCTTTTTCTAGATGTGAGATGGATTTCTGTTGATTTGGATCTCAGAGCAGTTCAGTCACAAGCGGCTTCAGTGAGTTCCCCTGACTTTGAGGTGAGCATGCTGCCGTGGGCTGAAATACAAGTTCAGAATTACTCCTCAGTAAGGTCCGGTAACTTGTTACACAGTGTCTCTGTGCCCTTGTTCTTAATATTTTAAAATGAAATATCTTTTTTTTTTTCCCCTTCTGCTTCCTTTCCCCAGAAGGCATACGCTAATAACAGACAGAAAAACATCTACTTTACTTCTAGTCTGTGCAAGGTTTTGAAAACTTCATGAGCTTCACATCTGTGGCATTCAGCTGCCTTTTATCCAATTCACTGTCATTTTGTGGTATCTCAGTGACTATGACTGTTTGAAAACATATCTTTCTTTTCTCTGTGGGGGCTGCAGATTCTTCACATGAAGACCTGAACACAAGTCATTCTGACACCAGCAGGAACTTGGGGATCATTAGTTTAGGGTGGGAGTGGGGATGAGCATTAACTTTGTACAGATATCGGATATAGTGGGTCGTAGAGAAAGGAAACCCATTGATCTGAGCACTGTAAGTGCCTGCTGGAGGTGTTCTTGAGAAGCAGGAAGCCAATTGATCTCTGAACTCAATAGGTCAGCAATCCATTATTGTAGGTCAGAGGGACGGTCTTCCTTTTAGTTTTGTGATGCTTTTACCCGGTGCACTGGATGGTTTTTTTGTGGTGAATTTTGAAATTATGATTCCAAAGAATCATGTCCTTTCAACCTTTTCTATTTGTGGCCTTTATCCTGGGGTTCCTTGCCATTTATGTTGGCATATATGTATATGAATGTATGTAGTAACCCGAATTAGAATATAATTTCCAGTAAAATGAAAGTATTTGAAAAATTTATCATAGACTTGCTAAATCATTACTAAATTTCTTTCTAATAGTGTGATATTAAAGGCGGAATTCATCTGACCAAATATATTAAGCTAAAATACATCCTAAAAGTAGGATGCATATCCCCCCAGAGTATGAAAGGAAGTTATATTGATCAACTAAATGCTTTTATATATATATATATGTATTTTCATGCATAAATATATATTTTTATAGATATATCTAAAAAAATCTCATGCAACTGTGTTTGTATGAATAAGCTTAGACCTGAATAGGACAAAAAAGTATGACCCCGTAGATAAGTATAAGCCTAAAACAAAGCATTGACCTAAACACCAGCAGAGTTGCTTCCTAGGTTCTGCATTTTCAGTGTATATCCTGAGCTAAGGTGATTGTGGAACATTTTAAATTACGTGGCAAAAATAAATTCTTTTTTGAAAACAAGGATATTGCTAGCAGAAATTCAAGTTGTTGTTATTAAATTAATGCAATTTCAAGAAAGTAATTCAAAATCCAAGTTTCAGGTATCAAATTGATGCAATTAAGTAATTAAAGTTAAGACAGAAAATTACTGTTTTGGCATTGTATCAAGCTATAGTTTTAGGAGGTATTATTCCAAACACATGAATAACCAGCACATAATTAAGTGAAGCACATGCTTTCACAAGTAGAATGTTGTAATGATAACTAATGAAAGAAACCCATAGAATATAGTCAGAAAAATATAACTGTGGGATTTAAAAACAACAACAAAGCCCATTGGTATTATAGTGAATATAAAAATTACTGGTGCCATCTACTGTTTGTAAAATAGAGATGACAGAAAGATGTAAGCCAAGTGGAGGAAACGAGCAGGAGAAAAGAGGTGGAATCATTCCACTCCTTCATATCGAAGAAGAAAAATGTGGTGGGAAGGTCAAATTAACTTGTCATGTGTCTGAGTTCTTACCAACCTAAAAGAAAAAAGAAAAAGGAAATAATTGAGACTGTAATTGGGAACTTTGGGCTTTTTTTAAACCCTCAAACTCTGTGATTGTTCACAGAGGAAAGCCAGGAACAGATATGTTGCAATGCAACTATTTTGGGATTGGAGTTTGTCTTGATAACTTTATCCTGTTTAGCTTTTAAATCTAATGGGATCAGTTCTTCAGCTTGTACAAGCAGGTGTTGTTTAATTAATGTTAGTGTTGAAATGCCATACTGAAATATGACAGGCAGGAATGTGCCTTTTTTGTTCCCCCTGCTTGGCAGGAACAAATTTCCTTCTTTGGGTTCTAAGAAAGCAGATAAATGTTGGAGTAGTTTGAAAAGTATCAGCAAAAATAACACAGAGATCAAAAGGACAACTGCAGTAGAAACAGTTCAGGTTTTTAAGAAAAAAAAAAAAACACTAAAGGACAAGTTTCTCAACATAAGAAAACCCGTTAGGAATTTAGGAAATTCAACTGCTTGTGCTTTTCAAGTGAACCTGAAGCAGTGACAGAGGCAAGCACAAGATGTTTCTGAGTGCTTGTGTGCAGAGTACTTTCAGGGCTCTCCTGTTGGAGATTTAGTCTCTTTCTTTATGGTCTGGGTTGGGTGTTTTTTTCCTTTTAAAACTACACTCTGGTTTCATTGAACTCAACACCAAAGGTCTTGATTACTTCAGCCAAGGTAGAGTTTCACCCACAGGTGACCCTGAAATATGAAACTTCTCTATCTCCTGGACAGAACCATGCTCTGGAACGTAAACTGTTGTTCCCTGCCAGTGTACTTTTGTAATCTTTGAAATTACTTTCTTAATGTGACTAGGATTTAATTTAAAGTTCATGGTCAAGGAGGTGACCACTCTGTCAGCAGTCAGATTGACGTATAAATTCAAAGGTCCAGTTTTGTTTCTTCATGTTGCTGGGAGCTTGTCTGGAAAACTCAATAGGACTTTAAACATTACTGGTGAAACAGAGATACCATAGAGAAATGCACAGGTTTATTTCAGGAAAACACACATTGGGTTTATTTCAGGAAAACCTTAAAGGCTTAATTTGATTTCAGGAGGGGAAAAAAGTGCAAAAAAACCCAAAATGTGAACTTGGACTCTCGTGGTTCATACATGACTTAAATTCAGGACAACTCCCCAGCAAAGCAGAATCCCAAGAGTATACTGTTTCCCAGTCTCCCCTAGAGGTTCTGGGTGAGAATGAAGCAGCTCTAGTTGTTTCTCTGGGAAGCTGTGTCTGGAGGTAAGGAACCTCCGGGACATTTTCTGGCTCACAGGCCTGAGGGAATGTTGGAAATGCTCTAAACTGACTAAAGGCATATTGAGCATGGTTAGAAATGATACAGATAAGCCTAGGGTGCCAGTGTCCTTCGTTGTTTGTAGAAGTTGAGTGATAAAAACTTGCCACATAAAGGGATTCAAGCCTATGTTTCAGAACCCAGAGCTGTGGGTTACCTTGTCAGGGTGAGGAGCATCATTCTCCCGTTTCTCCAGCTGCCTGCTGAAGTTGGCTGCTGTGCAGCTCAGCGTGTGAGGTCAGAGCATTTGGGTCAGGACAGAGACAGCTGTCCTGAAGTCCCCAGACTGCTTATGCAATTCGTATCATACAGTCACTTGGTTACCAACACCACCCCTGCTCTGGAGCAGGGAGTATAGCCCCCACAGTGCTGCTGTTGTCTGATGGCTCAATATGCAGGCTTTGGTTGGTGACACAGCAAGCTGTGCTTTTGCCTGCCAGCAGGAGCCTGAGTGTGTGTAAATGTTGGTACACTTGGAATAACACCTTCACAATCATCTTACTTTTAACGTGTACAGTGCAGAGTTAATCCTCTCCTTCTGCCTGAAATGCCAGACAGGTGGGTTTGTCTACTTGCTTATTTGCTAAGATGGCACTGGATGCATCAGTGGGCAGGATGGAAGGCAGAAGGGTTCCTGCACATAGGGAGAGAAGAAAACTGGGGCCTTCAGCAGTTGCTGACAGGAAATTCCAAAATTGCTTTTTATACATGGAAAACAGTGAGATTTAGGGTTCCTGTGATTCACCATGAATGATTTTTACAACCTTGCTTCATTTCATTCAGAAACCGGAAGGTATTGGGTGAATCAAGCTGAAGGGTAAGAAGAGAAAGGACTGTCATGTCTCTGAAGTAGTTCAGTGCTGCCTTAAAGAGCTGGATTATAGCAATGCCTGTGCCCCTGAACTCCTTTATTGTATAAATCAGCTTATTTAAATCTGAATTTTCACAAAAAAGAGAATCGAGGATCTCAGTTACAGGCATGCTGAGCCCTCAAAGCTGACGGAGAAGTTGAATGCTTTAGGTATGTAAAGCCCAAGTAATATGAAGACTTCTAGAAAACAACAGATTGTATTTCTTGCTAAATGGGCACCAAATCACTAAATATGTGCTATTTTTTTTCTATCTTACATTTCTTCATATGAAAATTGCAGATAATATGATTCCCTTCCACTTCTTGATCAGAAAATTGCAGATGATTCCCTTCCTAGAAGGAGTCTGGTGAAAATAAACTAATATTTGTGATGTTGATTGATATTATATCAAGGAATACTTAGAACAATTCCACATGCAAATTTAAATTGTTCTGTTTGCAGAGCATGTTTGAATGGACCACGTTAAACTAAAGCATATGGTCCCACACACTGAACACTGAAGAGAAACCCAGATTTTAAGTACCTTTTCATTGAATGAATGTTACAATCCATCTTTACATTAAAATGGGAAAAGATCTTGCAGAAGAGTTTGAATGTGGTTATACAGTTAAGAATTACATCACAGTGCAGACACATGGAAGGCTGTCCCTTAATTGTGGCATTCTGTAAGTTTTTTGAGTGTTTATTAAGATATAGCTGAAGTTGCTGTGGTTTTTTAATATATTCTGCCTTCTTGATTTTACAGCCCCTACCCCTTTAGTTTGTATATGTTCTATGTTGCAGCTTCTTTGCGAACACTGTTCTCTGTTAAACTGATGATTCAAGAGTGAATCAGTACATATTAGTGTATATAGACTGTGAAACTGTGCCTTAAAATGACTCAAGGCAACCCTAGGGGAAAAAAAAATAAAAAATCTACACTAAACATGTTTTCCTTGCCGAGATAATTGATGATCAGAGATATTTTAAGTCTGTGCCAGGAGTACAAATCACTGCATAGATGTCTCTCAACTGTGAAATTGCTCAGCCTATCCAAGGTCTACACTACTTAAAGTATTGAGTATTGAATATATTTTCACCTGTGTGTAAAATCTGAATAGTGGCATTGTATCTTCCTGCTACCTTTCAAGGCTTTTCCACAGACTGATTGACTACTCTAGAGGACTTCAGTAATGCAGATAAAACAACAGGATTAATCTTTCTGGTGTGCCTGCTTTAGTTTTAGTATATGTTGCATCAAAAGCTTTTCTGTGCTGGATGTGTACGGTCTTAATGTTTGAGTGTTGTTCCCATTAGCTATTGTTCAATTTTTGTTAGTATTAGATTAATGCTGCAGCACTGCTGTAAAGCTATGGTGGTGCAAAGGCACAGCACTGATCCGTGTGTATAGGCACAGACAGGCTTTCTTTTTGGTTGCTTTCTTGATATGTGATTTTTTTTATGGTGCTTTTTATTTGTTGAGAATTTTTTTCTATTTTAGGGTAGAGGTTTTTTGGTGGGTGTTTTTGTTTTTATCTAATTGTTTTGTTTTGCTATTCTGTGTTTGTGTGTATGTGTTAATGCTTTAGTATTAGTCAATCTATTGTCTGCTGCAGAAGTACTTGTTTGTCCTTGGGGAGGTGAGAGGAATTTTCAGAAGGGTACCGTACAGACTGAATACTAGTGATTTGTGCCAGTATCTTCCCTTCGAAGTAGATGGCTCCCAGCCCTGATTGAAGTGAAAAGTGTTTCCTAGCGTATGACTCAATGATTTGATAGCATCTCTAAACCTGGATGGGTCAGGGGGAGAAGTTTGTGTGAAGGTTAAAACTTTGGCACGAATCCAGGTTAAAGTCTTCAGCAGATACCCTTAAATGAGCACTTAATGCATCATCAGCTGCTACTCTAATAACACAGCATTACCTCTGGGCAAAGTTCAGGTTTACCCTTTTTTTTAAAAAAACATTGTGAATTGTTTAGTGGTTTAGGATTTAACCACTCCTTGTTGGTAATTAAAATCTCAGACAAACCATATTACCAGACTTTCCTTTCGAGATGTTTCCATATAAACTTCATAATGTCGTTTAAGCCAGACGGTTAGAATTGGAAACTTCAGTCATTTTTACCCTCATTATGTTAAAGGTACTTTGCCAACAGGTTCACTAACCAGGCATATCACCATAATGTAGGGGTTTGCATCAGTTTGTGAATCTAAATTACAGCTTTATTATATGCTAGAAATTCTAGATTCAGCTCATCTAAATATCAATAATGTAAATTTACCTCCCTTCTTTTCCTGTCCTGAGAAGGTTTCTTAGCAGTGCTGGTGACTGCATCTGGCTACACATTTAAATAGCAATCATTACTTTGAAGTGAGAAACTTCTGGAAACTGTCAGTTTTAAGTTATTATACTAGATATGCATATTTAAAACTCTGGAATTGAGATAGCAGCAGCCAGTGTTTTTTTCAGTGGATCTTTCTCAAATGATTTCTATTCTGGTTTGACTTGGGTGAAATAATTTAAAATCTAAATGCCTAGGTTTGGTGTTTCATTTTAGTATATTCAATATTTTTTTCTTAGGTTCTGCATTTGAGTTTCAGATCCCATCAGAAGAAAACTTGATTACATTTCTGGACTTCTGATTCAGGGATTCTTTTGTTGCAGAATGCTGCCTTGCTTTTTGCTAAGCAATTTTTCTTTCTCAATCAATAGAAATCATTTCTGCTGGTGGGGTGGGGGAGGAAAAGATCAATCTGAGCTTTACAGTATTTTGTTGTTGTTTTTAGTTCAGAGCAAAGTGATTTTAGACGATGTGATACCCTGACCCCTGGTGAACGAGCTGTTTCTTGCAGTGACCACTTTCCGGTGACTTGGCTCTCAGTGAATTTTCTAACAGCAAGGTGACACTGCCATGAGGAGATTTGTCAGATTTGGCAATAATTAGCATCACTGGAGGCTTAGCAGGAAGGTCAAGGTCAAACTGTCTCCTTGGACTGATTTCTTTTTTCCTCTCCTAGGGAGGTGATCCTAGCAAAGAGGGGTTGAGGCATTCCTGGGTTTAAATGGGGAAGGATAGATTTTTGTGCTTTTCTAGATAATTAGAGGCCTTTAGTCTCTGAAGTTCTCATCCTGCAGCTTTCATGGGCATTGATTTTCATTGGAAAAAAATTGGGCAGGGGAGAGAGAGACAGCAGAGGAGACTGCGTTACACTTCATTTATGAGAACCTGAGCTAAAATCTCAAACATATGCAAAGAGAAAATGTGCTCAGTGGACTTGGTTTTTTCTAAGTGTTTGTTTTCCTCAGAAGATCAGCCCTGCTACTGAGTTGTTTTAGCAATGTCCAGTCAGCAGAGTCCCGGCCATGAAACAGCAATGACCTTGCCAGTGCAGGGATATTTCTTTAGCAGCGTATGAGCACTGTTCAGATCTTCCCTCTCTGTGATCGTGCTCAGGTTAGTGATTTGATTTTATTTTTTCCTTTCGGGAGCTTAATGCTGCATTTTTTAAAAGAAAGATGTAAGTGAAGCAAGTAGGTAGAAGAGACATCATTTGGACACCTCATTTAAAAAAATATTACTTTAAATGCAAAGACTGAATTTAAGCATGTTAGTCTTTTCTTAAACTCAAGATTTCCTCACTGTTCTCTGCCAGAATAATAGCGGAGCTGTTCCCACCATAGCTGTCTGCATGGTGTGTGAAAGGAGGAGGTGATATTGCAAGTAATTATGTTGGTCTGGAAAATTATTATTCAAATGTAATTAAAATACCTTTAGGATTAAAGAACTGAGTAAGACTTGTTATTCTGTGATGTTAACTATCTTCTTAAAAACCTTCTGATTCTGGAGTCATTTTAGTAAAGAGTCTGGGCAGTTTCTGCCTTGCTGGCAAGCTCTCATGAATGTTCTGTTTAGTATATATTGCAAGATTTATTTTTTAAAAGTATTGATGAAAAGTAATCAGCTACTTATGTTGCCAATTCTTTTCCCAAAGCTAAAAAGAACCAGAATGACTCAGTTTTACATGTGGACTTGTAATTCTGGGCTCCCGTGTTCAAACACGATGTTCTTCATGTGTGGATTACTTACACACTTTCAAAATGTAGTGTATAGAAAAACTGCAGCATTTATTGTCAGGGGTTCCTGGGGCCAGTGGTCAGGCAGCTGTGGGTGGGGAACAGAATCAGACCCAGTGAGGGGAGCAGTGGTCAGACCCAGGCAAGGGTGGATGGGCAAGACTGTGGGGACAGGAAAGGGGTGCCTGGCTTGGTGGTGAGAGTTTGCAGACTGGCATCTTAGATTCTGCCAGTGCTAACTGAAATATAATGCAATAGGCAGTACTGACTCTGTCAAACACAGAGCCATTAGCCAACACTGGCAAATGGTGCGCCACAAAAGCTTGAGTTTTAGGAACCGAGGCCAACTCTGTGCAACATCATTTTATCTCTTATGGAAATTATTGACAGTAAATGTGCCCAATGGCTCACAAATGTGCAGAGTCTCGTAGCTGTCTCTTTTCTCTGAAGCTATTATAGACTCATAATGTTGTGCAGTAATGTCACAGAGAAAAGGAGGGTTTAGAGGACCCCAATGAAGGCTGTGGCTCTGGCAGTGACTGGGCTGTACGTGGACTGGAGATTTTCTTTTTGCTGCTCAAGTAACAGAGTGCACAGTTGGGTTCCAGCTGTGCTGAGTTGGATAGAAGAGGTTTATGTGCTCTTGGTTTCTCAGAAGAGTTGAGTGCTAAGTCTATTCACTTCAATTTATATCACAAGTTGAAGAATGTGTTACGATGCCTTTTCAGGTTTGAATGTTTACTTCAGAAGTTTTATTGCAGCCTTTTGATAATTTTTGCTAGCTACTTAAAGTGTGCATTTGTTTAAATAGCATCATTTTAGTCTGTGTACATAACTGATTTCTAAACACAGAAACACTGTCTAAAATAACAGGAAGAAAAACCCCTTAATTAGCCATTTTTAATTACCACCTGTTCCTATCATGAACTCCATAGCGTCTTCTAAAACCTGAAATATGGAATTATTGTAAGTGTTCTGTATTCTCTTATTGAGCTCTGTGATTCATCTCAAAGCCTCAAAGAGCTTGCTTTAAGAAAACCCCATGGTTAGTCTCTTCCTTAATATTGCAGTGCTTGAGTAGAATGGCATCTTATCCAATGGTTCTTGCACAGAACAGGACATCAGACACTGTCTGTGCTTCTTCCTGAGCAACAGGAAAACAAGTCAACAGTGTCTCAAATCCTGGATAAGGGAAGAGTTGACTGGCTTCACTGGACTACAAGGCAGAAACTGGCTGGAAGAATTTGATCTGAGATGAAAATCTGTGCCCTGAAGAGCCGTGGCATCCCAGTGCGCTTGATGGAATCTGCTTTATGTCTCTCAGGTTGTCTTAACAATGGCAACAGTCCCTAAATTACATTATTGTGCAAAATGTAAAATAAAAGTAGTGAAAATAAGTCAAATAAATTAAAAAAAAATAAATTATGTAGTCTAATAGTTCTAATGTAGTAATGTCAATAGCTGCTTTAAAAAGATACCAAAACGGACCTTTCCAGTTCTGTATGTATTCCAAATATACCTTGTCCCTTGCAAAGAGAATAATTTTGTTATTGTTATTCTGTTACTGGAATCTTTCTCATCATTGAAGAGATCTACATCTTCGTTCAGTGTTCTCCAAATTATTCTAAATATAACACTACAATATCTCCTCTTTATTCTCAGTCTGCTGTATCATGGCCCCAAACTGCGTGTGTGATGGTAAAGTTTGGCTGTTGATTTATTGCTCATTGCTGCCTTTCTGGCACACTGAAGTCATGGGCACGATTTCCTTTTGAATCCCACTGGGAATGGAATTCAAGAAGAGCATTGTTTTCCTAAAATATCCTAATTACAGAATGGTCATCATTCAGAGTTTTGGCTGTGTGCAGTCTTATGTGTTGGTAGCTATACAGGGTCTGTCCTTGCTGGCTGTGATTTGCTTTGGTCTTGTGTTTGTTTAGAGATCACCCAGTAATTTCCCTATCCTGAAAAGAAGCCATATCAATTATAAAAAGCCACAATCCTTTCCAACACAAACTATTGTATGATTCTGTGAAGAGATTAGATGAGGGGATGGGGGAAGTAATATTCACCTGCCTGTGCTGCCTAGTCTGCTTTTTGTTCAAGGGCTTTTTGCAGAATCCCTGTCAGCCCTCAGGACAGGAATGTTTTGTCTCACTGAGATCACAATCTACTTTATTGCTTTGAGCAGACCTATGCAAAAGCTGCATAACAAGGCCAGCATGGGAGCTATGGGCAGTATTTTTTCCAGAGGAGTGTGTATCATGAGCAAGGTGATCAACAGCCTTTGTTTCTGGTATTAGGATGAGCATTTCCAGAATGGCAGTGGATGGATCTTACTTTGTGCATAGAACTCTCATCTGGATTTTTTATCACTGTGGTTTGTCACCCTCATTGTTGTAACACATGGCAGCTCTTGAGAAAGAGAGAAGTTATTTCTTCTAAGCTTGGGAAATGTAATTTATTATTCTAATTTTCTTTTTATGAGTTAGTAGACAAAATTGCATCCCTCTTTTTACCTATTTTTGTTTTGGATATGGAAACGTGGTATGTACAAGATGTCTTTAAAAATTTAACATGTTGAAATAATTGTGCTAGGTGTCAGTGTGCTGTTCCTATCTTTCACCTTACAGGGGGAAGGACCACCGAGGAACACATTAACAAGGCAATCACGGTGTTCCAGAAAGCCTGATAGAAGTGTTCTGTGCATCAATTCCACCTATTAGCTGGTGGCTGGCTTAGGTTTTGGGGTTTTTTTAAGTTGCTTTTCATAGTGCATATTTGCTAAGAGATAGCATTCTTATCACAGGATGTTGTACA
Source organism: Empidonax traillii (assembly GCF_003031625.1). Classification (NCBI taxonomy): domain Eukaryota; kingdom Metazoa; phylum Chordata; class Aves; order Passeriformes; family Tyrannidae; genus Empidonax; species Empidonax traillii. The sequence goes on from NW_020955378.1 coordinate 1,601,887, forward strand.
TATTCATTTACAAGAGTTAAAAGGGATATGAGCTGTGGATCAGGAATTCCCTCAGCTGCAAACTCTTTTGAAATACAGAGTATGTTAGAAAAGTACAGTGTTACACTTCTTTCACATCGTTATTTCTAAATCCGGTTTTGGTGCCCGTTGGAGTCAGGATCCCAGGCAAGAGATCTTTGTAATAATGTCTGTACTGAGCCAGAGACCTTTTTATGTTATGTTCTTAGGATATTCAGGGTGGAGGTATATAATGGACGAAATGATATCTCAATTCTGAATATGTTAACAACGTTTTCTATAAAATCATCTCACAGTGAAGCAGGCATTCTTTCCTGTGATATTTGAATTCATAAAAGATGAATAGTATAGCTTTTGTGGAAGATTAGAGAGTGTTCAAGTAATATAAGAGCAGGGGACCTTTTGGCCTCAGAGCCATTGGGGAGGTAATTACTGTAATTGAACTGCACTGTTTCCTTTCATCACAGCTTGATGCATATACGGTATATTTTGCTTAATAATTTTATAAAACCTGTAATCTTAACTTACACATGCTGCTCTTTGGTGCATGAAGGTTTACAGTCTGTTTAAAAGGAACAGTCTGACGTACTTCATGGTTGGAGAGATGCAATGTGAGCAGTGACAGCAAAGAGAAAGATTGATCAGAACTACCAATCACTACCATGAGGGAAGTGTTGATGAAGACTCTCTGTGCTTTATAAACATCCAGTGGAATGGTTCCAAAGCTTCTCTTCTAATGCTTTGGCTACTGATTTAGATTAGTCATCCAAGTCTAACATTGCTTTTTAGTGAGTCTTTCTCACTTGATAGTGACAGCACTGGTTTCAAATGGAGGACGGAGCCATAAGAAAAAGCAAAGAGACCTACTTCAGTTGTTCTTACTTGTGTTGCTGAGTAGCTTTTCATAGCACACAGAGTTGCTTTGGCCAGGAGAAAAAGGACACAATATTGTTTGTATCTGTTGGCCCAGGTGTGAAAGGTCCCCTGCTTCCTTTCCCTAAAAAGTTTACAACCAGTGTGTCCTGACAGCTGTCCTGGTAGGCATTCATCTGGCTGAAGAACTTCACTTTCTGTACTCAAGCTTGAGCATGCTGACACAGAGTTTGGGGCTGCCTTCCTCCTCCATGCCAGCCTTCATGCCAGGAGATCTCTCCTGGTATCTCATTCCTTCAGGGACGAGGCTCATCAGAGGTTTCAGGTCTTGATTTTGGATAATTTCCTGACCTTCAAGTGCATCAAGAGTTGATCAGAGAAACATTAATTCCTATTCTTTTGAAAGCTGAGACATCTGTAGGCACCTGGAAATGGCTAAGTTCAGTTTTGCTCATTTTTCCACAAAGGCATCATAGGGACAGATTCCACAACGTATATAAGGAAGTCAATGTGGTCTAAAAGATAATCTGTTAGCACCATTTTTTTCTGATTTTTTGCAATTCAGTTGGGAGCACTAATCTTTTGACCTTCAGTTCCCCTTCTGCTCTCCCCATGACTGATGGAGACTAAGGAAAAAAGAACAAGGCTAGATCTAAGCTGATTTCCCAAGGGGTATGTACTCAAAGTTGGTTTTTTGGAGTTTGTTTTTGGTTTTGTTGGTTTGGTTTTGGGTTGGATTTCCCCCCCCCCCCTTCTTCAGGAAGAAAAGCCACCTCTCTGACCTGGGAGATTAAGTAGAAACATTCCTCTATAACTAGTCATTCCTCTGGGTGGAATTTCAAGTAGTGTGAATATATACTTAAGATGATTATAGCTGCTCCACCAAAGCAATAGCCACTTCTGTGTTTCATGTTTCTTGGGAAGCTGGAACTTAAGGGAAAAGACTTTTTTGCCACTCACAGAAATCCAAGAGCGTATCTGTCTCCACAAAGTACCAGTACCGCAGTGAATTTCTGTATTCTTATGTCTGGATCAGCACCACACCTGCCACTGCTGCAGATTACAATGTTTTATTCCTGCTCCTCTTTTCCCATAACTAAAGGGAAAAGACCTGATACAGGGGAAAAAGTGCCCTCTTGCTTACAACACGTGTACTAGCTTACTTTGCTGTCTGCTCCATCTCCCAGAGACACAACCTTCCCTGTGTTTTGTGAGACTGTGAAATTTATCATTCATAGTAACTGTACTCATGATATACATGACTGTCTGAAAAGAGTTTCTTCCTTGTTTTTATCTTGGAGATGTTTTTCCATTTTAATTTTAACCCTTTCCAAACTGCAAATTAAAGATGAAACTTCAGTTTCCATGTCTGTACGTTGAAAAAAAGCTTCAAACCCAAACTTTTGGCATTTGATACCAATGAAGATAAAAGCCTAAAAGGTCATGTAATGCTGTGGCCTTGCTTTCACAAGTGGTCCAGTTTTGGTGCTCCGTGTATGATTTCTGCTCTCTTTAAATAAAAGTCCAAACCACTTTAATAGGAGTGAGATACAGCTGTGTTGGTGTGTTATGCATTGTCCTCTGCAACTACTTTTCCATTGCAGATGTTTATCTGTGAAAGTGATACATAGGCACTAAAATTAGATGTTTTGGCAAATCCCACCTGTCAGTGCTAGAGGAGAAAATTGTACAGAAATTTTGAGACTGACCAGAATCCATCATAGGGTTTTTGTGAGCCTTTTTTTTTCCATCTTTTTTTCCTTTATATCAGAATCCACAGAAGGGAATGCGTTGAGTAGCAAGTCCAAGGCAGTCCCCAAAGCAAAACAAGAAGGAGTATCACTTTGCAAAAAGTTTCTAGAATAACTCCAGATGTTAAAGCAAGCTCTATGGCTCCTAACCCAACCTTCCTGGAGCTGGTCCTTGCAAATAGTCAGGAACTTTCAGTCTGTGAACAGCCAGCCAGCTATAGCTTCAGACAAAAGAAGGGAAATAGGCATTGCCCAGAGGGGGAAACTTGTGGAGCTGTACAAGTATCTTGCTGTAAAGTTGTCAGTGGAGTAGAAGCCATGAAACATGGATGTTGGATCGTAACATGTAGGATCTTCAAGCACCTTTGAAAAAAGACATGAAAAGAAAACGAGGATTTCATCTATAAATTCCTCCAAAGGAGGTGCTGTTGTTAGATCCCCACGCACTATCCACATCTCCTGCAGTACATGGGTGAATTTATTAGTTTAGGGTGCTAGCTATTCTTTGCCTGGGATAAATATAAATACTTTTCATTTGTTATTAAAAATATTTAAAAATTGTGAAAAACCTCCTAGGTAATAGAGATTAAAATCAGTGTTTGAAAAAAGAGAAGATGGAAAAATGTTCTGCTGATCATCATTCACTCCAGAGACAGAAAAAAACCTTATATCCTCTTTTCTGCAATATCATGATTTTTGATAAAAGACAGGCCTTGTGTAGTAAGTAGGAAAGCCTGGATGGAATATGCAGCTTCATTTAGTAAAAGCTGATTTTGGAAGGATGTTAGTTGATCTTACAAGGACAGTCATTAAAGACATGTCCGTTTCATGAACAAAACTGTAGCTTCCAGGCAAATCATCTGGGAATTGTGATTTCATTTGCAAGTGTGCTTCAGTGACTTGGTGCTCATGTTAGTCCTCTCCAGTAATTCCTCCATACTGCATCATGTCACCCTACTGGCGGAAGTCAAGACCCTAAATTTCATTCATTTATAAGGAATTCACCTGCTTAGCTGATGAATGGTCCTTAACCATGTGTTATTGGGAATATTGAGGTGAAATATATAATAGAGAAGGCGTAATATCCCCTGAATCTGGAAAGACCATTGTCCTCTCTTATGAATAATTGCTTTGTTCCTGCTAGGATAGCCAAGGGGCCTGGCAGACTTTGCATGGAGAAATTGGAAGATATATAACAGCACCTTGCAGCTGAAAAAATCAGCATCTTTTATGGACTAGGTAGCAGTACCAAGGAGAAAACTTGCCCCAAGGCTTACAGGGTCAATAGCATGAAGGAAAACCTGTCCCTAGAATATCCTCATGCATTGTAAGTCAACTTGATGTTTTTGTTGGGTTTTTTTTCGTACTTGGTACCAGTAATAAAACACCTTGTGGTCTCTCCAAGTGTCAGAACTCATCTGGGTGGGTGATAAATGGTGTCTCGCAGATTGGAAAGGTTGCTGCTATATATCTTCCCGTGGCTCTCCAGAGCAAGATAAAATACAGGAAGCAAGCAGCAGAAGCAATATTCGTGCCTTTTTGCCAAGAAGGCTCTAACTTGCAGTTCTGATTACCATAAGAGCAGGATTTTAAACATACTTCTTTCTTCATTAGGACATTTCAGGCTATCAGATTTAGCTCTCTGTTTATAGCAACTCAAAAATAGATGCCTTCATGAAATGGGGGTTACTTTCCTGAACTTTATAGCAAGCTAACAAACCTGGCTTATTCCTCTGTTGAAGTAAAAGCATTACTGTGAATTTAATGTCTCTAATGTATTAGTACTTTCATGTTTTAGTTCTATTGCTGCCTTAGATGCACTTTTTCTTATATTCATTAAAATGATCACTTTCAATAGGCCTATGTTTAGCCTGCTAAGGGAAGAGAATCTGCCTAAAATGTTAATATATCCCGATGAAAACCCTTCTGGCGGTGTTACCTATGTGGATATATAGATGAGGCATACATTCTCTTTGGTCCTAAAGTGAAACATTGATTATTATGGTCATTTGTTGAGTTGGAAGCCTTCTTGGATGAGAACCAGAATGGCACTTGTACTTTGGAAAAGTGTTCCTAATAGCCATAACCACAACTTTCCTCAATAAATAAACATTAAGAACACTATTGCTGTTACAGAATGAAAGTGGGGAAAATATGTTCTGTAATAACATCTACTTGTTAAAATACCATGGTGTACTGAAAACATTAATATGGGCATTAGTTATTTATAATGGACACTTGGTGGCAGATTTGAGCAGGTGTCTTTTTCAGTGGCCAGAGGTAAATAGGGACACATAATTCTTAATTCTGAGCTGTCCATATTTCCATATTTAAAGAGTAATTACTTTTTGTACACTGGAGTTGATGATGCAGTAAAAATCCTCTTATAATAATTTTCACATAATCATAGAATCATTAATAAAGAATAGGAAAATTCTGTTTACTTGAAATTATCCTTCCCTTCCTTTTCCTTTCCTTTATCCAGCAAGATGCGTTTCCTTGATCAAAATAGAGAATATTTTTAAGGTTTATAAATGTAATTTTCTATCAGAATTTTTCATTATATTAAATTGGACACCTGACGCACCTGTGATCTGCGATAAGAGACACTAAGGAAAAACACTGGGTAGGTATAACTTCTATGTAATTGAGGAAGGCAGAGGGAAGTAATGGTTATAGAAGTTGTACCAGCAGATTAATTTCCAGGGGTGCTTCATATTAGTAGAAGAATGTGACACTTATTGTTATGATGGAAAGTTGCCATCCATTTTAATGTATCTGCACACATTATTAAAGAGCATAGAAAGAAAGGGAAACTGTAAAAATATATGTAGTTTACAGTTGTGGTAGTGATTTAGTCTGTTACTTTGTGAAACTTTGACTACTGACAAAGACTTCCAAGCAGAAAGTATGTAGTACTGGGGATTTGCCAATGCTATTTGCAAGTGAAAAACATTCCGAGGTTTTCTGAAAATTTGGCACTTTTTTGGTGCTAAAATGTTAGTGAGCATTGATAGCTCATTTCCATTCATCTCCCCTGGGGAAACGAGACTTTTGTAGTCCTGCGATCTCTGAATGCAGGTAGTGGGATGGAGGTGATAACTTCAAAATCAGTTGTCCAACTTAGGCAATATTTGACAGAAAGATGAAATTCCAGTGATTATGATACTGCAGGCTTTGGAAAAGGGAGAGCCAAATACAGTTCAGTTTGAGCACAGGTACATTAGACATTGGAGAGTTCACATGGGAAAGAGCTGGTGAAAATGGCCCGTGCTGGACTGATGTGTTTACCAATACTTTTCTTACTGTGATACTTGTAAATAAAAGATTATCAAATGTAGATCAGAACAACCTCTTAAACTTCTGTTTTGTTCTTGTGTCTGATCTAGTTCTAGGAAGATTTACACTTGCACAAGGAGCCAGTAATAGAGCCGCAACACAGCATCGTGTTCTGCTTAGACTCCTTCAGAACATAACTTCTTTTCTAACATTGCTTCTGATGTTTGTAAATGTCACTCCTATTGCTTGTAGATTTTTTAAATAAAAAAAGAAAATAAAAAGGTCATTTTTAAAAATGCTAACTTGACTTAAGGGTTATATGATAAAGTCAAGCTAAGAGGCACCTTTTACCTCTTATGTTGTCCCTAAAATTCTTAAAAAGCTTTGTCCACAGCATGTTGGGAGTCTTGTTCCAGCCTGGGAGTAGGTTCATTCCACAGTATGCACTGCCCTATCTTCCATAACTCTCAGTTTCTGCAATAGGGAAGACATGGAAATTCTAGGCAAATTCCACCTCAGGAACATTCCTGTTCTTGAGAACATTCAAAGCTTAGTGACGTAGTCTATGAGTGCTGTCCTTCATTGTAAGAAAGATGGCCTCCCTACCAGTATTTATCTCAATTCAAATGTCTTTTATATAGGTTTACAAATGTATGGAGCCATTTCTTTTTCTTCTTCCAGCTACTGCCATATTCACATCTGTACCTCCCTTAATTGCATTGGATGCAGAAATATCTCTTAATAGAATGAGCACCACATTTTTCAGTGTCACTGCAGTCCCATCCATCAGGAACTTTATCCATCATCTAATTGTATTAACCTTGAATGATTTCACTAGTTCAGCAGAACAAAAAAAGAAAAAAAAGCCTTTACCAGTTCTATCTCTGTACTTTGAATGTAGAAACTGCTCAAATATATAGGCAAATAAGCACAGAGAGAGCCTATCATTTGGGAAATCAGTCATTAGGCTGTTACCCCATTACAGTGGGCAACAAAAAAAAACCAAAGAAAAAAAATCATAATCTTTTGGGATTTCTGTTAACCTCAATCTGGAAAATGTTTTCAGAATATATCTCAATACTTGTGCTGATCATATTAAAGGCACTAAACAAGAAAATTTTTGCATCATATATTTTCTTGGTAAAATCTTAGGCTATTTAAGTCCATGCAAAAGGCAGCAGAGTATCCACTAACTTCTCTTCCACTTTGGGATCCAGCATCATCTGGCAACCTCAAATTTACAAGAAATTTAGAAGAAAAGGTTGTGAAAGCTGGACATAGGATGAATCAGTGACTCTTCTTTGCATAAAAGACAGAAATGTGTTATTTTGGGCACAGATTTGGAGGAAAAATTTAAATTTCATAAAGCTTTTTTTTTTTTTTTTTTGGATGAGAGTGGTGGTGGTGGTGGTATATTTGTTATGATCCCAAATGTGTGTTGCGTTATGACATAGGTCACATTAGTCTGAACTTGAAAATAAATAATCATTGAAAAGAATTCTATTCCTTTGTGAAAACATGTCCTGTCTTCAGATTTTGCTGAACACTTTGTCTGTATTTTTTGAAGAGCCTGTTTTAAAAAACCCAGACAAACCATTAGCAGGACTTAGAAGCTCTATTTAAAGACTTTAGTTCTTAATTTTACCCTGCTTTGATGTAATTATGTCTGGAAAAATGTTACATACTAAGTCCCTAGCTTCATTGAACATGAGCAACAGCTTCCACTGTTCCAATTACAGCAAACAGGTCTAATTCAGTGGCAGCCTGCAAATCCATCAAGAATGGTGCAAGATGTGGTTATCCCACCATGCTGTAGCATACAGAAAATAGCGAATGAAAAATTCCCTTCACGTACACACAGGTCACCGCTCAGGACCATTTAACTCCTGGGCTTATAGCAGGAAAATGCCTTGCTGGTTGCCATGCTGTAATTTCTATTGCTTGTTAAATAAAACTAACAAGGACAACAGTAAAAATTCAGGTCTGTTGTAAGTACTTTTAAGTAATCTGTAATAGTAGTTGTCTGTGTTTATTCTAGACATTATAAACACTTGTGGTAAGGCTTTTTGCAACATATCTATCTGTGTCTTCTACCTTAGTCTTTGCTGGAGAAGGTGGGTTTTACACAAAATGTTTTTCATTTAATATTTGCATCTTGTTTTAAAAAAATAGAAACTGATATTTGCCATTTAAATAAAGGCATTGGACTGAATAAATAATTGAATTAAAAATGGAGAGTTATCCAGGCATCAAATTTGTTTAGTAATTTTTCTTCAGAGTGCCACTGTGTATGTATTTCTTTTCTGCATGACAGTTGATTAATCTGTTTCGACAGCTACTTAATTTTGCTAGCTAAGATATAGGGCTGAGCGTCTATTAGCAAGTATTTCTCGTGAGGCACTTGCCTCTGGCTAGTTTCTTATTTAAATGAAGAGCTCTCTAAAGCACAGCAGTAAATGTACCTGGGTGTGTTTGAAATATTATGCCTGTCTCTGTAACTAATCAGAGAATGGCATAGAAATGAGACTGAAAATCAGCATGTGAAAATCAGTGTTAATATGGGGTTCTTCTCCTCTGTTTTCTTTTGAAGAGGAACTAATTAGTATTTACTTTTTCCTCCTTTAACTTTTATTGTATCTCTCCTTTGTTTTTTAGGACATTCTTATTTTAGCTATTCCCTTATGCATTAAAAATGTCAAGTATTTGTAGTGTGCTATGATTTTAAAAGTGTCACCATTTGTGCTATTCTGGCTGATCAGAGATGGATTGTTGAGTAATCTTGGTTGAGCATTTGAAAGAAACAGGAAACAGCAGCCTCTCCTATCCACATCTTTATTCTGAGCAGGGAAATTAAATGAAAAGGCTGAAGTAGTGCCTGAGTGTGCAAATGTGACAGGAGCAGAGGGAGCAGCAGCTGAGGGACAGCACTATGGCACACTCAGTCCAACTCTCAGCTGCCTCTTGCACCCAGCCGGGGTCACTCAAGCTTCTTTCAGGAGCTCTCTGTGCAGATACAACTAGGGCCATTTAAATAGCAAGAGTTTCTCCATGTGCCAGGGAGAGATTAAATTACTTTGTGTTCTACTGATGTTCTAGCCTGCTGCAGTTGAAGGCTTTTTTTTTTTTTTTTTTTTTTGTTCTCCAACAAACCAGAGATGTGGTGATCCCATTCTGGGGGGTGGGGGAAACACAACCAAGCCAAACCAAAAAAATCTCCAACTGAATAGAAAAAAAAAACAAAACAAAACTCACAAAAGGGGAAAATGTTTTTTGCTTGTCATCTGTATTAAATTCTTGAGTAGTTGCAATGACTGTGAGACAAGGAAAGAGCTGGTCGGTTAAGGGACAGTGTTGAACAGCTGAGTAAGGGGGAAAATTTTTGATGCCTCTGAGTTCTCTGAGTGATTAATGACCAAAATGTTTGGAGAAAGAAACTACTCTTTGAAGAAGCATGGGTTGTATTTGGGTCTAGATAAAAATAAAAAATGTGTCGGGTGGAAAGATGAAATGGGTGAAAGGAAGTATCTTCTGATCATAACTTACCTGCTAGAAGTGAGAAAATAACCATTTCTTAAAAAAAGTCCTTGGTTGCTGACCTCTAAATATACTTTTAGACCTTTTTCCCCCTATTTTTATTTTCTAACAGATGACAGTTAAAAAGCCATCTTATTTCCTACTGAAACATTTCATTTCCTTTCAATTTGCTTTCTGAAGTCTTAAAATGACTATTCCTAGTCCTGTCCTGGTGGCATTTAAATAAAATTGAACAAAGTGTGTATATTGTCTGAACAGAAGCTACAAGAAAGGACAGCCATAAGGAGGAGCATGTTTGTGTGAAATTGTTTGAGCTATGATATTGTTTTGCATTGCATAACCAAATGCAAATATTACATTGAAAGAAAAATGCTAAAGGAAGCCACAAAGACTAGAGAATAACTGAAAAAAACTAAATAAAGGTCACATGGGGTAAAATCCAGTGGAGGATCTAAAAGGTGGATTCTGGTTTGGCATGTGTGACAGCAATGATGAAAAAATACATAATGGAGCAGTATGTGCGGGAGAGGGCAAGAAAAGTGAAAGAAATAGAGATTAAGGGAACAAGAGAAAAACTGGAATATAAGAGCAACAGAAAGATGAATAAAGAAACAATAAAAGATTTGAAATAAGATGAAATTGAGCTTTAAGAGACTACATGGGGAATTAAAGCAATAAAGAAAGAAAATTCAGAGTTGGGGTAAACTGCTGTCTTTGGCAGTTGATTCTTAAGAAACTTTGAACGTTGTATATAATTTTTTTTCAAATACAGTGTTAATCTGGTGGCACTGATATCATTTAACCTTGTAAAAATTGTTGCTTTCAGGGAACAGTTGCCACAGAAGTAATTTCCTGGACAACCCCAGCAATTTTGAGTGTTAAAAAATAAAAGGCTACAAGCAATTAATGGAACTCTCTGTTAAGTACTTGCTGCTAAAAATCCCTCTTGAAATGCTGTTTCTAGGATTATGCCCCCTGTAGTTTTTTAAATATCCCAGAACGGGTAGAGTTCCCACTACTCCCCTCAAGCAATTATTTCACAATTTAAGAAAGCTGTGAAGATATCTTCTGAGCTCGGCTGCAGTCTTTGTCTTTTACTCAGTTAATTGCACATCCATGGACTAATGAGAGGCAACTCATTCAGTATTAGCTTTTGTCCCTTGCAAAACTGTTTCCAAGTCCCTTCATGAGCTGTTGTTTAGCTGAATTGCATATGTATTTGAAACTACTTTCTTAGCTATTTTTCTCATTTCCTAGGACATATTTTAGCTCTCCTGTGGTTCTTTTCTGTACTCTCTGCAGTTTTTTCTTCTTTCCCCTACACTATGCAAAATTGGGAGTCCTGATTTTACATGGATACCATGGGGGGGTACAATTACTGTCATATCTTTATCTGCATTGTCTCTAACTTGCAAAATTTGATATGAAGGTCAGAATTAAGCACATATATTCTAGGTGTGATCAGATCTAGGGGTTGTTGGATCAATTTTTTTTTTTTAATTTTTTTTTTTTTATTTTTTATATGGTGAAATGGAATCCGCAGCACCCAGATTTGTTGCCATAGGCCTCCAGTGCTTGCAGCCAAGGATGAGCTGGCAGGCTCTCACAGCAAGCCCTGTGCTGCTCCAGTGCCTCCTCTAGCATGGATGTGAGCAGCGGTTGCAGCCTGGCTGTGGTTGCTTTAAACATCCACACATGGAACATGCTTGGGCAGCAATGTCACCAAGCCCTGGGGTGACTTCATCCCAGTCCTGGCAGACCTCAGAGGTGGAGGGGATGTGTGGATCCCAGCTCTTGGTCCCCCAGGATCTGGCAGCTCCTCAGCCCTCTGCTTCCAGGGGAGAGCACATGGTCAGGGAGAACCCAAGGAGGCAGAAATGGGGCAAAAGGCAAGCTTGATGTGTCAATCAAGAGAGCTTAATTAGGTAATGACTATTTTAATTTTTTTTTTTTTTTAATGGACTGCAACCCATACAGTTAAAGGTCTGAGATCCCTTCCATGCCCCAAGTGGGATGTAGTTTGCTGTGCTGAAATGTTAGCATTTAATTACAGGCATGTCCAGCATGTGTATCTAAGTAAGATGCCGCTTCCATGGACAATAAGTTGGTAGGAACTTGAAGATATTCAGCATAAATAAACACAGATTGCTGGAATTCTCATTTGTGGACAGCAGTTAAATATTCCAATAAGACAACAGTGCAGTAATAGTAAACCTGAGTTGCTGCAGGCCTACAAATAATTTGTTTGCTAAAAGTTTTGAATTTTTTCTGGAGTCCTACACTGGACAGTAGGACATGGTTTTCCATGAGGTTTTGGGATTTGGTTTGTATGATCATGCAAGCCTCCTTTAATTCCAATTCCAAATCTTCAGTATTCCAGTTACTGAAACTCTCCTTGTTCTTTAAGTGCAAGTTCTGCTCCAGTCTTGCTGTGGTTTCAGTTACCACATCTGCTGAATAAAGAACACAAGTAGGTCAGTCCTACCTGAGTAACCTGATCTTGGTTGTACTAAGCCCAGACCTAAAATCTATCCCTGTCCTCAGCAGTAGCTGCCACAGGTGTTTGAGAAGGCCTCTGAAGACCACATAGTCAGGATGTGATCCTTTGATGGCTTCCAGCACATCACAGTCACAGATTTCATAAATTTTAGGAGACTACTTGCTATTCAATAGTTGTCAATGGATTTTTCTTCCATAAAGTTGCCCAGCCATTTTGTGAAATTGAGGTAAGCATTGCAAGTCCTTTGGCTTAACAGTGAGATGTGTAGTGAAATATCCTCTGTTAAAACCTGCTATGTGATACCATCTTTTGATGCCCCTTAATGCTTGTGTAAGAAGGCACTGAACAAGCATTACCTATTTATCATTCCAGATTTCTTAGATTTCTTTTTTTCCTGTCCCATTCCAGTTTTATCTTTTCCAGGTTTAAGGGTTCTGGTGTATACAGTCTGTGTCCTCTTTTGTAATATTTCCTAATTTGCTTTATTTCAGTTTGGGTTACTGTGCCTAGTGAGCTTTGCACTCATTCCATCAGTAATTCGTAACAATAGATATGTTCATTTGGTTTCTTTCTCTGAAATCCTAACTTTGAAATCTCATTCCTTTGTGGTGATAAGTATTTCAGAGCCAACCACGATATAATTTTTTTTCCTCACACATATCACTTCATTTTAATTTATATTTTGTTTTGTCTTTCTTACCACTCAGTGCCTTGAAGCTCTTCTACAACATATTGAATTGGCCTTTGTTTTTACTCCATGGAATAGTTTATATTCTCCCCCACATTTGTTACTGCACTGTTCATTCCCTCATCCAGATAGAACTTGCCCCCTTCCTGACTTTTTTTTCCTTTTCTTTTTTGCTGATCCAGCTTTAGATATGCAAGAGAAAATAAAATTGATACCTCTCTCAATCTTGAAGAGGTTTCCTAAAGCCTCATGCAAATTTGACTCAAGCCTGTGGCTAAACCTTAGCAGCTCTAAAGATACCAGCATTACCTTCTCCTATCACTGACAGGCTATTCCACCTGCCCATCAAAGATAAATTCTCTGCCTAAAGGAGGCACAGCAAAGACAAGAGGAGGTACTGCAAAGGCATTTAGCAAAAGAGGAATTCACATCAGAAAGCACAGAAGAGGCAGATGCTGTGAACTTATAGGCAGAAGTAGAGGGGAGTGGGGAAAAGACCACCAGGATAACAGCAGATCAGTCAGTCCTGATTTTTCCTCCACCTCTGAACCCACAGTGATTTCAGTTTTTGCATCATATCTTTGCAAGGTTTTGTTTGAGGAACTCAGAGCCTGCAGGTGCAGTGGCTTTTTGCTAAACTGTGGTAGTGATAGTGACACTCTAAAGAATAACAAGTGTTTCTAACAAGGTGCTTCAGATGAACAGATAGTTTATAGATTAGTGTCTGCAAATTCATTGCCTAGTCCTTGATATTTTTAGAGGAAATTATTAAGGTTGTAGTAAACAGATTACGTTTGATCATTTAAAAACACTTGAAAGATACGAGTAATGCATTCCTTTACCTTTTTATGGCATGATATTTCCTCTTTTCTTCCACTTCCAGATTATAGATACACCTGATTAAGTACACCTGTGGCTGTACATCTCCTAAATATTTTGTCATTCATGATGCATCTCCCTGGTATTAAACTAGTGCTCATGCCCTGCAGGATTAGTTTTGTCTATTAAAAAAATAGCCACAAATGTATTTTTCAGATAAATATTGCAAGGAGCACTGCTGGTTCCAGTTTGCTTACCAAAGGGACATTGTGTACTTGGAGGAATAGAAACAATCCTATTCACTAGAATGAGAAATTTTGATATGCGTGTTTCCCATTCACAATGAACAACTGAATTGGACAAGCAGAAATATTATTTTTACTGAAGTAAAATAAACATCTATAGCAGTGTTTGGTTTAACAGGGAATTAACTGATTAATCATTGAGCTTTTGGGGTCAGCTCAGGAAACATCACAGAAACATAATGGTTTGGGTTGGAAGGGACCTTAAAGATCATCTATTACCAAGCCCCCTTTCATGGGGCGTCCAAGTCCTTTTTCTTCCCAAAATAACCATTAATATGTAATTTCCTTTAATGGCTGTTGTTCGCTGTGTAGCCTCTCCTTCTATGTACAGTTTTGAAAAACTTAGGTTCTATTTGGCTAAATAAATAAATAAAAAAATTCTAAATTGGTGAAGAGCCCTATCATTTTGTCCCAAAGGAAACCAAACACTGTGCAAACTTGGAATATGCAAAGTGTAGTAGATTGACTTAGCTGGCAATTTGAAAAGAGTCTGTCATCAAGTACAGTAGACATACTTTACATATATTTGAAAGTATTGTTATCATGGGAAAACAATGTAGAACATATTACTTTTCCATTCAAGACCTAGTCTTTCTGTAAGCTTAAATGTTTTGTGGATTGGTTTCTTGCTTTCTCTGTTTTGGTTTTTGTTTATTTTTTTTATTATCTTATTTTGTTTCCCTTAAGCTACTCAAAACAATTTTTTCTGGAAAAGAATACTTAGTAAGTTTAGGTAAAAGAAAATCACCAGCTTTTCATTTTGGTGAATAAATCCTATACTCATGTGTCACAAAGCCTTAGGGTTTAGCAGGTCATGATCCCTTGTTGCTCAAACTATTCTGATAATCTTTTTCTGTCAAATCCAGATGGTTTCGTTTAACATTGTTTCTTTATTCTGTTAGAATCTGGACAATCCAAATTCCCCAAACAGTGACAGTTACTTTTTTACCATTACCAATAATCTAAGGAATATGAAAAACAGAATATTATAACAAGATTTATTACACAAGTTAATAATCTATAAAAACTTCAGCAAAGCTTGTAAAATTAAACCTATTAATTAATTAATCTTATGTACCTGTAGGAGCATTTGAGCTTCTTAACCAGGTCAGTAGTTTAGCATCCAAAGTGGACTATTTAATAACATTTGCTTGATGTTATTGTAGATTTTCCAGTATTTAGTCATTCTTAAATATTAGTTGTATTTATCTAAATGATGCCTTTAAAATTAGTAAATTCAACTGTACAAATTGTATCTTCAGTTTCTAAGTATAAAAATCCTGTCCTGTTTGCATCTATGTTTTCTAGAACCAGAAGAGAACAAACACCCAGTATTCCTAACAAAATTCTTAACACCCAGTTTTCCTAATAAATTCTTAACTTTTATCTGCTAGGACTGCTGGCAGCAGCCCAGGGTATTCCTAGAACACGCTGACGAGGTTTTGCACCAGGTGACAGGCAGTAAAGGCACCAAATCCTACAGGTAGCATTTAGCTCCCAGCAGGCAATTCCCAACTGTGCTGCTTTGTGTGTCAACCATAAAATGTGTGTTGTCTTTCTGAAGCCTGACTAAGCAGCTTTGGATATTACAAAGGCTCTGCTGCATGTTTTAATTTGCATAGATTAGTCTTTTTTATTACATTGACTAATCAGGAGAATATCTTAGCCCAGACATGTTTATAACCTTGTGTGGTCGTGTTTGGCTACATAGATAAAATACCCTCTCATTTGCATGATTATTGCATCAAAGCAGTACTCATAGAAGGCCAAAACACTAATTTAATAGTCATTCCCTGCCTCTCTTCTTTGTCTTTCCCTTTTTCCTTCCAGAACCCAATTGTCCAAATCCTCACCTTTTTCAATATCTTCACTTCAGTGAAACCTTTTGATGGTTTGATGACTGAGCTACTTTGTTCAATTTTCTGGCTCATAACCAAGTGGAAATACTGAATGTGGATTTGGCAAGGATGAAGTTTGCTGTGGCTGGAGATGGCACTGCTCAGCATTTGCCCTTCTCCACATCATGCTGGGCAAACAGGAAAATTCAGAGGAAGGAGATGAAACCATGGAGGGAACAGAGAAAGGGAAAGATAGAGCAGTAGTTTACTGTAAAGAAAGTCTTGGGAAGACTGAGGACAGTCTTTTGGGTGTCTGAAGGCCCACCATAGAGTGGCTTTTGTGGCTTCTTCCCCAGCCAGGGGCTGGCAGGCACGAAGAAACCCCTTGATGCTGAACTGCTTCTCCGTGCTCAAAACATAAACTACCCTAAGTAGAATAATAAATAATAGGTTTCACATAAAATTCAATAAAATAATAGGTATATGTCTTTTTATTTCAGGAAACAAAATTATGTCCAAGTGTTACCAAATCTGCAGAAATGCAGCTGCTGCACTTGACTCACTAAACTGTATGAATGCAGGATAAAGTCTCAAGGAAGCATCTGGCCTTTCAGTTCTAACAGATGGATAAGAAAAGGCATAGCACAAATTCAGGCCTGAATACTCCTTCCAAAATTTCACTGAGATTTGTATTAGCAGATTTAGGCTTTAGTATTTCATATCAAGCATTTGATACCTCTGTAATGAAAACAGAAATCTTTGCCTTAGATTCTGATAGTAAGGAGTGATACTTAGAAATAATAAATCAGTCGAAAGAGAAGCAAATTTAAGGATTACACATCTAAACCAATCTGGCATCACAGTTTTGTAAGATTTTAATAAAATATAGTGGATAAACTTCCAACAGTGAATCCCAACACAGTTCTGAAAGCTGAGAAAATGCCATTTTAAAGTGTGGGTTTTTTTCATTCTTTACAGAGAGGGTAATCAGGCATTGGAACAGCCTACCCAGAGAGGTGGTGGATTCACCATCCCTGGAGGTTTTTATAAAGAGATTGGATGTGGCCCTTAGTGCCATGATATAGTAATTGGAGTTGGATCAGGGGTTGGACTCGATGATCTTGCAGGTCTTTTCCAACCCAATCTATTCTATGATTCTATGATTCTATGATTCATCTTGTTTGGAAAATGGGAATTTTTTCCTAAATTGATTTTTGTGGAAATAGAAATAATGTGTGAGTTTAACCTGAGCTCAACAAAGAATTAAGATAAAATACTTGGAAATACTTTGGAAAGCCTTTGGAAAAGTGGCAGCTTTTAAAATGAGGAAATCCACATATCTGTGTGGACATATATGAGAATTTTTCAAAACAGTGGTTAAATTTAGAAGAATTTAACCTAAATGCTGCTTAAATAACTTTTTGAGCTTTCTTTTTTTTTTCTGATATTTCATCAGAAAATGTAAGAAACTCACCTTCCCAATGAGTGGTGTACTTACAACCACTGCCTGAGCAACTAGAAAGAGCAGTAGTGACTCTCTTAAGTGTTCCGGGGAGACACATCTGTCACAGCCTGAGCTTATTAGATCTAAGCCCATTACAAACCAGTATTGGCTGCACGCTCCCAGTGCTGTCGTAAACAATTCACTTACTTTCCTTATACAGTCATCTAAGCACTGCTCTTAGCAAAGAAAGCAGAGTAAACTGTCCTTATAGATGGATGAATGTGCAGTCTGATTTATTCTATCAATTCTGCAAAGCCAGCTGTTTGACTTAAACCAAAGACCATGAACTACAGGTCAAGTGACCATCAGAGAACAAGGGAAAATGTCTGATGATTTCAGAGACAGGTGGAGTTGTCCTTGTCCTTATGCTGCCACAGAAACAACAGACAGTCAAGATGAGGTGTATTTTTACTCTCACGTATGTTTTTGTTTTTTATGTGGGCTTTGACATTTATTTCTTTGTTCTATCAATCTGTATGTTACCAGTTCCATTGCTGACATATTCATGCCTTCCAAGTTAAAGTATAGGATCGTGGAGCCCTCATTTGTTTCAAATCTACTTGTGTTTGGAATACCTACAGTGCACAGTAGAAGGGTTAACTGTGGAACTGTAGCATCATTTGTTGTTTTACTCTGCTTTTCCTTCCCTCTTGTCTTTTAATGTGGGGTTAAAGAGCTGATTGAAACAAAACGCACATTTTACCAGCCTATTATCTTTCACTTTGAACACCTATTACATATTGCTGTGGAGTTTCAATTCTAAGCTGAAGTACAGATGCTTCCATACATATTCTAGATGATTGGAAAAGTGTATCACTGTACCATACCAGAACACCTCTTAATAGCACTGTTAATAATGGCTTCCTGAAAATGCTTCCTAATAGCTATAAAGATCCATTCCTTACCCTTGCCTTCACCCACATTCCAAACCTTATTTGCTAGAATTTCTATGGTATAGTGTGTGATATTTTTATTAATACATGTTCAAAAGATGGCGTTATGAGAAGCCAGAAGTATAATTTTCTATTCGCGGCTTTTAACAAAACCTGTCTATTTTCTGATCTTACTTACTCTGCCTAGTATCGTAGAAATCATCTGAGCTTTTCCGGAAATCTAGTTTTGTGTTACTTCCTGCTCAGAATGGTAAGTTCTAATTTTTATTTGGTATGCATGAAGTGTAGTTTTCATTAATTCTTGCTACCACATTTTTAGGGAGAAAAATGAGAGAGCTAGGGTAATGGTTTGTGTCTTGATTTTCCATGCTTTTTGTTTTTAATTTCCTTAGGGTATTGTGAATTGTGGAGAACACTTTAATGGTTGAGACATGATAGCATTTTTTTTTAAAATTATATTTACATTTTAAAAATGAGGAGAGCTGTTCAAGAGTTCAAGAGCTGAGAACTGTCACTCCAGGGTGGGCAGTCAGTGCTACATTTAAATTCAGACCCATATTACTAAGACAGTCATAATTTAAAGGTGAATTTATTGAAACTTAGCCCCCTGTCTATCAGTTTCTGGTGAGAATTAAGTTCAATGAACATGTGTACAGTTTTGCCATGGACCAATCTTTGTGTATTATCATAAAGTTGAGTATTTACCAAGTGATCTTACCCAGCCTTGGAAATCTTTTCAATATTTTGATTCTTGCAAGTTATTCCATTTTGAATTACATGAATACGTTGCAGGATGAAGCTCTCAGTTTTCTGTTTCACTTATTGCTTTGAATTATAAACTGTATGCTGTTACCAGGAAATCAGAAAATTTAAGGCAACACTGCTTAAGGTTGTCTTAAGGTGCTTATATTTTGTTTGGTTTGCATAAACCTGGCTTGTTTCCTTCTTATTCAGTGTAAACTAATGTTTATATTCCTAGAAGAAAGCTTAGAGAGGACTAGGGGAGGCACTTCACAGTAGTTGAATAGTGAGTAGCTTTTCACATGTTCCTTGTTTTAGGTAATTTGGAATTTTGTTGAACTCCACTCCTTTAAGCACCAGCACAAAGGTGAATGCCAACACTTCTGTGACAGAGCTGTGCTCCTCTTGGCACATACACCATCAAGCGTTCTGTGTGATAGCTCTCTTTACATTCATATTGAAAATTGATTTACAGTTGTCAAAATAAATGATACAATTATCCAAATAAATAACACAGCTAATAAGTTAAAGTTTGACTGTGTTTTCTAGTGAGTGATTCAAAAAAGTAATTTGCTTATGATTCGTTCATATAATTGTGTGATGGCCTGTCAAATCACCTGACTTTAAAAATGACTCATTAAAACGTAGATGAACTGCGTCTCAGTGACCTGCATTCCTAAATATTTTCATTTTAGTCTCTCAGTTTCTATGACATGTAAGAGAGATGTTTGCTACCTTCCACATGGTGGGAAGCAACATCCAGTAAGACTCGTTTCTTCAGTATTGCCTTGAATACTTTTGAATTCAAGGAACTTTTAGTTCCTTCCTGGTTTTGGCTGACTTTACAGAGAGGATGTTGTGACTAAAGTGTTGATGATGATCTTTGGATTAAATCCCTTTACTGAGTGAAATTTTGCAAATCTGTGTTGTGCAATTATTCTTTTTTTTCTATTTTATCATCAACATTAAACATGACTATGAATAATTAGGATCAGGATGTCAGACTAGGTTTCCACTTAAAAGGTGTGCCCACTAATCACGCTGATCTCAGATGATAAAAAAGATTATTTACACTACTCATCCTGGCTACTGCTGGAGATTTTGCTAGAAGGAACAGAGAGAAAGAGTGCAAAGCAATTAATTAATTGCTTTACATATGTTCCACTGCTAGTTGTCTTGCTCCCTTTAATACTTTGGAGTATTATCTTTTCTGAAGCTTTTATGAACTCTTCTGAGTATTTAAGCTCACAAAAAAACATTACAGTCTTTCCTCCCCCCCCAGATTGTGGGAGATTAGTAAATCATGTTGAAAATAAAATAAAATGGCTATTGGTCTTTTCCCTCCACAGCAGATGTGGTATTTTACATGTGGCAGCAGTTGAGTGCAATTTTACCTGGAAATGTAAATCCATAAGCAAACATTAATATAGAAAGCATGTACAGTGTTTTATCTACCACTTTATGGATAGTGAAGCAGGTGCAAAACATGCCCAGGATTTTGTACAAGATTAATTTTGTTTGAGCAACATTTCCCCTCTTGCATTGAAACCACAGCCAACCGCACCACACACTGATTTTATACAGTGCCTATAGAGTACGTGTACAAGAGATCAGTACATTTGAAAATAACGCTACCTACTCTTTAAGTACACCTCTGAGGCATGAAGGTACCAGTTTGAGTAAAAACCACTTAGAGATGGTGCACGATGGAAACACGAAGCAATGGTGTGGCTTGCGGGTCAGGGCTGGCCACCAGCAATGGTGTGGCTTGCGGGTCAGGGCTGGCCACCAGCCTGTGGAGAAGGGCCCAGCTGAGTTGCTGCTGCTGCCCCAGCACTGTCAGTGTGGCCATGGGGTCTGACGGAGTCAGGGTGATGGATAACTGAGAGTGTGCCTGCGTGCATGTGCTCCTGAGCAGTCACTCCTTCATTTCATGGTAAAATCCTCTCTCCCAACCAGCAGCAGCTGTGGCAAGGGATACAGATGTTGTAGTTACCTGACCGGAATTCCCAGCATTTGTGGTCTCTGTCTCTCTTCACTGCCTCCCTTCCTCCTTGGGCTGCTACTCATGCTTCTTGCATATCTTGGTATTAATGTGGCACTCTTTCAACTCAGTTTCTTAAATAATACAGTGGAGCAGTTAGGCCTTTTTTCAGATATTTTTATTCATGAAGGTATAGATTACTATCATTTATTGATTATTGTAGCATGGAAGATAAGCCCTAACCAAAATTATGGCCCCACTATACCAGGCAGTGATTCAGCACAAAACCAGAATGTTGTTCTGTCCAATAGTTTTACAGTTCTTACTTTTCTGTTTTATAGAAGGAAGCTAAAAGTAGGGCATGAACATGTATCTTTTTAATGTCACATAGGAAGACTATGACAGAATCTGGAATTTAAGACCTTATTAATCTTAGTCCACTGCCTTAACCAGAATGGCATTTTCTTTTCTTGCAGTAGTTAATATTATTTACTTAGTGTAGCTAAGCTTTCTCCCTTGCTTGGTAAGAAACACTATTAAACAATGGTGTAAGATTACCATAAATCTAAAACAATTAACATTATATTCACTCAGGCAAAGACTTTGTGGTTTTAATATTTAGAGGATGTAAAGAGTATTTATTTTTGCTTTAGCAAAAATGTATGTGCAAAAGCTGTATTTGCTTATGTTTTGCTTTCCCCCTGCAGGAATGAACCAATTACTCCTCTCAAACAGAGCATGACATACTGGAGTAGATGTTTAGAAAAAAATTAGTCAAAGTTAAAGTAAGTAGTTATGGTAAAAACAAAACAAAAGCCCTCTGTGAATTCAAGAAATTTGAAGTGAGACTGTAGCATGTCAAGAAGAATATTACAATAGGAAACTTCTGTGTTATAAATGATACTGCCCTGCAAGAAAGGATTATGTAGATTTTTCTACTTCATTAGGATGCATTCACCTGTGAGATTAGGGGATCCCCTACAATCTGAATGTGAATATACCCTCCTGTAGGTGTCTGAAAAACAACTCTCTGGCAGTTTAGAGGGCAGAGGAAGAAATCTAATGAAAATAATGCTGATTTTTATTACTTGCATTTTATTTGCAGAGGAGGAGGAAGAGGAGATAAATGCTGTTTCTCAAACATTGTATTTATTATGCTCTGTGAATGTTTTGCAGAGAACCAACCATATAAGAGCATTTACTCTGAGCAAATAAAACCCATCACTCAGCTCTGTAAGGCAATAGTAGGTTGTCGGCTCCAGCAACCCCCCATGGCTCATCTCATG
Source organism: Empidonax traillii (assembly GCF_003031625.1). Lineage (NCBI taxonomy): Eukaryota > Metazoa > Chordata > Aves > Passeriformes > Tyrannidae > Empidonax > Empidonax traillii. The sequence continues at coordinate 1,623,900 of NW_020955378.1, forward strand.
ACCTGGACTCTCATTGCAGGTCTTTGCCAAACTTAGCAGATTTGTAACTGTGTGTTTTTTGATCAGTGTTTGTAGAATCACAGAATGGTTTGGGTTAGAAGGAACGTATAAAGGTCATCTAGTCCAACTCCCCTGCCAGGAGCAGGGACATCTTCAACTCAGTCAGGTTGCTCAGAGCCTCGTCCAACCTGGCCTTGAATGTTTTCAGGAGTTTAGAGTTTTTGCAGCTCATTCTACCCCAAGATTATTACCTTTGTTTTGGGTCAAAAAGGTCTGTTATTTAAAGACTAGGACTCCTTATTTATGGGGGATCCATGAAAGTATTTAAACAAAGCTCTGTCAGAATTGTGACCATAGACAAAAGTATCCCATCTCCAGGAAAATCTGTTTTGGATCATTTTTAATGTTCCTGCTAAACTTTTCTTGGCTTGTATTTCCACATTGGTTTTCCTACTTGTTCTTTGTGGTCAATGTGCAGTGCAGCTGGAAGGGCTGTCAGATACATGGGATCCCCAGTAAAAACACCCTTCTGGGGAAAATGAGTAAATGGAGACAATATCTCACAGCCTCACTGTTTAATGTTGGAAGACAAAAGAGTTTGAAGACAAATGGCATCAGGCTAGAAGAACCAGAAGTGTGAACAGCCATGGCTGGAAAGAACCTGGGATTGTGAGAAGGGAATGCAAATCATTGCCACAACATACCTGCAGCTCTGAACATGTAGGAGTGACTTCCCAACACAGGGGGTTTGTGTTCGTCTGGGAGCACTCTGTGAACCAAGGACAACTTACATTGTTAGAGGTAATATGTGTGCTTTTGGGCAACTGTATCTAGTAAAACATATTACCTCTCCCTGAAAACTTGGCTCTGTTTTTGGAGGTGGTCTCGAGATACTGTCTTTAATACAACAGTTTGATGCATATGACTATATCTGCATATTTATGTGTACAAAACCCTGGCTTTTTGATCCTCTGTAAACTTTGCATGAAAAACCCTAATTTCATCTTTTTGAGTTTAGTATTTGCAGCCTATTTTCTATTCCACATTTTTCTCCACCTCCTTTGCTTGTCACCATGCTGATGGCTGGCTCCCTGTGCTGTAGAGGGATGTCTGCACTTGCAGGTACAAACCACAAAGGTCTCAAAGAGCACTTTATTTTAGTAAACTGAGGCATCAGGAATATCTCTCTCTTCCCAAAACAGAATGAAAGTCTGACAACTGAAAATTTGAAGCTTTGGGAAAGAAATTGTTCAATTCCTACTTCTTAACATAAATTTGACATCTTTGAGTAAATAGCAGTCAGGAGTCTGTACTTCTAAAAAAAGCATGAAAAAAATAATTCTTAGTCTTGTTGAATTGAATGGACATACATCAAAGGGCATTGTGTACAGAAGATTTCAGAACCTCCTGTTTATACCTTCCTTTTAATATGAAAAAAAGAATCAGTGTGAAGAGGGTGCTCCTAAGTGTCAGTGTAAATGAAGACTGCAAACTACAGAGTCCATTTATGTTTAGAAGTGAAATTAAAATTAACACAGTTCATATATTGTAGGCAATGCAAATAAAACGTGCATTCCAGAATAGGTTTTCCAGAGCAGTAGTACAGAGTCCCTCATACCAGGCTCTGATACTTCTTTGAGGAATTCTTCTTTGAATATCCTGAAATTGATTCTGTGGTCTAAACTGGACAGAAAAGACAGTCAGTGATGACAGAGGCTCTTCCTGAAGGAAGCAATAACTGCAACCTGAGCAAAAAAGATTCTCAGGCAGAAGACAAAGATCTTTGAAAGCCATACTGCTATTGCAACTCCTGATTTGTGGAGGGGTTTTTTTTTGCCTGCAGTTTAACAAAGAATTGATTAAGGCAAGATACAGCAGAGATTTACAAAAGAATGAATGGATAGGAAGGAAAGCAACTTACTCATAAAAACTGATACAGAGTCACAATTTGGAATTATCCAGCATTTAGTAAAAGAGAAAAATTAAGCACTGCATGCACTACTTTATGCAGAACTTCAAAATTAAGTTCTGTAGAATTAAATTGCAGAACTTGTTGCCATGGGACATCATACATATCAAGAGGAGAAATGAGCCACAGTGTGATTGGACAGGTTCATTAAAGGAAAGCAAAAGAGACCTATTACCATCTCTCAAATTCAATTTCCCCTTTATAGAGTCCCCAGGCAGTGGGTTGTCAGACTCTGGAAGGCACACCAAGGTTGTTTTCTCATTTTTACTTTTTAGAAAGTGTTTTCTGATTGTGCAGATATCTTTGCATTCAATTTTTGTGTGTATGTGTAAGTCCAGTTTATAGACTGTCATGGCATAAATTTTAATTTGGAAAATTAAGTTACCAGTTTGGACAGTCTGGATATCTGTTCATACCGAAAAGCTTAGCTTTGGAAATCACTGGCTTTTACTGAATGTGTTGAAATGGAAGGGGGCCTGTATAGATTGCTGGAGACTTCTTCTATGAAACTTCCAAAATAAACATTTAAAGCCCTTTTGAAGTAGGTCACAGTGTGCTGAAGAAATCTATTTTTTGGCAAAGCTAAATCAGAGTTTCTTTCCTGTGATTAGTCAGTGAATTTGAGAATTTATTACAAAGACACCATGATGTATTGAGATAGATAGATAGATATACATATATACCTCATGATGCAAAATCGTCTGGGAAGATGAACTGAAATGTCAAAATCCAGTAAATATTGCTGCATCTTGTGTATAAATACTGATGCATAATCTTTTAATAATGGCATACTAAGCTTCAGCAGCATAACTGCCTAAACAGCTGCCTTCCTACCAGAACAACTTCCATTTTTGAGTTGTCAGAAATTAATTTCATCTAGATACAGTTTAGACATGTAATACCTTTTGAGAGGACACTGTGCATAACAAAGTCAATACCTCAATAATGTTTTAATATTTAATAAAACAATTAGCTAAACTCTGAAACACTGAAAAAATTAGAACTTAGAGTGTTACCTCCCTGCTGTTAGGCTGACAAAAGGTAACAGCAGTCAGTGAAAGATTTTCTGGAAAAAAACAAACCAAACAATGAATAAGAGTCCCAAAATTTTACTGTACTGACTAGCAGGGAAAGTTATAAGCTTCATTTTTTGTTTCTGTTTTTGTTTATTGTTTGTTTTTTCTCCCCAGCAAATTAAGTCACTCTCCAAATCTTAACAAAATGAGGGGTAATATACTTGAAACATGAGAATAGCTGTCTAGTTCAAATTCAGTTCTAGAACTGAATGTAATTATTTTAGCACCTTTTTTATGAATATAGCCTAGATTAAATGGTTGTGGTACTGTGAGAACCAGGAGTCCTACTAATAAGCAAAGGATGTTTGTTTATGAAAAATTATGGATGTTTTTATGTACAGCTGAATTCTTTTGCCTATATACAATTAAAAAATGGAAAGTTTTGCATTGTATACTCAAATTTGCAATCCTTGCTAAAACTACAAGGGAAATTAGTCACCAAAGTTAGTGTAAGTTTTCATCTGTACAAGGGCTGCCGGTTTCAGTTCATAATTATGAATACATTCCAAAATGTCATTTTAGCTCCGTTATGGAAAGACCACACTCCATGACTCTGATAGTAATCTGAAGGGTAGGGTAAATGAGGCAGGAGGTCAGTGAATTTACAGATGTATTAAATATAGGAGTAAAGCCTGTCCTGTCATTTCTGAGATGGGGAGAATCAACCTAGAAATGATCCTTCTCAGGACTATGTTGTGGCTGTGTATTTTATGTAAAACAGAAAGAAAGCAGTAATGGTCAAGGCCTGATGCCACTTTGATCTTTATTTGTTGTCCCCTATCAGGTCTGTAGCTTACCTTAGGCCACAGGTTGCAGAGCTGTTTTGTTGGTGTGTTAAATCCTTGGAGATGAGAGAAATGCACACACAGTGTGATGATAATCTTACCAGCTATGTCTTTGGACTCTGAATGTTAGAGAAATGTTTGAGTTTCAAAACCACCCTAGAGCCTGTGAACTAAAGGCTAAAGGAAGAAATTCCATTAAATCCCTGAGACACTTTGGCAGCATCAGCCATTGTTTCTGGTGGAAGTTGGTGTTCATTTGGGAGATCAGTGGGAATAATGTATGTAAGGACATCTGCTGAAACCTTTTCTCTCTCTCTTTTTTTTTTTTTTAATTTTATTTTTTGTTATTCTGCTAAATTATGTATAAGCTTATATACACGAGAGGCTAACAAAATTCATTGTTTAAAAGGAAAAAAACTGGGCAAAAGTCTTACAGTACTTCTTGGATCCTGCCTGTCGAATAAATATCTCCTGCTTTATTTCCAGAACATTAACAGCTACAAGGAACATATATACAATACATTAGGAAGCAGTTTCATTCTGCAGTTGCATCACTGTGTAGTCTTATCCCTCATCAAGTTAAAATGTGTTCTAACTTGTACAGTCACATATCTGACTACCTCCTTATTAAGAATATCAGGACTTGTTCTGTGATAGCAGGTGGCAAATTAGTTTTTAGCAATCATGCTCATTGAAAAAAGTAATTTTTTCTGTGCCTTTTTTAAAAGGTTTTGGTTTATGCGATTCCTTTTCATGCTGCCTTTGTTATTTCCCAAACTCCTTTTGTTAACTGTAATCTGTGATTGCTAGACTGAAAACAGTTTTGTTTGGTCAAATAGAATGTAGTATTTTTCGAGTAGGTATCCATTAAAAGGCATTTCTCTCCCAATTTTGTTATTTATATGATGTAAATAAACATTGCAGTTGAGTTAAAGGAGAATTCTTGTTGTTCTTAACAATCTCTGAATATTTTAAAATTTTATTTTCCCACAAAATTATTTAAAATTAAAAAAAAAAAAAGTCTCTAAACCTGTGTAGTCAGAGTTCAGCTGTGTATCCAAAAACTTATCCACAAGAAGCAGGCACACAAAATGACAATCAAGAGGAAGAATAAAGATGTGTTTAATCTTAATTAAAAATTAATCTAATTTGTGACACAGGTATAATTAGAAATATAGATCAATACATGCATTTACCAAAGAAGGAAAAGCCAAATTTCTCTGATCAAAAAGCACTGTTTGCTAAAGTAAAGGAAACAAAGTCTGGGGCGTCTAAGTTACTGTCTGTTTATTCCAGACTAAGCCATGTTACAGTGAAATTCTCAGATATGTAACTAGAAATTTAACCTTTATATGTCCAACATCCAAGGAATGATGCAGTATAAAAGCTTAGCAAAGGAGCATGAGCCAAACTCTGAAGATGTGTGATGTGTACTGTAAGTGAGGAAATACTAATGGTTTTCAAAATAGGAAAATATTTTTCATTATGAAAGAAGCTCCATTTTTGGCAGAAAAATCTCCAGTAAATCTCAGTTAAGAATTTTTTAATACCGTAGATAAGTGTAATTGGTGGGCTACTGTTAAAAAGATATCTCTGTTATGTACTGCTGACCTCTATTGGCTTAATCCCACTATATGCTGATGTTTTGGCACTGTTGTTTTCCTCCCCTGGGAATTATGAGCTTATGTTTGATTTAATTTAGGTGGTTTTGTAGCAGGATGACAAACATTTGAGCATATATTTATATTTCTTGTCACACACAAGTACACCCATTAAGTTACTTTTCAGTCTCAGGTAAGTCAATGGGAAAGCCATTATCTTGAAATAGTGATTTGGTAGGAGCTGCTCATGTCTATGAATTTACAAATATGTTTAAGTGGTTTTACTGAGGTGGAGCCCTAGATATACTACACTATAAAAATGAAAATAAATGCCATACTTGCAGTTTTCTTTTGCCTCTGTTAGTCAAAAACTACTTTTGTTTTAGGAAGGATAATTTGGCAAATCATCAGACTGTAACATAGTCTAATTGGTTTTGAAGTCACAACATAAAATTTAAATTGGAGAAGATATTTAACTGTGTAAAACATTCTATTCATTCCCTCATAGAAGTCAATGCCATAATGTTATTTTCTGAACATTTGCTCTAATCACTTTTTAAGTCTATATCTGGTTGATGAAAAACTCAACATGGCTTGGCAATGTGTATTGGCAGCCCAGAAAGCCAATCGTACTTGGGCTGCATGAAAAGAAGCATGACCAGTAGGTCAAGGGTTATCTTAGATATTAGGGAGAAATTCTTCCCTGTGAGGGTGGTGAGGCACTGGCATAGGTTGTCCAGAGAAGCTGTGGCTGCCCCATCCCTGGAAGTGTTCAAGGCCAGGCTGGATGGGGCTTTGAGCAACTGGTCTAGTGGAAGGTGTCCCTCTGCATGGCAGGGGGTTCCTTCCTAACCAAACTATTCCATAATTCTATGATTCACATACTCTACATCACCTTTCTAATATTCATACACAGATGTATAATTTTATTTGCTTTTTAATACCTTTAATGTCTTGGATCAGTTTGCGACCTAAAGCCACCTTCACCTGACAAATGAAAGTCATTAAGGTGTTGAACTCATACGGAACAGCTACCCCCCCAAAAAAAACCCCAAAAAACCAAAAAAACAAAACCCTAAGGTTTTTATGAGGCCATTCTTTTGGTCTTTGAGAAGTGGAGAATATAATGGAGATCTATTTTCCAAATTTGCTTTTATCAGAAAGAGGACCTATAGTTAGCTCTATAACAATGAACATAACCCTGTGGAGTGCATGCAATAGGTAAAGTGATCCTCAGAGTGCACTTTTTCGAAGAAACTTTGGTTTGGAATTATTTTTTGAAGGAATAGTTGCTTTAAAAATTAATTTATAAAAGCATCTGTAGGATTTTGCTGCTTAGACTACTGAACTGGAATTTCAGATCTTAGTGACATCAGTGTCTGGAGAGGACAGTTCAAGGAAATAAATGTCTGAGAAAAAGGTTTTACATCATGGCAGCCTGTAAGCATGATGATTCTCCATGTGAACCTTCTGTAATCACTCCCATCAGTGGGAGCAGATATAAGAAACAGGCTTCAATGGCTACATTAGGCTCAGAATTTCAGAGAATCAGGTCCAAAATTGTTTGGGATTTTTTTATTTGATTCTCTCCAGGGAAACATAGGAAATAGCACTGAGAGGATGAATAATAAGGCTTAGGAAGTGCTTAGGGAACACTATATCCCTCTGGGTGAGTTATATGACACATGTACAAATAGGAAATAATTTTTCTTATTCTGTCTTAGAGCTGCCAGAGAAAGACCAGGACATTTCTAAACCACTGGGGATTCCTTCAGATCTCAAAACTAGCCCATTGTCATGTAGTCCTAAAACAAGAAGGGTATTCTTTTTGAAAAATAGAGGAAACTGCTGTTCTGGCTGTTCTCTACTCAAAATTCTGTTAGGAAGAAACATTTCAAAGGTCAGTTCCATTTCTAGAGAAATATTTCATATTTCTTGGCTTTGCTAGCAATCAAAGCTTTGCTAGTGCTTACTAAGTCAAAAATATCCGATTGCATCAAGCTGGATTTAACTGTATCAAAATTCTTTATAAACCATGATTATTAGTGTTCTTGATATATACTGAAGAATTTTCCAGCCAAGTACTCTAAGCCAGTGAAAATCTAATGATGGGGCTACTTACAGTCAAAACTAAAGTTTAGGCTTTGGGCACATAGCCAGGATAATGAGCAGCAGGGATCAAAAAGATTTGCTGAAGGTGAGATAAGGCGTGACCAGGGGTCAGGCAAACAAAGCATGTGTGCAGCAAGTGGAGTGAGGCAGGAAGAGTAGGGACAACTTTGAACAAGGCAGAGAACTCTGAAAGAGACCCAAAACTGAGATTCAGATGGGCTGGCTGCCTCTGCTTTGGCCCCCAGTGAAGGGTGGTACCTATAAGTCCAGTAATGGCTGTGGGCACTGTGTAGTGTCTGCCTTCCTGGATTTTTCTGAAAATAAGTTTGGAATAAGAATGACTCCAGAGCAAGGGAGATTGTAGAGTAACAGCGTCTGTGAGCACAGCATGGTGTGACTGCATTACAGCAAATGGAGAAGTGCCACTAGACAGGTGAATATGGCATTCTTTTTTTCAGGAATCTACATCTGTGACTAATCGTTGACTGAAATTTCCAGGTATTTCAAGAGCTCTAATAAACTTTGCATTAATAGCTAGTAATCTTTATTCACCAGATCTCTATGGATGCAGCTAACTGTATCTTATCACAATGATAAGGATTTTCAAAGTGTCTTGTTTTCTTCATAAGGTATTCCATGACTGTGCTAGGAATATGCTACTGATCTAAACACTGTCTTTTCTGAGTTTGTTTGTTTTGGTTTTGTTTTTCACCAGAGGGAGCTTTATATTAATATTAATATTATTTTCTTTAAAAAAAAAAGTATTAAAGAATTGCAGGAGAAATTTACTATTTACCCCTGAAAACATTATTAAATTAAAGCAAGAAAAAGCACTCTTCTATTTCCTTTTCTTGTTTGAGTAATCATCCTTGAAAAGCTCAAAATTAATAGAAAATGAAAGTCTGAAAGACTGCATTTTCAACTCAGACTGGTTTATCTGATTCCCACAAGAGTTTTACAAATTAGATTTCTCTGTGTGCCTCTGTGACTGTGCAGTTTCATAATGATTAGTGCCCCTGCATTGGTTTCAGAATAAGTTCAAAACCAGTACTTAAAAGCATCTGATAGGCTGGTACAGCTCAGCTTGCAGGTGGGAGGAAGTCTGTTTTACAAGGCTCTACCCACTTCTTGCGGTGTTTTTTTGTGGAGAGGCAATGAGCATCAGGCATCATACAAGAGTATGATACTGTTAAGATACAGTTTTAGAAAAGTCTAATTGTGGTTGTCTTTCAAGCTTACATTTTTGTTCAGTGGTATTCCAAAAGTTTAGAATAACTATTGTGCACCAAGTCTCTGTTAAGCCTTTGGCAGGACTGCTTGATATTTTAGTCTTGTAGACAGCAGTGAGTGAATTGTGCTAATTAGCACTACAGCTCCCCTGTCTCAGGGGTAGCAAGAATGTTCCTTAATAAAAATGTCTTTTGTAAGGTATCTTTTATACATTTAATGTGTAAATTTATCCTCTTAAAATATTTATAATAGAGGGATTGTGTAACTACTCTGGGATAGGTTTGTAAAGAGGACAGAGCCATGTGGTATGTGCAGTGGGTAATTGGACCACTGGCGAGAGGGGCAGAAAGCTCTTTGTGTTTCTCTGTACAACTGCCAGAGCAACATAGTTCACAGCAAAGGCAGTGTGAGGAAAAGTCTTCTGCGTTCTGTAGGATTCATTCTTTTGTATTGGATTAAGGTTTAAGAGGACGTATCATAGCAATAGACTTCCATGAAGTTAAGAATTTAGAAAATCTGTCCCTCAGACAGCCAGGAAAAATCTAGTATCAACTAATAAAGTCACCCTTTCCCAAGATCATCCCTGTCATTCAGCATAGCACTGAACAAGTCTAGCACCTGTGTGACAAGATGTGTAATTCTATGTTTTGTTCTTCAAACTTGCACTCAGAGGTTTCTACCAGCATTACCCACTGCACCAAGGGCACTCGAACCCTATGAAAAGTTGCAGCGCTTTGTTTGCTTCACTTTGTGGCTACAGGGGCTGTTTTGCTGGTGCTGTGAAGAAAGCTACAAGAGTCTGATGTGTTCTTGAAAAAGCCCTATTGTTCCAGAAACAGATTTAATGACCATTTGTCTTCACCACCTTCACAGTCCACATGCCCCACATTCAAACAGTTCCTTCTTCTTTCTACTTCGTCTGATTGTTAAGTGATGACTGAGGAACAGTGGGTGACACATGCAGAATGCAGTTAATTAGCATTAAAAGCACTGTTGCCAGAAGAAAGTTCATCTGACTGGGTAAGTGCATGTCCAAACTCAAATTTGTTTTATTTGTCAGTGCCATTGGTCTGAATCTGTACAAGTAAAATAGCTGATAGGCAATATTTAGACCAATGCCCTTCCCTATATTAACAAAGCTAAGTTTCCTATGACTTAAACTTGGCTCTATTAGCAATATTTTCAGCCTAAAATAAAAGACAATAAGAGCCACAGGCAGTTTTGATGTCAGTGAAATAAACTCCCTGAGAACACTTGCTTATACTCATTGACCATAGGATTCTTTACCTTCTTCATATATGTGGAATCAAGCAGTAGGAGGAGGAAGGTTTTAATGTCTGAGATACTAAGAAAAGGATGAAACTTTTTACCCAACCATTTGCAAAATAATCCCTCCTTTGGGGATTTTATTGGGTTTGACAGCCCTGGAAATGTAGTCAGATGAGGGCAGCAGAGGTGGGAGCAAACTATAGATGGTCCCCCTATCTTTTTCTGTTCTAAAAATAGGAAAGCTCAGATATTGCTAAATGCCTAATACCATCTTGTTTATTTGTGTATTCCTACTAGACCATCAGCTTTAGGTAAGTGAATCAGTACAATTGTAATCTTTTAGATTTTTTTCATTCAAACTGTACATAATCCAAAAGAGTCACAATTTTGACTGTTGGTGATAAGACTTGGCCATGACTTGTAAAAGCTGAAAATCCAGAATAAATTCTTGTTTGAGATTAAGTTCAAAATCTACAACTAAACAAAAAACCACTGGAAAATAGTGTATTTGGGTGTCACCTTCCACAGGTAGGAGAGGAATACTGGATATGATACTGATTATTCTACTTGAGCATTTATTCTAGTCATGTTTTTCTCTTCCACATTCCTCTGTATTAATAAACAGTGAAGAACATAATTCTTCCACAGATTTATTAAAAAATAAAATAAAAACCCAAGATTGTGACTGCAGGAGGCCATGTTTTCACAAAACCGGATGGCGATAAGCCATGTTGCTGATTCATGTAAGAGTGGCGAATATATTGGATTGACTTTTCTTTAAAAGTCTTTGCTTGTTTAATAAAAATGAAGTTACTAGTTACTTACTGCTTAAGTAGCTGCATTAGGGTAATGATATTGAAAGCTCTGTTAGCAACAGCTTTTACTCCGGTAAAAGCAATTCTAATTTTTTTATCGTGCCACATTTTCATTCTTCATATTATTTTTATATTTCATGAGAAGTTCTGTTGGAAGTATTCTGTACTGAAAAATTCTGTTTTGAGAAAATCAAGTATTTTGTATGAGTATGTCTGATATTTCAAGAAGTAGTAAAGCATCTTTGCTTGTTGAGGTTGAAATATTTTATCATGGAAGAAAAAATAAGTCAAATGAACTTTGAGTAAGATTGAAAGTTTTATTTTAACAAAAATAATAGTTGTATCACGCTATTTTATAATAAGTTCATCTGCATTAGAGAACATAAACAGTTTCTTGAACCTTATTGAAAAATACAGCTTCAGGAAAACCTTTTTGCATTTTCAAATAAAACTTTCACTCCTATGACAATGTTGTAGTATTGTGTTAATGGAAAATTACCTTCTTACTTCCTCATGTTTTTAGGGATTTCAGGTCCCCTTCTGAATCAGTGTTCAGTACACTTAACAGACTTCAGTATTTCTGCAGTTTCTCACTTGGAAAATGCCAGTAATGCTATTGGATATTTATATTTGCGTTGTGAAAGTGCTCCCATGCATGAAGTCAAGCCTGACCGTTGAGAATAGCGTTACTCTCATTTCCAACTAATCAGCTAAAGCTGTTTGCAAAGTATCCAAAACTCTTCAGCTAAAGAGGAGAATAAGCTGTGAATCAAATCAAAGAATCTACAAGTAACTGCAGTACTTTTAAGCACAGCAAAGTGATGCTTTTGTGCCTGTTACCCTCACCCCCCACCTCTATCAGCTGATCCAAAGACGTGCATCCCATTCTTCTGCTGTGCACTATGTAATATCCCTAAAATATTCTGCTATCATTGTCTCATATTAGCAGTGGGAGGCAGAATTGCCGATCCTGAAGTAACTCGGTCAAGGCTGCCAAAGATGACTGTGCCTGAGCTGGGAACAGAAATCAGATCACATTCTGTCCCTCATATAATAATGGTTCTCTACCAGAGGATTTGGTCAAGCAAGTAGACCAACAGGAAGTTGCCTTAGTCCCTCTATGTCCATTTGATGTGTATTTCTACATGTCAGTAAATTGTCTGTGATGCAGTTAAATACTCACTAATAGTTACTATGGCAGTGCTTGCTATACTTGCTATATTAGAAGTATGGGAAATGTTTGGTATTTGTTGTTTTTCTGTCTAGGAACTGTGTGTAATTCAGGAAAAAAGAAAAGTGTTTTAAGTCACCGTTTGATTCCCTCAATAGTTATTCCCATCCAGTTTGTGCTGTAGAAAAGTGGCAGTTTCCTTGGCGGTTTTCACAAAGACAAGAAGAATTGCAATGAAAGGCTGACTATAAAGCACTTATTCCTGCAGGATTTCAGACTATTTTAAATTTTAGGATGAGAGCAGTTTTGCATATTCGTTTCAACAGACCTTTCATCTGTAATAATAATAACACCACTTTTAAGCTTCAAATTGCCTTACAAGTTATAATTTCACAACACACCAATTATACACTAAGTATTTTATTTGCCCAAGGCAATGAAGAGAGTCGCTGTCAGCACTAGGATTAAAGTGAAAAGGAGAAGAATGTGTATGGACAGAAATATTTTCAGGAAAACTTTACAACAATTGATTCTTTCCTGTGAACTCTTTTTTCTTTGCCTTATCCAAAATACACATTTTAATACTGAAGAGCTGAGAACAATTGAAAAACACTAAGGGAGAAGATTTCAAGTTTTGATTTGTTAATGGACTTCTCACCTTCCACAGCTCATTGTACACAGAGGTTTAACACTTTTCTGTGCAACCTCAGTATCAGTCTTAAACCACCAGACTGAGGAAAATGTGGCTTTTGGATAGGTGAGAGGGAAACTGAGTACTTGAGATTATTTAATGTCCTGAAAACAATGTAATACTGCATGTCCTTTAGTGAATAAGGGTGTGAAAGTTAGAAAGGAATTGTAATTCCATTGCCAGTGTCCCGAAATTTCAGTTTTTGCTTGTATCTAGAGAGGGCAGCAAAGAGCTTCAATTTGAAACCTCTGCAGCAGGTAACCTGCCCTTTCTGCTTGTTCTTTGATAACAGCCTTAAAATAGCTCATCATCAAAGTATTTTCAAAACGTTTTTCAGTTTTCTGACTCCAAGTATAATGACAATTTTTTTGGGGTATCTCTAAGTTATGAGGCAGGATGGTCAGAATTAACAACTTGACCACAGGCAAAGGATATTGGCAAATCGAGACAGTCTCATAATCACAACCTAAGCTCAGTTTATCAGTCTCCGTGCCTCCAGGTAATTTAGGATATTAGAAACAGAATTTTTATTAAACCTCTTTAAACCTATTCATTGTCAAATGCATTGCCCTGAAAGAGCAGGCTGGATGTGTATCCCGGAGAGACTCAGCAGACATTAAACTGGTTTCACTGCTCTTCAAAAGGAATTCCTGCTCCCTCACACTCAAACACTGCAGGAGCAGATATACTACTGCCAGATGGGACAAGTCTTCTAAAAGTGAAGGAAGGAGGTTGGACTTGTGGTATTTGGAGGGCAAATCCATGAACGTCACATCACTAAAGAAAAGGAGGTGGATACCAGTCCACTTCCCAGTGGATTCAGCCGAGATGACTCCTCTGGAGCAGAGATGTAAGAACAGTAGAATATTACTCTGAAGTTCAGGCTCTTACAACATCTGAACTTTCCCTCTTGCTGTTCATTATTCCATGGGAGCCCCCGGTGCTCTAGGGGAAATGACACTGCACTGTCACTGCAGAGACCCGGGTTCGATTCCCAGTCGGGGCCCCTCCCCGGGCAGATGGAGCTCGTTAGCCCTGTAAGGCAATCCATCTACGTCCTGAGGACCTCACTGCCACCGTCCAAGCATACTTGGCCCCGGCAGATGAACCTTAGGATTAAAGGGTGGGCTCAGTTCCGCGCACACTGTGTTCTACCTAAAAAAAAAAAAATCCAATGCACAGGCTGGAAGGTGTAAAGACCTTCCCCGGTTCTTCGTTCGCGAAGAGGCTGGCCTTGTCATTATTCCAGCTGCCTGGCTTAAGTACAAATTTTTGTCCCAAGTGATGTTACTGGGAATTTTGCCACAATTTTCAGTAAGACTGGCACTTGAGGTTAGCAGAAGTGTCCTTACTGAATGTCCTGTGTTTTCTCCTGTGCTCATCTGAAGCACAGTTGCAATCTATCGTGTTCACAGCCATCCCTGGTTACCAGCTTGTACATTTTGATAGTGGATTTATACCAGTTGTAATTTTCTCATATTCTGGGACATAAAAGGGCTCTGCTTTTACTGTAGCATGCCGCTCATGTACTTTGTTTCTTCAGAACATGCTTAGAGCTGGCCCTGACCTGGTGCACTGACTAGAACTGATTTCCATACCAACCCTCTTGAAAGCAGGAATTTATGTCATCTTTCAAGGGAAATTACCTGAGAGGGGGGATCAGAGGGATGTTGTTATCAAATATCAGATGGGGGGGGTGTAAAAAAGGCAGAGTCAGACTGCTCGGTGACAGGGCAAGAGGCAACAGACCAAAAAGAAAGTGCAGGAAAATCCATTCATACATAAGAAATAAATTTTACTGTTATCGTTTCAACAGTTGGGGTGGATGAAAAGTTGACACAGGCTTCTCAGAGAGCTTGTGGAATCACCACTCATAGAGATACCCAAAAGTTGGACATGACCCAGAGCAACCTGCTGTAGGTGACTCTGCTTTGAGGAGAGGGGTTGGGTGAGACGGTATCTGGAGGTTTCTGCCAACCGCAGGCATTCCTTAAGGTTCCCACACAGATCTTCTTGGCGTGCTTGAAAATAGTCAACAGTTGAGCAAATCCAGTAAAAGCTGCATGAAATGTTTATTTAAATATAGAAATTATTACTAATTGTAAATTAGTTTAATTCTTTTCCCTAATAGTCTCAACAAATTAATACATTATTTTTTAAACATGTAGTACAGTATCTGTTTAAAAAATTATCTCCTTATCCTGCTGCCTGATTTCCATAAAGAAGATTTTTTTTCTAATGTCTGCAAGACTGTATAAATTCCTTTTAAATATTCCATTTGATAATCTTCTTTCCATCATAAAGTTTTTGGACTTCAAATGTCATTTGAAAGTCCTGAGCACAAATAGAATATGAATTATGGTGGAAATCTGTCAAAGATGTACATAAAGTGGGCATGCTTTTTCTTATTCTCTTTGTTTTATAAATGTTGTGACATTTTGACTAAGAAATAAAATACAGTTTTTACAGAACTGTGGGGGAAAAAAGCACAGCTGAATTTTTGGTAGTCTTAACTGGACATTTCTGAAAGTCAGTGCATGAATTTCTTACATCACTCTTATATCCTCGGTGCTGTAGTGTGAGAACTTTCGTAGTCATGAAACAATACTAAAAGTAATAATTATTAAAAAAAAAAAAGCCAAAAAATTTCCTGCTGCTTGGTTTGCATTAGAGGGAATTTTCAAGTGCACTCCTTAGTAATCTCTTATTAATCATTCTTAGATTCTATCATTTGCTAGTAATCTTTACCAGACATTACTTTCTTACTGTTGGTAGCAGCATTTTGAGTAATTGAAAGCTGTTTTCATGTTCTGTCTCTTCATTGGTCATCTTATTTTTAGACTAAACTGTCATGATTGATTGATGGTTTGGGATTCCCTCCCTGCTTCTGTTTATTCTTACTGCTGCCATGTGGACTCTGTCCAGCGGTTAACATCTCTCTTGGTGTGTGGACATGCACCAGTCATCCCATCTGCCAGCCAGCAGGGACTGCTACAGCAACTTAGAGTTGTGGTTTCCAAGTAGATGCAATTTCTTTCAAAGCAGGGCTGTTATAAGGGTTGCTGCCTATCCAAACCTTCTTATCTTGGAAGCTTTTCAGGTCTTGAAGCTGGAAGTGAGATCCTGGCTTTTGAGGTGCTTATTTGGTAGAGAGAATAAGCTACTCTTTGTGTCCCTGGGGAATTAATGTATTGTATAAGACTGATTGAGGCTGGTCACAGCTGTCCAGTTGTGACAATTTACCTGGGCTGAATGGGTTGAAAGGAGATATGGCTCATGATGTCCTCCTAGTAAAATGTTTGCCTTCTCTAGCCTGAGATGTTTGACATATTTAACTAGTGGATGGTGGAACCGTGGAAGTATTTGTACCATCTGTACTATCAATTCAGTTATTTCTTATCCTAAAATGTATCCTAAAGAAAATGCATAAGGAACTTTCTTCCTCATTACACTTCGTTGTCCTGTTTCAAATTCCCTGTCCATGTCTCCCACGATCAACTTGAGTAATAACATTTTTTTTTAAAGTGTATTATTTTCAGTTTGTTACGATTTAGTGATGCTCTTCAAGGTACTGGCAGTTCCTCCTAGCTTTGCTGAAAATTTACTTTCTGTTCTATTAACAGAGGTCCTTGCTGCTTCTGATGATTGTTATTTTTAGGAAAGGAAAAGGAGTAATGTTGACTGAAGAGTAGACACCCATCCATGATTTTCCATGCGTGGAGAGAATATAAAGATGGAAACCATCTGCTATCTGTGTAGCTGTCCTTTCTTCATCATCCATATGTCAGTCTTAAATACCCAGATAATATGACTGTCAGCATCTTATTTATGTAAAAAATCTATTACTGGTTGTGGAAAATTCTATTTTGAAAGGCGGTGGGAAGATCCACCATTATGTGATATGAAAGTTTTTCTGTGTGTCTTCTCTTCTCCAGAGCCACAGAAGTGCCTGTGTTGTTGTAGCTTGATAGAAGAAGAGGAATCAAGACAGAGTTGCCAGGGAGTGACTCCCTGAAATGGTGTGACATGTTTCTACAGGGCAAGAGTGTAAGAGAAGGGGCAAATCTGCTGCCTCCCTGCACAGCCATGTCAGCCTGATCTCATTAGCTCTAGTCTTGAGATAGAAAAGTAAAGAAATTGGATAGTAGAGAGCAAAGAAGGTTAGGGATAATAAACCTTAAAAGTAAACCTTGTTTAAAGAGCAGTCCTGGGTGCAAAATTCAAGCTATGTGTTGTTATTAATTAGCAAATAAAAGACAAGTCAAGAAATGAGTGGGTTGGGTTTGCTAGTATCAGTGGGTTTGTTTGTGTTGAAAGTGATGTTTAAATTTTAGCTATTCACACTTCTGTGTTTGTTTTATTTTGTTTGAAAATAGCTCAATTTTAATGAAACAGATCACCTGAAATATGCCTAAAGGAAATCATAACAGAGTGAAACACTGTATTAAGAAAACCAATCCAAATCACCGTGTGTGATTCTTCTTGCCATGCAGAATAAAAATGAATTGAAGATAAAGGATGCCAGAAGAAACTCAGAGGCCTTAGAAAATGATAACTTTGTGTTTTGAATGAGGGCTATTTTTCATGTGACCTCTAGACTCTCTCAAAAGATTGTTTTGACCCTTGTTATGACCAAGAAGGAACCACAGGGGAACAGACATTATTAAACACAGATTGCTTTACTCTCAGATCAACTTTTTTTTTTTTTTTTTAACTTCCTTGTTTAATGCTGCAGAAAGTACCATTAAATCTCCCCCTAGGCTTTATGAGTCCTACTTTGTAGGTGATGTATCTCAGGCATTGGTAGGTAGTGAAGGAGTGGTGAAAAGGAATGTTGTAGAAAAGTTCAGAGAAGAGACTATGCCTTAAGGAGATAACAAAAAGAAACCACTAGTCCTTAAATTTAGTACCTACAAATTTGGAGCCAGCTATGTTTTCTTGGCTTTCAAATACACCTCCAGCACCACTGATTTGCCAGCAATGTATTCTGGGGGATTCTGCAAGTGTGTGTTTCCTGCAATGCCTTAATTACATTTTTTTCTTTCCTGATGGGATTCCACAAAGCCACAAACATGCATTTTAAAATGTACAATTAAAAGGAAAGAAAACAGTCACCAAAGCTTCCCCAGTGACTAATGTTGTGTAAATACTGTCATGGTAGAGTTGGATTTATTTTTAATTATTAGGCCAGCCTGGGGAAGTGCTGTCAGAGAGCAGTGATAGCCTGTCCATTGCTCGTTTGAGCAGAACAAAGGGCTTGACTTGGAGCGAGTTGCAATGCAGATAGTGTTGTCTGAGTTTATTCTGCCTCTCTTGTTCTCAAACAGCAGAAATGTAATCTAGAGCTGCAATGGAATTTAGTACTAGGGTACATCCCTATGGAGTTGTGACTCAGCTATACATTTATCAAATTCACTATAGTCTTCATTTTATTGTTCTGTTATGGTTTTAACCATAATTAGGTAATCATAATTCTGTTCTATCAGAGATGTTACTCTCATTGACCTATTCCCTCCTTTACTTAATGTTTTTCTTAACTTGCACTTCTTTTTCTTATGAGAAGTGTCTTACTATATTCAGATCAGGACTGGACCAAGAAAAATCTTTGGACTTTTTCCTGTACAGATTTGTTCATGTTTTGTTGCTTAGGTTTTCAGAGGGGTTACACATATGGAAATGCAATTGAAACAGAATTGGAATGAACTGAATGGGAATAAATAACTTACACAATGCATATCTTACTGTATTGTCTTGCATACAGTATCTAGTTTTTTCTTACCCTCTACTACAATAGCTGTATTCTGTTTTTTAAACCCCTACTGTTCAGTCTGACTCACTGTCACCGCTTTTCAAAAGAAGATGTGCACTAAGATACTGCTTATTTTTTCTGTTACAGAGTTGAGATGGATTGCTGCAAATATAAAAGGAGTTTATTCTATTTGTTTGAAGGAAACTCTGACACGCAGGAGTAGCTTATGTTAAGACGGGTTTATATTTGAGGAGAGTAATTGAAACAACCTGAATAATTCCTCAAGCTCAGAGACCAGTAAATAGCCAGGATGTTACATCTGGAGTACGACTCCATTGCTTGACTGTGGACACCTAATGTAATTTTAGATGTCCTGGAATATCTGTGGTATTTGCAGAGGGTAAATTGATATGGTATGGGAGCTAATGAAGACCTGTGCTATTCTGGATGTGCAGCTTGGTGGCCAAGCATCCAAGAACCATCTAAAATAGCCCCAGATATCTTCTGTTTTGGTAAGCAATTAAAAACGGACCCTGCACTCTAAAACAGCACAACAGTCTCGCAGTGAGAGGTGGATCCCAGATGTTTTGCTGTCTTTATGTCATCTCATTCTCCCTGCATATTGCCCCTTTATGAGTTTTGTTTGTTTTGGGTTTTTTTCCTCACAGAGAAGTACTGATGGTCTGGAAGCCATTTGTAAGGGAATATTTTCAGACCATTTGAAACTGAGGCTAGTTTTATGTATATGTTTATATAGATGGATTATATTAAGTTTCAGAAGCCTAGATATGGACTCCTTAACCCACACCTTGAATCTCATGCCCACACCCTTCCTGCAGAGATGACACACCACTTTATGCAGAGAAGTTCAGCGCACTGAATGCAGCAGTGCACTGTGGCATCTGTGGGTGCTGAGATATTGGGAGAGCCAAACTCATCTCGAGCTCATTGAATTCAGAGGATTACTGTGGCATAAGCTGTACTTAGTGTCTAAAGGAGCTATGCCGTTATTTCATTCAAATCTCAGATGAAATCTTCTTCTCAACCAGGCTTAAGTATGTACATTTGAAATGTTTTGTATCAACAGCAACCAAAAAACTATTCAGAACTTATTCTCAGGGTCTTGAAGAGGAAGGAATGTCATGAAACCACACTGCACAGTGTCAAATTCCTGCCTTTTGCACTACAAAGAAGGCATGGAAATGCTGGTGACCCATCTGGTGCCCACAAATAGCATGTAACATCTGGGTAGCAGAGCAGTTTTGACTGGATGGGGAGAGATTGCAAACCCAGAGGAGACAGATATGCAGAATTATTTCAACCTTTTGAACCAATTTGGGAGGTCCTGGGAATTCAGGGTGGGAACATAGCAAATATTGGCACTCACTCCTTGCAGAGCACCAGGGTATTCTCACAGTGTAAAGGAGATCCCTAGCAGCTGTTAAAATATTAGAATTGAAAATGTTAATGTGTTTAATTGCAGGAAGTTCAAGTAAGGTTGAAAATGTCATGTAGCACTTATATTTCATTATTCCTAGGTGGAACTATCCAACTCATCACTGCAGCCATTTTAGTGAGTGTCAGCTCTAATCCCCTTGAGAGAAGGCAATTCTCATTTTATAAAGGAACAGAATGGCAGAAAGACTAAAATATTATTGTTCAGAGGATTGAGTGAGAAGAATCTGTTATTTCAGGCTCTGTATACATATAATAAAGGTACATTCATAAAATGACAAATGATCGAGGTAGCTTCTCCCTTGTCTGAGAACCCCTTATCGGAGAAATGGTTACTGCATGTACTCTTCTTGTCACTTGGAAAAAAGTAGCGAGACACATGAGCTGATCTGCTTTCCTGGGTAAAGGAAGATACAGTGTGTTAGTTTAAACTTGAGTGAAATCTCCTGTTCACTCTTGGCTATAAATACACATGTGGTGGTTTGAGCTGACAGACAGTATCTTGGTTAATCTCAGTGACTAGATGGTGGGCTCTCAGCTGGGAGAGATAAATAGGGCTGCCATCCCCCTTGTCTGCTTAGGGAGCTGAGAAAGCTTGTGGGAGAGCCTGAAGTCTTCGCAATCTGAAAAATACTTAAAAGCTTTAGTATAAAGATTTCAGTTTTCAACATTTGCAATGGAAATTCCAGGGTTTATTCTTGATGAAGTTTACAGCTCAAAGGTCTTGCAGTAAACTCAGAGACATGTAGTGGAAATCAAAACACAGTCTCTACTAAAACTGAAAATGTTGTCTTAAAGTCTGGTTTTATTCTTTAAATTTTCTTCCCTTTTAGTCTCATATACAAGATGATTAAATCTACTTGCATGAGCTACTCAGTGCTGCCCAAGTATTGAGAACTGGGATGTATACAAAGGAATACTTTCTCATCTGTGAGTTAGATTAAATTAGGCCATATGTTCTGGAGTTTTTTCCTGTAATGCAATTGTATTTTCTGTGAAGACATTTTCACAGTTTTCTTCCCATAAGGCATAGCTGTTGAAAACCTTTTTTTTTTTTTTTTTTTAGAGACATTTTTTGCATAACAGGTTAGAAATAAAAAGGCAGCTTCATGCAAAAAGCATGTGTTCACTGATACTGACAGCTTTATCTTTTGTATTCCATCTTAGACTTACTTCATGCACTACTTTAGTCAAGCACCTTTTTAGAAGTCTACCATGTCATTATTTCTATTTAGATGAAAAAGTAGTATGAAGCATTTACCATAGATAGGATCTTATTTTTTTTATTACTGACTGAAATTGTAATGGTAGAAAATTGTTATCTATCCACAAGTTTTTATCTACAACCATCTACAAGTTTCCTTCTATTCATAAAAATTCTGAGAAAAATGCAACGCCAATATTCATGGAAATTTGTTCAAATCAAAGAACATAATTTGATCTCAAACATGCCCCTAATGTGATAATAGCATATAAATGTTCTAGTTCAAAAGTTAAACACAGAGGTGTGCCTTTACTCAAGTCCTGGTCTTTAAAATTATTAATTCTCTTTGAAAATGACCTAGCCTGGACTTCCATTACTCATCCCATTACCTAATCTAATGCAGAAGATGTAGACCTGCCTAGTTAACCTACTCTGAATTACATGTTAGGAGCAGCCTATGATTCATCAAGATAGTATTGTGTTCCCAACATGTGTCTTAAAAAGTGATCTCTACAGTTGCTCTCATTCCCATTTAAATTTTAAGGGCAATGGGAATTGTAGAAAAAAATCAGTACTTGGCATATTTGCTTGTAGAGGTGCAACAAGAAGGGTATTAGAAATATTTTTTTCTCTAACTCCTATGAAAAATTTGTTCTTATTCATTAAGATTTTGCAAACATAAGTGTGGCTGATTTGTTGTTTTTGTGATTGATTTGCTACCTTTAAATAGCAAGTAATTCAGCCAATATATTTGAAACAAAAATTTGCTAACTTTTTAGCTATAAAAAAATAAGTGGTGAAAATGAATAGCATAATAAAATATAATAAAAATAATCATAATAATCGCATAACAAACCCCTCCCTCCACAACTATACATAAGATAGTCATATATTACTGCTCCTGATGTCGACAAGGGATGCAGAAAGCAGCAAAATTCTTGCTTGCTTACCTCAAAATTAATTCCACATTAATTACACGCAGAAATGAAGTTCCTAAAAGTCTTGATTTCCCCCTTCCTTTCTCTTTCCCTGTCATTATTTTTATCATTATATTGCACTTCCCTTGGCTCTTTAATCCCCTGAAACATTTCACAGTCCTGATTTTCACATTCCAGCTCTCTTATTTTTTCCTGTGCCCAGTCAGCTTTGTGTTCTTCATAATCTCTCCTGCTTTCATGCACATGTGTTTATCTCTCTGCATGCCCTTATCTATTCCCTCTCAAATCTCCTTATCCTAGATTCAGAACATACACTAACCTTGCTCATGCTCCAATCTCCCCCTTGCTTTGATGATGCATGTGGCTTTCAGTTGCCCAGCCCTACACATATGATAGATTGCTTTTTCTCTGCTACAACTATTTCTGCCACACTTTGGTATAGGATGACCAGGGAAGTCAAAAGAACACTAAAAGAACCTTCTGGGCTAATGAGTTAAGTAGCCTGAAAAATCTCCCTGTCATTACTAGGAGTTATATCCTTTTTTATGAACAACAACTGTAGTTGCAGGTTTATGTGAATTAAGAGCTCCAACCAAGGATCTCCTGACCTTCTTCCCTGGCTTGGAAAGGTGACTTTACTTGGTACTGAAGTAGTTGTTGTTGAACTCCATTAGTTCATCAACATAAGTGACTATTTAACACTCTGATGTGTGCCCTAGGCTTTTTGCCGATTTCTTGATTTACTGTGCTAAGTATGTCAAGTCTATCCTTCTCCAGTTTTGAAGCAGAATTATTTTGAGGGGAATGTGCTAAAACTATGTAACTTAGGTGAAAGAAAGATGATGTTGAACTGAAATGGTCAGTTGGTACAGAGAGCACTCCTCCTTAGGTGAGGAAGGGTTTATCAAATTTCAACTTATTCTGAAATAAATTAACATAGGAAAGCCACTGAGCTTTCAGGTGGGACTGGATTCTGTCCCATGTTCTGGCAGTCAGGAGCAGGTAAAAGGGGAGCAAGTAGCTGAAATATGTGTTGCCCTTCCTGCCTCACCCCTTCCCTCTCAGCCTTCTCCACAGAGAAGTGACAAAACTGGGTGATACAGGAGCAAGGAAGAGGAACCTAATTTCTTCTGATGCCTCTGAAAATGTTTTTTCTTTCTTCTTAATAGGAGTCTCTGTTCTCTTGGAGATGAACAATTCAATGCACATAGGCACACTTTGCATTTCTGGTTAACATAATGTTGTTTAGATCCTGGGTATCATGTCCATTGAATTCAGAGGCCTAACTGATCTAGACATACAAATATCCTGTGTTCCAGGATGCTTTTGTAAATGAATTTTTCTTTCCTTTTTTTTTTTTCCTTTTTTTGTTCTGTCCTCAGCAGCTGATTTGTGTTATTCAACATCTGTTGCCTTTTATCACAGTAAATTTCAGCAATAGGCAGAGTGATTGCTTTCAGTTTATATGTCATTTTTAGTGCAGTTATAGAAGAAGGAATGAAACACTCTACAAATACTGTTAAGAGAAAAAAAACCCACCAAAACCAGAAAAAAACCCCACACCCCAACCAACCAAGCAGACCGCACTACTGCTGTGTGTAACAATAAGTGAAATGTGTTGAATTTGTGTTTCTTCTTTTGATCATTTTGATCTGAGAGATGGTTATTCATTAAAAAAATATTATTAGAAATCTTAAGATTTATGGAATTCTAAATGATCAAAATAAATATTGTGATGTACAAAACTATTCACCGTTTTTCACAAATGGTTAAGACTGGATCACATTTAATCAACTTTTGAAAGGAAATGAGAATTTTGTGGAGAAAAGACCAAACATGACATGAAGGTGCCACATGTCAAGTGGGTGGTTTAGACCTCCTTCACTCTTTTGTCAAAAGCTGAAGAGCTTTTTTTTGTTTTTTAATCACCAAGATCCAGTGGGCAACAGATTCTGAAAAGTTAACAGAAATATGATCAGATTTGGAAAAGCCAAAACTGAGTTAGTGTGCTAAAGGACTTTCTTCTGACTTCTTTAGAAAGAAAATTTCCTTTTTATGACATTCAAGAGAAATGAAATTTTTCATTAAGATTTAAAGGTCCCAAAAGGATCAAGTCATTAATTATTTAGTACAAGTCAGGTAATTTCATTAGTATGAAAAGGCTTATGACTCATGGTATACATGAGGAAGAAAAGTACACAGGGAAGAGAAGCGAAGGCTGTGCTTGTTCCATGCAGGGGTGTATGGTATTTGGAATACGCTGTAAGAAAGAACTTGCAAAGTCCTCAGAGAAGACGTGGATGGGGAAGGGGAACAGGATACAGCCTTTGTATTCCAGAGGCCTTATTTTGTAGGATTTAAAGCAGTATGCAAGGATGATAAGACATTAAGTGGTGGTTTGGGTTTTTTTATAGCCTCCTTTACTTGGAAGGAGCCTAAGGACATTGTTATGCTGGAACTTTCTTTACAGAAACAGTCTCTCCCTCAAGCTCAGGTGGCAGTAGACAAAGTTATAGAAGAATAAGATAAGAATAGAATCAGATGTGAGAGAACATGCTTGCATTGGTTAAAAACAATCCGAAAACAGGACAGGAGCATGATTTTTGTATTAGAGGGTATTCACTGGAAGGGTTTAAAAGGAATTTGTTTTTTTTAGCCTGGTCATGAATCATCTGGGAAATGATAGTAAAACTTGCTGATGATAGTAAATTATTCTGTATGGCAAAGACAAATGCCAACTTGAAAAGCTACACTGATTAACTGAGAAATCCAAAGGCAGGATTGTTTAGTATTGAAAAATGAAGACTTATGCAAATGAGAGAGAAACATTTCCACCTTTTGGCTCAGCAGTGAGCACTGGGATAGCACCACTCTGTTTTCTATGCCTTGTAAAACATCCAGGTTGCTTTCCTTTTTTTTTTTTTTTTTTTTCCCCCCTCTTTTTGATACTTTGAGAGCTGAAGTTACCAGCTGGTGATTTTCCCTAAAAATAGTTTTAGGGTGAGCAAGCACAGTATGTGCCTTTTCTTTCACTAATTTCATAAAGGTACATTACTATTGGTACAAAATAGCCATAATTTGCTCTTGTATACTGGAACTACAAAAAAAAAAGATGAATGGGGCATATATGTACTCTATAGACAGCTTTCCTTTTGTTGCTTTGGTAATCATATAGTTAAGGGATAATGTTCCTGGAGATTGAGTCCATGAAGCAATAAATGGCTTTTATAGTTGATTAAATGCTGAAGTGCAGCTGGAGCTACAGAAACCATCTCAAGCAGTAAGTATGTTATTAACATTATGGAAAGATAAAAGGAAAACATCATGGGAATAGGAATCTTTAAAATTTTGAGGCAGGGAGAAGAACAGAAAGGATAATATTTTCATTAAAAGTATTTGCAGGGTAGATATGAACCAATGCTGTCTATAATCTGCAATTTTGAAAAAATCCAGGTCCATAATATGTAACTGAACACTGTTAACATCTGTAAAACTTTGAAGCAATGGTGTGATGACACTTAAATTTAAGCTGGCTTGGATCTGAATTGGGCTGCTCATTAAAAAAAAAAAAAAAGGCAAAACAACACTGAGAAGGAACACCAGTGGGTTTTACAGCAAGAGTAGTTTTGCACAATTTTTCTAAATCAATACTAGTTCCAAATTACATTGGTCTTGGAAGATACTTGTTAATTTTTCTTTGTAATCTCTGGCCTCCTATGATCTCACTCCCACTGGCAAGTGTCTTCTATTATTAAAGGAGTTTTGAAAAGGAAGGAACTGTGGAAAGGGCAAGACTAAAGTCTTTCTGATTCAGTCTCTAGTTAAGTAGACAGCAGCTGAACATATGAATTCCTGGTTCAAACACACAGCAGAAGGGAGGTTGCAGCTCCTTTTCTCAGGGAATGAGAAACTTAGGCTAGGACTGCAGTGAATAGAAGTTCCTGTGTTACTGCTATAGCTAAAACCCTGGTGACCAAGTGGTCAACCAGGAAAAATGATGATGTATCATGAAGCAGTTGTGCTTTGCCATAAATATCTGAAGTGATTAATTTTCTAGCTCTCTCTGACCCAGTGAAAGATATAAGAATAGTTATGTGACACAAAGCAATCCATAATTGTGTAGAAAATTATCAAAAGGGCTCAAAACATATGAAATAAATCTTCCACAGTAATTACCTGCAAAACCATATCCTCACTTTTGAACCAACTCTTCATGTCTGGACAGGCAAATACATCAGCACCCAAGTGCATGAACTGAGCCACGAGCACACATTCTCTGTCCCAGTCCATTGCAGTCATGGGCATTATTTTATCCAGAAAAACACATGGGTGTACCCTGGAGTACTAGGAGTTTAAAACTGTAGACATGGACTAGTAGCACATGGGTGACTGATTTTATCTCACGTTTAGCCAACTATGTTGTGATCTCAGACCTTGTAATCAGAGTCAAACCTCCAGCAACTTCTTTCCAGTGTATGTGTCCCTGAATTTAAGACCTAAAGATGAGTCAACAAACAAATAGTGGGCTGAGCAGAACTACTTCTTGATTAAATGTTGGGGATTCCAGGACTACAGCTCTGGAATCATATGTTTAGATTAACAGATGTGTCTCATTTTCACATGTTTTAAGATTCATGAACAATGGTTCCATTATGAGGGCCCAATCTACTTCCATTAAGTCAACAAAACTTTTGTGAGTGACTTAAATGGAAGCAAACTTGAGTCCAATACAAAAACATCCTGTCACTAGAAAATCAAACTGAAAAAAACCTCAATTTCACCAGGCATGCCTTGGCTGTTGTATTGTTTAGATCAGGTTGTATACAAGCATTTCTAGTCTGTACCATAGCTTTAGCTTTAACTATCCATTGAGCTTGAAATATATTTATTATAAATAAAATTTGAAAGCTGTTATTTTCCCTAGATCTTGCACACAGAGCTCAAATGCCCTGTGTGATAATTTGTTTATAGAAAGACAGTTGTCTTTCTATAATTTGATCCTGATGAACAAAAGTTCAAGTCCTTATACCACCTTACATTTTTTATATAGAAAATAATATACATGTTATCTTATTTTGCCTTTGTTAAAGGCATGAGAATGAAAAAAAACATACTTCCACTTGTCTCATGTAAGTTTAGGCCTTGAACAGATTTCAGTTCTTAACTGAAAACTTTAACTTTGTCGTGTGATTATGGCAGCATATATTCACCCAGGTGGGAAAGGTCTCACGAGTCCATCTGCTCAAAGCAGAAGCAACACTGAATTCAGAGCAGGTTGCTCGGGGCTTTCCCCAGGTGGGTCTTGGAAACTCCAAGGATGGAGAACAGGCAGCCTCTGGGAATCCTGTTTTTTAGTGCTTAATTATCCTCACAGTGATTTTAGTTTTTTCTTATACCCAGTAGGATCCCTCTATTTCAATTCATGCCCATCACCTCTCTTTCTTCTGCACTTCAGTAGAGAGAACTGGGGTCTATCTTCTTGGTCACCTTTTTGATATATATTGGCAGGCTGCAGTAGCTATCCCTAAAACCTTCTTTTCTCAGGACTAAAAAAAAGGTTCCTCAGACCATGCTTTTTTAATTATATATGTTCTCTTACACCTACAGTGTCCTGAGCTGCAAAGCACATAATTAATTGCATATTTTGCTGTGTTTTTCCTGAGGTTAAATAATTTCTAACATTATTTATTACAAATTTGAATGTCTTTTCAAAGTGGTAACGAAAGAAATGGCTTATAGCTATTAAAGATTAGTCATAGACAATGTCTGTCTGAAATTATTTGAACCCATAATCGCATTTTCAGTCAATGGAATCCATTGTAAGTTTGTTTATTTCAAAAAATGCTGATGCATACCTTTGTGTTTCATGTGCTTTAATACGTCACCTGTTGAAGAAAGTGTTAGTTTCCTTTAGGCTACTTTCAAATAGACATGTTAATGTAGGGTGCATAGAAATGCATAGTTTATGGGACAAGAGAGGAGTTGAACATCTGCTGCTGACACACACACCAGGGATCTTTTTTTACTTCAGTTGAACATTGTGCCAGTCCTATGGTCAGCTTTGGAGACAGCAGATCTACTGATTGCATGCAAAGGTAGTCCACAAAAGACATCATGCTTTTATTACTTCATAATTACCCTCTTTACCTAAATGAGGCACAAGAGATCTTTTATTACTGCATTAGTAACAGAAATCTCAAGAGAAAGCCGTGAAAATTTTAGTGTTCAAATAAACTGCGTGTGTGTCACATCAGTGCTTCAACATGACAGCTCAGAGATTTTTTCAGCAGACCTTGTTCCTGTAGCATTTCTGTGAGCTGTTGGGAGCTGAAATAGTCAAGTTTATGCTATGGGATGTATATTTGAGACTAAATTATACCCCTTTTTTCTCAGTTGCAAATATATGGATGGACATTCATAGCTGGTATAAGGCTTTGGTAGTTGTCCACAAGATTTTCCTGTTCAGTTAAAGAGAGCGTAAACAAAGCTGTTTACTTGTTTCCTACCCTTGGGACGACTAATTGAAGCAATATAGTGTTTCCACTTTTTAGCAAACGAAACAGGAATCCGTTGCTGACATTTCAGCAAATGACATGAAATGCTCCTATTACAATCCATTTTCCACTATAGTTGGTACAGCTTGCAGGACTTCAAAACCACAAAATTAGAGTTTGTACTTTTTTTTTTTTTCCCAGGAACTAAATTACAAATAAAAATGGAGGAAAAACTCCCAACAAATCTAATGGTTGCAGCTATTTTCTACAAAGGTTGACATCTAACTCCTAGCAAAATAGTGGCTTTTATTCTTGTTTTTTGTTTCACCCATGGTTGCAACTGTTCGGTAGGTGAGGTTGCTATAGATGAAAAAGAAAGGTGTGCAGGGTAAATGGGATTTCATAAACCACTGCATTTGAAGGTGTAGGATCATTTGGGTTCCTGATTCATGGGAACTGTAAGAGATAGACAGGCATATGAACAAGATATTCCTAGTTGCACAAAATATACATAGACAACCTACTATATCTGGAATATGTGATTTAAATGATACAGACCGTGTACAGTTCTAACATGAAGGTTATATGTTTCACCAGAATTCACATTTCTTTAAGGAACTGTGAAGTGTAGGTTTATAGCGCTTGATGACCTTTGGCAATGCAGTATACACAGCAAATAATTTTTTACTTAAGGCATACATGAATCTTTTTTCTCCTTTATTTTATCCAGTGATTACATTGTAGGTCATTCTGTCATTAGATAGTGTGTTTCTGTCTTGTAAACACGGGTGTTTAGTGGGGAGATTAGTGGCAGTGAGAAATGAGAAGTATTTCACCTGCTCTTGACATTATTGTTATTAATTACTTTTATGGCCCACGAAAGTATGCTAGGCACTTGAAAGAACCATTAAAGCAATTTAGTGCTTTTTGTAATGCTCCAATAACCAGGGATTTTTTTACGCATATATTTTTCTTTATGTAGATAATTTTACAAGATACGCTGCAAGCAATCACCTGCCCGGCACCTTGTGCCAACATTTCATATGATGTGTAGGGCCCTGCTGATCTTTCCTGCTTTCTTGTTCTTTCCATTTCACAAGTGAGGCTAGGATTCTGGCTTATTTTGTCACAGTGCTTTATATATGTGTGATCGTTAATTCACATTAATTACAACATAATTTTGTATTCTACCCATGCTTATTCACACCTTTATGTATGAAACCTACAGATGTACCTAGAGAGGGAAGCTGATGTCAGCAGGTGTCTTATGGGTCCATACTTGCTTGCTGGAGTTCTGCCCTGAGGGAGGATTTGTTTCAAAGGAGAATTAAAGTGCCTAGTTCTTTTTGCTCAAAGTAAGCTCTGGTTTTCTTACAGCCAGATCTCTACATGTTCTTTTACATTTGGAGCTATTGTCATTTGGAGTTTACTGCAAGGGTTTGCAACATGAAAAGGTCTTGTTGCATAATTGCTTAGTACCTCTGGTTCATGTGTGTGGCTGCTTAATGCTTTAGACATGATCTGGGTTAGTACCGGTGTGTAGCACATCTGTATGTACATCCCTGGTGGCGTAATTGTAGAGTGTTTCTTGCCTACAACACAGTTCAAGATTTAGTGCTCATATACACTATTCCACTGCACTTGGCTTTACTACATAGATAAATTTGATTTAGTCCAGTTTATGTTTCTATATAATTATCTTACATATTTAATTGTCTCTTTTACTGGTTGTGCATGGCAAGGTTTTGGTCGTGAGGGATCACAGGGGTGGCTTCTGTGAGAAGCTGCCAGAAGCTTCCCCCTTGTCCAATGGAGCCAATCCCACATGGCTCCAGGACCGACCCACCACTGGCCAAAGCCAAGCCTACCAGTGATGGAGGTAGTGCCTCTGGAATAATGTAGTTAAAAAGGACGACAAAGCCCTGTGCAGCAGCAACTGCAGCCAGAGAGATGAGGGAGAGTATGTGAAAGAAACAGCCCTGCAGACACCAAGGTCAGTGCAGAAGGAGGGGCAGGAGGTGCTCCAGGCGCCAGAGCTGAGATTCCCCTGGTGGAAACCATGGTGAGGCAGCTGTGCCCCTGCAGCCCCTGGAGGTCCACAGGAGAGCAAAGATCCACCTGCAGCCTGTGGAAGACCCCACATCAGTGCAGGTGGATGCCTGAAGGAGGCTGTGACCCCGTGGGAAACCCACACTGGAGCAGGCTCCTGGCAGGACTTGTGTATCCATGGAGAGAGGAGCCTATGCTGGAGCAGCTTTTCTGGCACAACTTGTGACCCCTGCAGCCTGTGGAAGGGACCCACACTCGAGCAGTTCATGAGGAACTGTAGCCCGTGGGAAGGATTCACACTGGAGAAGCTTGTGGAGAACTGTCACCTGTGGGAGGTACCTGTGCCACTGAGGGGAGGAGGCAGAGAATTCAGAGTTTCAACCCAGGAAGAACCCCAGGCGTGGGGGGAAGGTGTCTTTAAGAGTTAGTTTTATTTCTCATTATCCTGCTTGGATTTGATTGATAATAAATTCAGATAATTTCCCCGATTTGTTTTGCCCATGACAGTAGCTGATTAGTGACCTCTCCTTGTCCTTATCTCCATCCGTGAATCTTTCATTATATTTTTACTCCAGCTGAGGAGGGGAGGGATACAACATCTTTGGTTAGCACCTGACATCCAGACAGGGTTAATCCACCCCATTTTTGTACAATTTTATGCTTGGACCACTCTCATTAACATTTTTTCACCTAACTTGTGATAAAGTTTCACCATTGTGTTGTTAAATGAGGATGCTTTTACATTATGATATTGAATCATGCATGTTTCAGTCTGTAGCCATCAGGAATGTACAAAACAGATGGACCATCACGATCTCTTGTCATCCCTACTCAAACTTAAATCACATCTTCTTAATTAAAATTTAACTTTTTCTTTCATTTGCATTGCCTTTGAATGAACAGGAATGAAGAACAAATGCTGCTAGTTTTAATAAGAGTGGAAGTTATGTTGGACATCCAGGTGGCATGCTGGAAGCACACCTTGTAATCAGATTGGGAGTATTACATTTGACATTGTAAAGGAATGCAGCAGCAAAAGGCCATTAACTTTAAGTGATGTTTGGAATAGATGTGTACCATTTCTATTTGTATATGAGTTTTTGGAAGCATATATATACCAGGAGCAAACAAATTTAAACTGAATATGCTCTTGTATTTAAAAGGTTGTCAGAATTCATAAGATATTGAAACCCACCTATTTATTTGAGACAGTTTCATTGTTTAAAAAAAAAAAAAGGGGGGGGTGGGGAAAGGAGATTGGTGCAGCGTAACTGATTCCATTTATGTGCCGAAATAAAATCACGGTGACAGAAATTTATTCAAACAGCAGCTCAGGGCAGATTGGAAATTGTTCTAGAAACAACTGTGTTTTTTACTGCAGGTTTTTAATGGTAGAGCTACTGTATTAATATTTTTCTTTTCAATTAGAGAAAGACAGTGGGTGTTTGTGAGTGCATGCATCCTCTTGGCATCTCACAGCACTCCCCTGGAGGGGAGATTACTGGAATTTGTTTAAAAGATCTGGAATATGGATTCAGTATTTTTTGAATGTCCAAAGTGTATTTTTATAATAATAATGATATCTTATAGTACTCTTCATTGTAATATATCCCAGAGAGCCCTGCAAAGTTGTGAAACTCAGATCTGCATTCCTGCAGGTATTTGTTGCAGCCACCTGCCAATTTGCAGGGAAAATGGAAAATGCATATTAGTGCCTTGCAACAGCACAGCACACACCTGCATCAGAGAAAAGGGAAATTTCTTTTTTAAGATTATCTACCTATCTTGAGATTTGCTTCATTGTTATTTTAATATCGAACTTCTTCTTGGGTCAATCAGACTTGTTTAAAAATGTTAGGGGGTTATTTTAATACTTAAATGTCCTACATGATGTCAACCTGCTCTTCTATCTTCCTGTTTATGGGCAGTTCTGTTTGGACCACATACACACACATGCAAGTGCTTTCAGAGCCCTCAGCAGTGTAGGCTCCACCTTTTGAGCTTGGTTCAAAAGTGGGGTGTTTGGAGTAAGGAAATGAATCAGGCATGACTGAATTAATGTAGTAAATTCAAAAACTTCTGCCACTAGTTAATTAATAGATTTACCTGTAAAAATCTTGCTGTGGGAGTGGGGAGAGCCTTGACACCAGTGTAGCAGAGCTGTGTAGAAGTGGCAAATGCCGAAGGACCTTTTGCTCTGGCAGTGCATTGATCCAGGTCAGTGCTGATTCCCAGACCTGTGCCAGCGGAACAAGCACCACAATTGCCTTCATAATCAGGAGGAGTACCCTGTACTAGAATTCATACTGGAATGTTCTTGTGTTTTTGGAGGGCAAAGAGCCTTTCATAAGAAGACAAAACAAACCAAGGATCTTCAAATGCCTTTTTTTTTTCCTCTCTTTTGCTTCTGTCAGAAATAGACAACAAAACTGTTGAAATACATTAAATTAAAGCCTTGTATTTAAAAGGTCTTGAGATTAATTTTGTTTCTAAAGCTCACAGAATATCATTATTCAGCATTTTTTATGCCCTATTCAATTTTCTGGGGCTTAGGAGTTGTTTGCACTTTCAAGTGTAAAAATTGCTCTGAGGGATTTGATGCTTCAGAAATAAATTGCTACATATTTATTGCTATAAAGATAATATTCCAAATGTGAATTGATGCCGCTCTGACTTCCTGAGAGCTTAGCACTTCTACTGTAGAAAACCTTCCCAATTAACAAAAGAGGGAAGCTGCTGATTACTTTAGTAAGATTTGCTACTGCTACCTGGCAGCCGGAAGGACAAAGATGATGTGATGTGACCATAAGTACTCAAACATTCATGGAGGGGAAAAAAATCACATGGATAGTTGGTGGCTAGGAAATACTTCTGACCATTCTGTACAAAAATAGTTTTTAATTGTGAAACTATGCCTGACATCTTTTTTCACTAAACCAGTTTTTGTACACCTTTAGTAGATCTAATGGTTGTAATTCCTGAACTGAGTCATAAACTGCACTCTTATATTTGATCAAGTTGGCTTTGTGAAATTAAAAAAAAAATAAAAAAAAGGAAAGATTGCCTAATCAAGAAGACATTTTCACTATGAATCTAGCACTCCACTTTCTTGCAATTTTCTTTCATCCCTGTTCCCTTGGAGAGTCTTTGTAAATAGGGATGAAACAAATTGTAAAAAAAAAAAGATAATATCTTCTCATAAAAATAGTTCCTACTTTCCTGTTGTTCCAATCTCCAGGAAAGCAGATTGGTTTAGGCAACTCTTATATGTAATATATATTTTATATTTTTCTTTAAACAAGTATGGTGGTAAAGAGTTAAGAAATTAGGAATTTTAGACGCTGTGGGTGCTGGACAAAAAAATTCAGAGACTGAATACAAGTAAAAAATGTCAGCAAGAAGAATGACTAAAGGAACAGAATCAGGATGCATGGGTCAAGATTGGTTGTTTGTTTTATCTTAACTTTTTTTAGACCTGCTACACGGGGATTGTGAAGGCAGAGTTAGAGATAATGGATATGTTTAGAGGGAAATTTGAGGAAAAGTGGATCAAACCATAAAGTAGCAAACTTTAAAAAAGAAAAAAGCAGATTTGTTTACAAGTTTATTTTCTGTTTAAGTAGAAAAATTCAGAAGCATTAGACTAGAATAAAACCCCTTAATGTTTTTTATTGGGTGAATACATTATCTTTGAATGAGAAAATTGATGTATTGTTGATGTGCTGGGAAAAGATTTGTGCTCATCAAGATTGTTCCTGATGGATTAATTTTCAGGATAAAGGTGGCAGTGTTTGGAACAGTATGTGACATATTTTTGTAATGCTTTAAAATTAATGAAATAACTGCCTTAGGAAACAGAAAGAAAACCAACCATATTACCTCTGAATACAAATGTACAACATGATCCTTCCCTTTTTAGGAGCTAACCTTTGCCTTCCATTACAGGTCTTTTCTATGAGTATGCTGAATTCAGTCACAGTGTGACATGACAGTCACATTTATTACATATGTGACAAAACTAAAACTATATTAAAAAATAAATTATTTTGGTTTTTTGAAGACAGTCTAAATTCTTTCAAATACAACATACACATATTTCAGAACTGTGATTACATGTAATTGTCTACTCACTGTCTCTGTTAATTCTGACAATATCTTTTCTGTTCTGTTAAGGATATTATCCACTACTGAAGTGAAAGGTGAGAGTTCATTAGATTCTTTCGGTCTTGTGTTGCCATTGGCAGTGAGAATTGATAGCCTTCCTGCTTCTTGGTCATTTCAATTTAAACTTCAGAATTAGAAAAGGTGAACCGCATAAAACCCATTCATAATCAGAGATTGTATTTCACTGCAGTTATTCAGCACAACAGAAGCACACACCACAATTTCATCTCTCCTGCTAAGACTGAGAAGCTGTACCAGTACTGAATAACTTTTAGAAGGAATAAGGCAACAGCTTCTCATCTTTTCTGAGTTCTGTAATCTTCTCTAATCCATTGGAATGGATCTAATCCGATCGAAGTGATACCAGTGATGTGTAGGCTCCGAAGAAATCTTGGGATCAGTCATCTTTCTTGTTGGTAGAAGGTATCTCATTATCTAATAAAATCAGGAATTTTACATTAACTATTCATATTCTTTGTTAGATCAGATAGTGTCATTGGGTCTAAGTGAGATGTTTTGTTGTTTCTTTGCCATGTCTTTGTATGTGCTGCGCACATATTTTGTACTAAGTAAAATCTTGTTGAGAAAGCAACTCAATTTACTGCTGACTTGAGATTGAAATAAAAGAATAAGAAACATCAAATGATTTGGTTGCCCTGAGATAACATCCTTTAAATACTTGTACAACTTAATAAAAATTATCTGATGTTGCTGAGCTGTGAGGATCAAAAAAGGAAAATGCTAATATTAAGTACAATACATGTGACATCTACATGCTCCCTGAATTGAGAGTAAATTATTGAGTTTGTGGGGCATATTTGGATGGTATATAACATATATATAAAATAAAATATAGAACTAAATCTGTAGAATCCTTCTCTAGTAATAATCAAGGTCTTTAGTAAAGCCCCTTTCCTAATAGTAATGGACTATGTTCTTTTCAGTAGAATAGAAATAATTCCAATTGATTAATTGATTACAAGTTGAAGAAGTCCTATATAAAGTTCAGAGACTGAAGTTCAAAGACTACTTCTACATAATATCATAAAGTGAAGTCTGCTCTGTGGCTTCTGCAGCAATTGGCATAGTCTGGCTCCCATCCTTATTGCTATTCTATTTTCCAGTCACAAACAGTGGCAGTATCCATACTGAAGGAAACTTGATTATCCTATCCCTTACACTTTATCCAGTGAAAAATTTCTTCACTGTAGAAATGTTTTTTTATAAATTTAATACTTCTTTGGGGGATTGAAAAGATGTCCAAGTCAGTAATCTACACCTTCTTAAGTATGTTTGCAGGCAGCTTTAAGAGCAATTTGTACAATTCCCTATGAGGATTTTCAGTTAAATTTTCATTCTAGTTTACTTTGTTCCCAAGATGTTAGCCTGCTATTTAAAAATCAGAGCTATGCAAGTTTTTTTTTTAAACGTCACCATGACCTGCATCTACTATTTTTATGAATATCCTGTTCACTTCTGATTCCTTTCTGCTATATGATGGTCCCCAAATAGTTAAGCCAAATAAGCTTGGTGCAGGAGCAACATGTTATTTGATATGCTCTGGCTTTCTGCTTAGAAATCAATGGTGTAACACTGGGAACAAATTTGTAAGGAGCTGTAGTGTTCAGTGAGGTCTTCAAGGTGAGAATGACAACCTGGAATTTCAGATTGTGCCGAGAAGGTGATGGGATTTATGACTTGGGCTCCATTCCAGCAAAGTACTTAAAGCCAAAGCATAGTCCTATTATGTAAATCTATTTATAGAGGTAGATATATTCCCTCTTTATTAAATGCATGCAACTCATTAGCATTAATAGAATTTATGAGTTAACAGTAAGGAGAAAATTTAACTATTAGTTTGAACAACAATTATTTTTTTTTGTAATAACATCTAACCTTTGTCCACAAGAAAAATGTCTACACATTAGGTTTGTTCACATTATATCTCTGAGTGTCAGATAGTTTTGGCACTATATTTTGGAAAATTATGTCTGTAATATTCATGATTTGAGCTGCAACTTTTGACAGATAGCTTTTATTTAAAATAAAAGAATTGTAAATTAAATTAATAAAGTCATAAGAAAGTTTAAGGCATCAGCCACAAATATGCTTATTTTTCAAGAATAGAAGCCCTTAGATAGTCTCCCTTTCACAGTGTCTTTTAAGAAAGATCTCTCACAAATTTTAAGACACTGATACATCATTTTTTATAGGACCCTGCAATGTCTAGATCAATGTCTAGAGATTGAAATAAGCATGAAAAATACTTATTCAACAGGATCTGGGAGGACTAAAGGGATGATTTGACATAAAGGCAGAGGAGGCTACAGGCAACTAAAGTTTTGACTACATATTTTTGAGTTACCTTAGAAAATAAGTAAGAAGCAGTGAAATATTTTCTGTGCTCTGGGTTCAAGTTTGACCAAGTACTACCTGTTACAGAACTTCTTCTAGTTGTTGAACCATAATAATATTTTCAAACATGAACCATTTGGGAGTTCAGAGTCTGTGGGGAAATGATGTTTGGGATTTGGTGGAGAGCAGAGAATGCAGGAGGAGGTGTGGCACAAGACCCAATGGAAACTGAAAGAATTTCTGCAAGATGCGATGAAAGGAAAGGTTTAGCAGAGGTGGAGAAGAAGTCAGGAGCCAAAACAGAGTAAGTGCTAAAGAAGGGATTTTGGAGTAAGGCTGGAAGACTGACAAACCTGGGGTAAGGGGTGCAGAGGGCAAAGGAAAGCCAGAGGTGATACAGCAGAATGGTGTGCAGCAGGTAGGGCAAACTTACTGCAAGCCCCAGGGCCTGGATCTGTTATTTCTCAGCACTACTTGTAATGAAAAATGTTCATCATCAGAACCAGCTCAATGCTGCGTGTCAATTGAGACAAAAATGAGTATTTTTTGCTCTAAGTAAAAGTGAAAAATATCTCTCTCTGGCTGTTGCAGTGTGGGGCAAGAGTGGGAACACCTCCCTCTTTTTCCACGGTCCTGTCCCAGGCACATAGGCTATTGCTGGTGGCAGTAATAGTAGCAAGGTGACAGCCTTAGGACCATGCCATTGAGGAGAGCTGACAGTATGGACATCTCTTACTAGGACAGTCTTATTTTACCTCTGCCTGAAACTGGCCCTGTGTTCCTCTCTGGGTAGTAAGTCCACATAGAAATAACGCCTTCTTACTGCCAGCCACTACTCTTTCTTCATGAGCAATCCATGTCCCCTTAGTCTGAGCAATATCCCTAAATAGCACCATAAGAATTTTTCTTCTCAATTTTAACTTTTTTCTTTTTTTCTTTCAAATATAAAAAATTGCTTACAGTTTGCTACCTCCTTTTTTCCTCAGTGCCCCCAAAACCCTTGTTTTCTCCACGAAATCTTGTCTCAGTCAGAGCAAGGGATAAGTGGTGATCACTGAACCAGTAACTACTCAATATTTCTTTTTAACATCAGCCATATGGTAAGTCTGTGATCATTGCCTAACTCGGTCAGGGGCTTAGAGACATAAAGCTTCTTATGCCTTTGTTAGGCCAGCTGTTTCAATTGGGAGGCTGAAGATCAAGCAACCATGGTGCTGAATTTATCTAAAAAATCTTACTATGTAGGGAAGGGTTTTAAAAAAACTGATTCTAATATGTGCTGAGGATTCTTACCTAAGATTTCTTACCAAGTACTCAAGGCTAGCCAGAATGTGACATTCTTTCTTTCCTATCTTTCTTGCTGGTTTTTTTTTGTTTGTTTGTTTGTTTGTTTTTCAGTTCTTAGTCCCAGTATCAACCATCCTTTTATTTTACTATTTAACTAATTTGAAGAACATCAGAAGGGGAAACAAGGATATTTAAGTTGCAGTTTTATTTTAAGCACAGTTCAAAAGGTTCTGTAACAGCTGGTGGTAATGTAAGAAACATTTTCTGTCATACTAGTTTAAAATAAACTTCCAGCACTAACCCAAAAGCAGTAGCATTATGATGAAATTAATTCATGAAAGTACAATTACATGACAGATATCTAGTAACTTCTCCCTTTGTTGCAGATTGCAATCAAACGTGTTTTAAATGCACCTTATCAAATATCAGTGTCCTTAAAGCTCTTTAGGACATTATTAAACTTCCTGGTGGTGTAATTGATGGGAGTGGGGAGGAAAGGTGTTATTACATAGAAAAATAAGAAAAAAAGCTTGTGTTTTTCCAATATACATACTAGCTTTATACTGAGAATAGAACTGGCTGCTGAGTTGGCTGTGGGTATGTGCTGTGGTCTCAACCAGAGCTCACCCAGCTCTTGTCTTTGGCTTGCCCCAAAGCTGTTCCCATCAGCCCGGGCACTGGTATTGCTGATCCCACAGGTCTGTCCCTTACTACTATAAATTGAAGCAATTGGATAGATAGAAATTATGCTTATTCTAAGCCTTATACTTGGAAGGGGAAGAGAATTTGGTTGAGAGGATCTGAAACATCTCCTGGAAATAACTTATCATCTGCCTCTCCTCCTCAGCTTAGGAACTGTGTTAGAAACAGAAGGCTTCTACAGGTGTGTTAACTAGAAAAAGAAGGTCAAAGAATCTGTACACACCCTTTCCCCCCATAAACAGTGCTGGTAAACTGGTAACAGATGAGGAGAAAGCTGAGGTACTCAGTAACTTTTTTGCCTCAGTCTTTAATACCAGTGGGGGTGTTGGTGTACGAAAACCTGGATAGACCCAGCAATGTGCACGTGCAGCCCAGAAAGCCAAACGTGCATCAAAAGCGGCATGGGGAGTAGGTCAAGGAAAGTGATTCTGCCCATTTGCTCTTCTTTCATGAGACCCCACCTGGTGTGCTGCATCCAGGTCTAGGATCCTCAGCATAGGATGGACATCGAGCTGTTGCAGCAGTTCCAAAGGAGGGCGACCAAGATGATTAGAGGGATGGAGCTTCTCTCCTACAAGAAAAAGGCTGTGAAAATTGGGATTATTCAGCCTGGAGGAGAAAAGGATTTGGGGTGACCATTGCAGCCTTCCAGGACCTGAAGGGAAGATGCAGGAAAGATGGAGAGAAACTTTTTACAAGGGCATGTAGCCACAGGACAAGGAGGAATGGTTTCAAACTGAAAGAGAGTAGGTTTAATTTAGATGTTAGGAAGAAGTTCTTTACTGTGAGGCACTGGAACAGGTTGCCCAGGGAAGTTGTGGGTGCTCCATCCCTGGGAGTGTTCAAGGACAGGTTGGATGGAGCTCTGAGCAACCTGGTCTAGTGAAAAGTGTCCCTGCCCATTGCAGGAGGATTGGAACTAGATGATCCTTAAGGTCCTTTCCAACCCAGGCCATTCTGTGATTCTATGATTCCTCTATGAATTTGTCAATCAAAAAGTCCTGGTTTTGAGTCCAAATCCCCAATTAAAAATAATCAAAGGGATTCATTAAGACTAATGTTACAGAACCATTCCTGCTGCAGAGCCTGCACAGAGGGTTTTGTGCCTTCTGGAACAGGAGAAAGAGGAGTTGCAATCCAATAAGTAGAGCTGCAATATCAGCTACTTCTTGTTGTAACTTTCTATAGTATCTCACAACACATGCCTCAATAATTTCTGGCAAGTATTGACTTTGGGAACACTAATCTCACCGCCAGTTTGTTCATGGCACCAGTGAGTTGCTGGTTAACAGTGTGTCAGCAGTTGAAGTTACTGCCCTTTCCATTTCTGCCTCTAGTTTAAGAGGCATTTTGCCATGCTTTGTAATTACCAGTCAAACATCAAAGAATTAACACTGCCCATCTGATGGATTCTGTGATACTGTGTGATTGCTCCCGCTGAAGCAATAACCATTCGCTGACCGACTGGTTCGTGCAGGAGACTTGTTTTATAGCTCCATTCAAACACATTTAAGAAAACAAGAATCTGAGGAGAGACTTTATGGGTTGATATAAGTAAAGCTAAGACATTGCAGCTTACACACTGACATTTTCGGAGCTTTAATTTCAGCCACTAAATGGCACAGTCATCGAGGCAATCAATTTAGAATGACAGAAAACATTTATATAAACACAAAATCATCTGTTGCATAAATACAGGTACGGGGCGGGGGGGGGAAGAGATGAGTGTGCTAATGGAAGAAAACAAATAAAAAGCCTGTCAATAGAAGAAAACTTCAATAAAAATTGAGTGATGGAGAGATTCCCTTCAAATATCTGTTTATAAGGTGCAGTCATTTCAGTTTAGTACCGTAAGGAATGAGAAGTATAAACCGGCATTGAGGGCATCAAGCCAAACCTAGTGTGCTGATTGTCAGCAAATGTTGAAAATGGTGTCAATTAGTAAAAATCATTCTCTGTCCTCCTGCATCAAAACAGTGATAGCATGCCCTTTGATTGCCTGGCAGCATTAGCATGAGAGAAGTCAGTCCTGCTGATGGGAAAGGGCCTGCACAAATAAGCACACCCTGTGTGTGGGTGGAGGGGCTTGTGGGTGGAATTGCAACCGTGGCATGACCAAGCACGTGTGGAGAAGTGGGAATGGCTGATGGGCTCAGAGGGGAACAGCATGAGCCAAGGGTCTGGAAAATGAGAGGAAACCTTCCTTTTTCTGCTTATTTATGTCATTGGCTCATGCAGCTAAGTCATCCCTTCTGCTGAAGGATTGAGGAACAGGAGGCAGTGGATCCCAAGTATATGCAAATGACTTTTCATTAGATGGTTAACATTTCAGGCAGGTATGTGCAATCTGTCTTGGTTCTGAGACTCAAAGGAAAAGGAGACATTAAGAAAATCAGATCCAGTACCAAAATATCACCAAGACTTATTTGGGGACCATAGATAAAAGGGTACAATTTTTATTTTGTTTAGGAAAATGGCATTGAATTGAAATCTGATCTTGATTATAATGCTATAAGCCGTTGGTAAGCACAGATGAGAGCAGAAATTTATCAATAAAAGTCAGTCGTAAAACTGAAAATACGGAGAGGTATTAGGAGTTTGTTAAAGTGGAAAAGGCTATGGACAGAGCATGTGAGAGCCAAACCCTTCAGCTGGAGATTCAAATGTAGTTCTACTCATCATGAAGTTGTGATCCTGCAGAGTTTCATGCTGCAAAAGTGCACAAGTGCAAAGATAAACTGAAGACTTGGAAACTCTGGTCACCTTTTGCTTTAAATTTTGGGGAATGGGAAGCAATTTTTCATGATCTTGTTCTTTGAAGTTTTCAGACTGTTGAGTTCAACAATAAAAAATGACATCAGCAGCATAAAGCTTTAAGTAGTGAATTGATTTTTAAGCTCAGATGGCCAAAGGCAAAGTTCTCAGTAACATAAAAATGTTCAGCCTTGGGGTTCTGGGTCTAAACACTACTGTAGATCATTTCCACTTGTAGTGTAATGTGTACAAGACAAATCTAGATCTTGGTAAATGCCTTGCTTTAAATTCCTCTAGCACAAATACATTAAAATCATTCATAGGTCATTGGAGAATCAGCATCTGAGCAAAAGTTCTGAATGGGAGAGAATTCTCTGAATCCCTCTAGGTCACTGTCACTGAAAATGCTGTATTACTAAAAGTGAAAACAGTTGCTAATGGATATTTGGTAGTGAAATATGCTATTGAAAAATGTAAGAGAAGACCGAGCTGATTAGGCAGGGCATTGCTTTTACATGTCAGAAGAACTTCCGTCCATGGTCACGTCTTTGACCGGATGCTTCTTTTAATCTCAAAGTGCTGTGTTGCTCACTACACTTTTTTCCTGTCCTTTTTGCAGTTTTTGTGAAGGTTTTAAGCTTTTCAGAGCTGCAGGCAGCCAGCACCACATAGCATAGTGCTGTGCTCTCAGTTGCTCCTACTACTGGTACTGCAGTAGTAGAGGATAAAAATGCAGGTTGCATCTGCCTATTCAGTACAGTTGGAATTTAACAGAAAAATCACAATGTTTTGTTATTTGGAAATTGGAAAGACAATACTCAATTTAATTTGAGTTAACAACAAACCATGAAATCACTGCTGATATTGGGAACTGTGTGGAATAAGTTTGCTTGCATTTTGCCTCTGTGATTTCATTGATAATTTCAGTCTGGTGAGCAATGTTTATTAAATTGTTCTTAATATTCCTGGTTGCCAGCTTGTGTCTGCATGATTAGAAAAGCAATTCTTTTGCACATTTGGGGGAATTTATGTAATAGGAAAGATTTCAAGGTACTGAATGTGTCCCTCTAACAGGAGCTGATTTGTAGAATGCATCTCATTGTGCACCTCCTTGTTTTAACCTCGGAATGTGTTCTTTCTGCTGTTGACAATGAACTTGGGGAGAGCTGGAGTATTCTTGAGAGTGTTGACAATATTATTCCATGCCTGTACTGTGTGGAAAATGTTTTTGACTTCCTCATTTCAAAACCCAGAAGTTTCTAACCCTTTCTGCCATCAACTTTGCTTTTATAGCAATGCACAGGGCTGCAGACTTTGGGGTGTAACAATTTACAAGATTATTGTTACCTTGAATTTAATGTTCCTTTGATACTGGAGAGTAAAACAGCAAGGATGATCTCACCTCTATTGATACTTTGGAGGCAAAAATGATAATTTTTTTTCCTTCTTACATCTGATATTTTCTGAAATTTCAATGAGAGATTTGGGTCAGTGTTTCTTTCAGCAATTGTTAGTCATGTAGTTGTTAATTTTCATAAAAATGCCTTAGCTTCTCATGGAGATGGCAGAAATGAACATGCTTCTCACCTCTGTCCATCCCAGGCTATTCTATTCCAGACTTGTTTTCAACCTTGCAGTTTC
This sequence comes from Empidonax traillii, assembly GCF_003031625.1. Classification (NCBI taxonomy): domain Eukaryota; kingdom Metazoa; phylum Chordata; class Aves; order Passeriformes; family Tyrannidae; genus Empidonax; species Empidonax traillii. The sequence goes on from NW_020955378.1 coordinate 1,667,411, forward strand.
TTTCACTGTGTTGGCAAACCTGCAAGGCTTCTCTAGAGATAATAAGGCATGAGAATTCACATATAAAAATATGATAATAAACAAGCTAAAGTAATGTTAAGCAGTTGGAGAAAAAACAGCATCAAAATTAATACTAGTTCTAGAAGAGGATCAGTGACACTGACTTTTAAAATTCGTGTATTATTTCCCCCTTGAGCCTGTCTGGAGTGCAGGTAAATAGCTACAAAGCAAAATGTCGTATTAACCTTTTCTCCCTATTTTTAATTCACACAATCTAAACACAGCCATCGCGCAGGAAAACAGATAGTTCCATAAGACAGTTATTCAGCTGGAAGAAACATTAATCTTTAAATATAAGGTTGTTCAGTTTGTATTCTGTTACGGATTATTTAGTGCTTTTCACATACTATAGCTCATAGTGTTTTACTAAGCGATGAGCTATGGGAGAGATGTGCCATGAATGCAGAACTCATCAGAGCTACAGATACAAATGCATTAGAGTTATTTTTTGTGTCTGAATGCTGTCACTTGGACCTATACAAATGATGGATAGGGATGAGTCCTGCGCAAAATAGATATTTGCTTTTATGGACTAACCAGAAAATGTGAATCCCAGAGTAATATTTGCAAACAAGAAAGCTGTCTTTGAGATAAAGCTTTTTTTGTCACCCCATGAAAACACAATTGAATATGTGTGAAAAATGCAGGCAGAAGACATATTAGTAAATATGAAGCAGTATTCTGCTTCTTGTTTTTCTTTAATTTATTTTTTGTTTCACCAGCAGCTTGAATTCCACAAAATAACCAGACATCACATTTTTCCATGCATAGCAGAAGTGTGTGGCAGGAGACAGTTCTTCCCAGAAGACCTTGCACTGTGGATAAATAGGACAGGAAAAGGGTGGTGGCAGCAACTAAAAAATGAGAATTGATGTTTGAAAGCAAACGAGTTACAGTTGTGTAACAAATTAATGCTGAGCAGGTGAAGAACAATGAAAGTATTTTTAGCCTGTTCAGTCACAAAGTTATCATAATGTGCTTCCTCATCCTTCCCTGTAAAGGCAGGAGAGTCCTTGCAACTGCTGATACTTCCTAGGCTGCTATGAAGTGACTTTACTCACTTCTTTGTCTTGACTTTGTTTGATCATTTGCCTACATCCTCAACCACACAGAGATTTGAGTGGTCTGTGCCTTCTTTGATATTTGAGTTTTGGTGTCTCTGTTTCTCTTCCCAGTATCTTGAACCCTCTTATTGTCCATGGAAGTCCCCTGCCTTTAGCTGTACTTAATGAAGCCTGCAGAAAGCTGAAGAGACAGGATAGAATTTAAAAAGAGCAGAGAATATTGTATATTCTTCCTTCAAATCTCATCATGTATCACAACGGTGTGAAGTCAGTAGACTCTGGGAATGAAAAAAAGAAAAAAAGCAGGTATCTTGAAAATTAAACATTACAATTGCAATGAGTATCTGAAGTCATACAGTATGTTGTAGCATTTCTTAATGGATCCGTTGGACAAAGCAAGTATCTTTACCACTTACTGCTCTTGCTATCACAGAAAGGAAATAGGCTGAAAATTGTTTCAAATCAGAGGAACAACATTACACTGGAGCAATTACAGTAGCTTTTGTGTCCTGCTACAGGTAACAGTCCAATACCTTATGCTTTGGACTGGAATGCTCAAATTCAGTTTTAGCATATGGTTTTATTTTGTTTTGTTGTATTTTTGCATCTGTGCATAAAGGTTGTGGGGTACCTCTCCTTCTGGCATTGGGCAAAGTTGAATTTTTCTGTGATTATTAGACTATGTCTAATTATTTACAGTGTCTGTACTCATGACTCTTGAGTTTGACGCCTGATGTAAACAGACATTGAACTCTATTTCAATTAATATTTGTATTCTAAGTAAAGGATAATCTAGTTAGGTGAGCTCTGAAACTTTGGAGTAAATGTTCCAAGCAGATCAAATAGACCAAACCCATTTCTTTAAAAATCTTTCCTGTGTTACTCTCTGCCACCAAAGAAGGTCATCTGGAATGCCCTACATGATCTCTCATGGCAAGTCATTAAAACAAACACAGTTTTTTCTGTGGTTATGTTATTTTTGCTGTGGGGGTTTAATAGTCTCTCCATTCTTTTTTATGAATTGGTTGGTTCTTGCACACCAGTACATTATGATTTTAAAAGCAAATCAGTGGCCTGTTAACATGAGGTCTTGGTTCAGTGTGACAGCACTACTTTTTGTACTAGAATGTTGGCTATGGCTTAAAACACCAAGATCTTTGTTCTGCCCCTACTCTTTAACAGCTTCTTCGCTGTCCCAAGCAAGCCATGTTAGCTTTCTTTGAGAACTGTGGATGATAATGAATACTTCAGTATCTCACAGGGTACCAGAAAACAAAACTTCTGCCTGATCCACAAAGAGAAGGTAGTATGGCAAAGGAAAGAGACATAATTAGTCATAAGTTAAAAGTAAATGCTATTAAAATAGCATTAAAATCATATATGTTTCAGGGAAATGCACCTTCTGAGTAGCTAATAGAAAACAGCACCTATTGTATGCTGTCAGAAGCAGAGAAGAAAAGTGTCAAATGTGCTCTGCTTTGTTACAGTTCTTGATGCACCTGTTGTGTGCTCAAGCTCTCAGATTGTCTTGGTGTTCCTTGCTGGTCTGGTGATGTCTGTCTCATGCTGGAGACCCAAGCCAGTACATACTCCAGGGCTCCAGCTGTAGCCTCACCCATGCCAAAGTGAGGTGGGAATCACTTCTTATGAGAAAGTTGCATGTAGTGCAGAAATAGCTACTCCGTCCCCAATTTAAGCTCCTCCAGAGCTTTGCACATGATTTCTTTCTTTGAAACCACTGAAGAGGTCTGAAATGCTTTAGAATTGGATCTACATTAACTTAGCAGTCTTTTACTCTAAGGATCCTGGAGTGTGGGGAAGAATTCGTAGTATTTTATGTCTAGAAAGTCCAGAGTAGGATTCCTTACTGTTAACTGCTAAGGACCAGTCTCTCTGTGGAACAATTTTATTCATGTTCTTGCAGTTGGTGTTCAGCATGTCTGATATATTAGTTTCTAGAGAAATAAGAATGTCTTACTCTTCTCTTGCATGACTTTTATTATTGTTATTCTTAAAAGCTTAGTAGCAGAGACAAAGCTGCTGTCTGGCGTGGCAGGAGAGACGGTCCTCTCAAGCTACATCTTGAGGTTGTATAGGAAAACAACTTTGGTAGAAGCCAGCTATAAACCAAATGAAATTGCTTGGCATTGATAAATATTATGGCAGTTATGTGGAACTTAGATGTGATAATAAATGGGAAAATGTGAAAGTTCATTTACTGAAATGTATGAATATTCTAACCAAAAGAGTGATTAAGACTCTGTTTAACACATGCCAGTTCATGACACAAAACAGCAGGGCAATATTCCAGTATTCAGTGTGCCTATTATAGTGTAATGAAATCAAATTTATTGCTTTGCAACTTGTCAAACAGCAGTGTAAAATATAAAACTAATCTAACAGGTTATTTTTTCTTACTGATCATCCAGCACAACTGATGTAGAAACCTGCACATTTATATAAATAAGTCTTCAGTCACCTTAAAAGAATAACTATACACCTAAAATTCTTATTTCCCTGGTTTTACTGTGGTTTTGCTTTTATGGAAGGGGCAGCAATCAGTTCTTAAAGTACATAAGCAATCTTTTGTACTTGACTAACATTTAAAGCTGTCTTGTGGAATCTGTTTCTTGCCTTGCTCTTAGCTATTTGAACTTTCCTGTTGTCAGTAAAATCTATAAAAAATGACAAGGGGATTCTGGTTTATACACAAGTGAACTTTGAGCTCTTCTAAGACAGCGGTCACAAGCAAAACCTGAACATATCAGAATTACTATTTCAGAAAGCAGCAAAGTCTGATTGTTTAGTTCACTTGATGTTCAGTGCATCCAATAAGATTACAAAAATGAAAATGCATTCCTGCAATACTGCAAAAATTATAAAGAAACTGATGTCTGGTGTGGGAAATAGGGTGTTTCTCAAGTTTCATACCTATTTACCCAGCAGTGTGTTTTGGACAGCAAACTGTTTGAGGAGGTAGTTGTAGCTGCTGTTTGGCAGTATCCTATATGCAAACATGTCCAATGCTTCTGTGATCTTCAGCTGTACAGACTGCTAAAGTATTCCTGCAGGGAAAAACCTCATAAGGAAGTCATGGCTTCACCTTTTAACCACAGCAAGAGGTTTTTCCCTAGTCAATAGAATAATCAAGTCTGAATAAAGTATTGCTTGTTTTGTGTTTATCTGCATTCATTTATAATGCAATAACTGTATTTCTGTATAATTCACATTTTATTCACTTTTTGGAGATGACTTAGAATGACTTTTTTTTTTTTTTTTTCATATATTCACTGCATTTATTTCCTGTGGTAAGTACTGGCCAAGATATCAGTCTGTGAAACATATTCTGTGAATCCCTAAATGAGCATTACAGTGAGGTTTTAGGACAAATTCTAGACTTTGTTATATAATTTTAAGAAATTCCTTTTAAATTGCATAAGATATAACCTTCAATTTTCAGTAGTTTAGGATGGGATATCCAGTATGAAATATAACCAGAGACCTCAGGTTATACTTTTAGTGCAATTGCTTTCCTGATTCCAAGGCATGCTTTATAGAAGCTTTATGAAAAAGCAAATGTGAGGTTTTCTTTTTCTTTGAGGACTCTCTTTCAAAATTTGGAATTTTTTTTTTAATCTGAATGCTCATCTGTTTCAATATTAGTAAATGAATTACTTTAAGAACCTATGTACTGGTTTCACAAAAGTTCAAATAGTTTATATTAAGAAAGCTGTAGTTTTCACTAGAAATGACTGAAGGTGCTGTTCAAATGGATAAAAATAAAAGGAATTTCTTAGGCATACTGTGTTTTATTTATATTTCTTCAATATGTATAAGGCAGCACTACTGCCTTATGTTTAACCCAAAATTTAAGACTAAAATAGTATATTCACTTATAATAACTGTATATTATATAATAAATCATATTTTATAGAAACATAATTAAAATTTTAAAAAAAGCATAAGTAAAATCTCATGTCCATTCAGCTGGTGTTAAAATCTCTGAGTTCAGCATGCCAGGATTTCACAATCAGCCCTGCTGAGCCTCAGAAACATGTTGCTTTCTGACGGTGTCATCTGAGGACGGGGTTAGCCCAGTGTCACTTTGAGTGCTCCCTGAGTGCCGCTAACAGCTGCTTGCAGCGTGCGGTGCCTTCTACCTTCACACCTAGGCAAGTGCCACCCGTGATTTCGGTAATGTACTGAACAAAAGTAGTGAAAGGAAATCCTTCAAATAATAGGTCTTTCAAAATCTTTCCCCTGTGGAATAGTCTTTGTACTTCAAAACATGTTTGCTACGGGTTGTTCATGCTCCTTGGAGTCCAGCCTTACTCTGTGTAAGAGGCTCCGAAGGTGTAAAAACTGATGGATGTTTGACGAGTAGGTTGATATTGTTAATACAGGAGACGTGCCAGAAGCAGGAAGGGTGAAGAATGCCTTAATGAAATTTGGAAAATCCAGCTGTATTTTATTGGAGTGAAAAATAGCAAAGATTTTGCTCATTATAACTTTTCTGTAAGTCAGCAGTCATATACCAAAAGAAGAACGAGGACAAAGCAAATAAACTCATCTTCAAACAGCTAAAGGGATTTCTCATTTAATCTGGTTTATGCTAATAAATACACTTTTAAGATTTTGTATTCATGCTGAAGACATAAAAATCCATGAGCAGAATATTGCCACTCACAGCTTCTTCTTTTTAAAACCGTACTTATTTTGCTCGTTGGTTGTGTAACTCATTACGACACTCGCATTCCTTGTTACTGCTATGCATCCTGCTTCATTTTCAGTCTACAAGTGGAAGTTTTTTCTTGTTCCACAGCAAAATTAAGCTGTCACTTCTGAAAAACAATGAAATCAAACAGAAAAACATTTAGCTCTTTCAGAGACCTGTGTTGGTACCCATGGAAAGTTGTGAGGCACAAATGCCTGTAAAACAGTAGGGCTGTAGACATGTAAATAGGAAGGCAAACTGCTGAGATATTGCTGTACTTCATTGGATATATATATGTAAAATCTTAAAATACTTGATGTTCTTGCTATTGCAAGGCCCTGTGTCTATTTAAGAAGCAATACTCTATCAGGACCACCACCCACACAGAGTAGGTAGGTCAGGGTGTGCAATTTCTTGTTCAGTTGGGGAAGCACTGTGGCGTATGGGAAATGGTTTTATCTGAAAGGTAAATTCAACAGTTTTGCTGTTTGATTCCTGAGCTCTTTGAATATGAAAATAGATATATAATTCTGCTGCTCTGCATTGTAATGCTGCTTGGACAGTGCAGCAAGAGCCTTTGGACAAAAGCAATAAGGGCTGGTTAGACTGCTGCACACCTGGGAAGCTTTCAACTGGAATCGGTGTCAGGCTTCACCAAAGGTCAGGGAGGATATCTGGGGGTTTGTGGATCCCCTTTCTTTGCAGATGTTACCTGATAACCATTGTTAGCAGCAACAGCTCAAGAGGCTATGCTGGTTGCTACCGGCCAATTTGCCAAAGCACTGAGAAAAGGCAAAATACACTTACAATTATCCTGACAAAGCAGGTCCAGTCCAGCAAACCTCAGGCTCAAGCCAGTTACTCTTATGGACAGAAAGTGAATCGTATGATATCCAGGTAGTTTGTGGTACAGTTACTCTTTATAGATTTTGCAGTACTCTTTAATATCAGATATGTCAGCTTTGCTTTTTCACTGCAGTGTTTCTGAGCGCATACATAAATTCCTGTTAAAATATATGTGGAAATATAAATATCA
>NW_020955378.1:1674588-1678824 GCF_003031625.1 Empidonax traillii
GTTACTCTTATGGACAGAAAGTGAATCGTATGATATCCAGGTAGTTTGTGGTACAGTTACTCTTTATAGATTTTGCAGTACTCTTTAATATCAGATATGTCAGCTTTGCTTTTTCACTGCAGTGTTTCTGAGCGCATACATAAATTCCTGTTAAAATATATGTGGAAATATAAATATCAAAATAATGGACCTGAACTGAGCCAGAGGCATAAGCAAAGTCCTCTGTTGAAAAGACACATTTTGAATTTGTCTTTATTTCTGTATCACAACAGTTCAATGGTTCAAATCCTCCAAACTGTGTTAAGAGTTTTTATGACCATGTTCAGACAATTTATACCAAATAAGACTCATGAAGACAATTACTGAGCAAGACAGAACACTGTAATTATGATAAGCAGTATTTCATGTCCTTGCTAATTAAGAAACACAGCAAGAAAATGTTTCACTTATTTTTCTGTAGTGATGAGTTTCTATTTTTCATAGAAAATACACAGCTTTCTTTATCCCTCTGAAATACTTTGTCATTAAAAAAAGCAGTGCCTTCTTTAAAAGTAAAACAAATCGTAAATGAAATTGATAGTCATTTCATCACAATCACAGTATCAGAAATATGTTTAAATAGTAGGAAATAGCATATTGTTGTTCTCTAGAAAAGAAAAAAAAAAAAAAAGAAGAATCAAACCCTCAACTTTTTGCATTTTGAAGTTACGGTTTTCCCCTTGCCAGGGACTACACTGGCAAAGGAGGCAAACACTGAAGGTCCATCTGTAAACTGAACAGCCTTGCACAGAAAACTGACTTTTAAGTGTTCCTGCTCTTGGAGGCTTGGAGCTTATTTGTGATACTTACACACAGTTGTTTCTGAAGTGCATTAGCTCACCCCTGTGTAAGTGGAAACAGAGGAGGGCAATTCCAGATGGAAATTCAAGTCTTACTGATTTCTCCGATGAAGTTGCCCATTTCTTTTGTTGAGTATAGAGGCATTTTACAGTAATTATGGTGTAATTATGTTCACCTAATTTTAGATCTCTGGAGGCATTTGTAGAGTCTGGTTGATGTGGCATACACTAAGCAGCTGCTTTAGGGTGAGATGAATCATGTCTAAAAATGCTCATTTCTCCCCATTTACTTTAAAGAAAGACTGTATAACTACCTCTTAAGTAAACGTCTCAGTTTGCTGCATAGGAGAATAATTAGGTCATCAGCATTTCTGTGATGAGGGGTTTAGTCTAAATTATTTTCCTAACTGCTGCTCCACTTGGCCTAAACAATTAAGATCCACTAGCAAAAAAGAAAGAACGTGTTAACATGAAAAAAAGAAAGAGAATGTGGTAGTCACAGCTAATTAGCCATATCACCAAGGAACACAGGAGTTCTGGTTTCAGGAAGTGCTGAGTGAAAAGGTACAAGGACTGGAAGCCAGAACTACCATCATGGATAAATACCCTAAAACTAAGCCTTGTGCTGAATCTGTCTCGTACTCAGCAAAAATGGAAATGAGGAATGATTTAAAATTGCCTGAAGCCCCTTTGGAATACCCTATGGACTTGTGCTTGGCATACCATGTTAGTTGGGCTGAACCTTTATAGGTTTGAATCACCTGTTGTGGAAGAGGGATTTGAATGCGGGTCTCCCAACACATTTCTGAGCACATTCCTTAAAAGCTGAAAGGCAAAGAAGTACCACTGGAAAAACAGTCACCATTTCCTTCAGCAGTGTTCTGAAGGAGAGTATTCATTTCTGCCTGACTTCTGAAGGACATGGCTCATGCCCATGGCTGCACAGGTTGGACCAGGTACCAACGTGAGGTTCCTGTATGTCATAGAGTACAGGTTGGGGTTTGAGCCTGGGGTTTCCTATTCCTTATTTGTGCTAATTTCACATGGAACATATCTGTTGCAAATCCCTTTTTTTCAGTGGCTTCCAGTTCTTCTCAGCATTATCCATACTGACAGCTTCACTGTGGATTCTAACTGGGAAAAGGGAAAAACCTATGTGTTCCTTAGTTTCATTCCAGCCCTGTTCCGACACGACCAGCCTCTTAAACCACAAACGACATACCTTTTGTCAGCTCAGGGAAGCATTTCAATCTCACATGAAAGTCTGAAGATTATTAAAATAAATGGGAATAGAGTATACATGTGTGCAAATTACATTTTCAAGAAGAAAAAGACGACTCAAAATCTGCTCCCTTATATTATTTTCATTACTTAGTATGCTACCTATGAGAGATCTGGTTCATCTACCCTCAAAGTAAATGCGAGAGGATGCTGTATTCTATACAATAGTGCTGATGTTATAGCTAATAAAAAAATATTTAAAAAAGTGTAATTTAACTGGGTTCAGCCTAGAATATGTTTGATAGTAAGACCTTACAATTATATAGAACTTTCAACTTTAACCAATTTGTATGTGCTTTGTACAGAGGCAATGAGTTCATGTTCCACCTTAGAACAAGCAGACAATGAGTAGTGATTGACACTACACAGAAGAACAGTGAGAAAAGAATCACCTGACCAAAACCAGAACTTTTCCAGACACTGGAAATAATTCCATGCTTGTTACTTCTTGCTGATTTTTGACCTTTAATCTAAGTGAATGGACTAATGAAGTAGAACATCAGTTTTAAATGCTGACACTACTTTTTTCATTGGCTGATTTTCCATGTGAATGTGTACATTCATAAGCAGACATTACCACTGAATTTTTTAATGCTAGTATTTATCATAATAAAAACATTAATGCTACTGTCACACAGGTGTTAAATTAGATACTTTCATTTATCAGTTGAATGAACCAAACAACAGTTAGGGAGTCCAGGTAAAACCAAGGATAACATTGAAGATGGAGCTAAAACTTTCAAGTACATTGATAATTGAATAATGTAAATTTTAAGTTATATATTTTTTAAATTAATGAACTTATTTTCTTAAGAATTAATTTTTTGTGTCTTTTTGAAAGGAATTACAAGCTATCATACTTCAGTGTGTGAAGTATGCAATTGCCAATTACTATGCAACTATGCAATTTAGGCAGACATAAATCAGGTAACATCGTAATATCTATGCTATCTTTATTGCACTTTGAAGCATTTAAATTAGCTACAGCTAGTAGTTCATTAGACTAAGTGGACTCAAAAGCAACCCCATTTTTTGATTTCTGAGAAGAATTATTTTAATTCTTAAATACTGTTTTTTGTTAAATATGAGCTTCAATAATATACGCACCATAAAAAAAAAGAAATCATTCTTTAGAGTGTCTTGTTGGAGCTTCTATATAGTTTTTATATAGCCTCAATACAAATACAAAAACAAAGAAACAAAAAAGGGAAAATAAACGGACTCTTCTAGAAGCATTTTTAATTTGTAATAATTTTCTGGTTTTCTCAGAAATCAGTGTAACTGTGGTGTCATTTGTAACATTTAAATGTATAAAATTCTTTTTTTGTGTTTTGGGACCTGTCAGGGTACACATCTTAGAATTTATGACGTGGACCATATAACTTACCGAGCCACACTGAAATACATGATTTGCTTTCCAGTGAGTTAGAACTATGTAAAGCTTTATTGCCTTCTGGAAAAGTGCTTTGCAAAGACTCACACTTCTGCACTGAATAAAAATGACTGGTTTTTACACTAAGCATTTGAAATTTATAAACTATGAAGCTGATTAAACTTAACTCTAGATAATGTACGTATACCTAAGACTGAACATTTTGTGTGTGTAGCTTTTTTTTTTCCTCTCTAAAGAACCATGACAAAATGTTGGCCTGTGACTCAAATTAGAGGATATGTGAGTCACCAACATGCCATGAGAATATCCAATTGTCAAATCAAATTTATCGTTTGTGTTAGCAGACTTGTTTAAGTAGAAATAATTATTTCACATTGGACTTTAGAGAATTAGATCAAAATTTTATTTACAAGTGAAGAAAAAATAATCTACTGTTCTATTCTGTTATATCATTGGTTCCCACTGTAGCGTTTTGGTCTTACCTGAATTTCTGTCTTGGAGAGAGACACCACTGTATTCTAAATGAGTTTATAAGTAAAGAAGAAATTACCAGATTCTTAGACAAACAAGTATCTTAAGAATATGTATAAAGTAGAAAATATAAATATTCTTATCAGGAATCATTGGACTTTATTTACATACATAAATGCAGAAACATCTCCCAGTTTGGGTAGACCCATTGCTAGCAGAAATATAACTCTACCGGTGTTTGAAAATTTCTCA
>NW_020955379.1:0-56578 GCF_003031625.1 Empidonax traillii
AGGTGGATCTCTGCTCCCCTGTGGACCTCCACGGGCTGCAGGGGCCAGGCTGCCTCAAGATAGGCTGCACCATGGGCTGCTGGGGAATTCCTCCTCCAGTGCCTGGAGCACCTCCTCCCTCTCTTCTTCCTTGACCCTGCTGTCTGCAGAACTGTTTCTTTCACATATTCTCATTTCTCTCCCCCAACTGAAATTGCCTGTGTGGTTTTTTGACTCACAAACACACATATGCACATACACCTTCTTAACTATCTTATCCAGAGGCCTCATCATCATCACTGATGGGCTCAGCCTTGTCCTGCGGTGGGTCTGTCTTGGATCTGGTTGGCATTAGCTCTGCCAGATACAGGGGAAGCTTTCAGCAATTTCTCACAGAAGCCAGCTCTTTAGTTCTCCCACCCCCAAAACCTTGCCACGCACACCCAAAACAATCTTTGGGTTGTAAACTATTTATAACTTCATGATCCAATTTTCCTTTCAAAATTAAAATTCCTATTTCTTTCTTTTCACTTTTATTAGATGTTAACAATTATTAAAATAAAAAGTATCATAAATAATACAAATTAAACATGAATATTAATTCCACCTTTTCCATAGTCGCTTAACTCCCAAACAATAAAATGAGACAAAAGCTTACACATCCGTGCATGCTTGAAGATATGTTCAAGTGAAGAACACTGAGTGCATGTAACATGGATATACATACACATACATTTAGATTACAGCTGTGCTGTGCTACGTTAGACCATTACATCATCTTCAAACATGTATGTTGTAGCATAGCACATATTAACAGAAATTACGCTCACTTAACATCCTGTTTAGTCATAAAATTGGTGTACCCATTTGCTAAAATGGGACAGTGCTATTTAGAAGTGTGGATTAGGCTGCTACACATACTCTCTTGAGTACACCAATGACAAACTAAGCAGAGAAAGATAGCAAACCTTTCTTTACTGTGTGTTGACTATTGCATTATTTTTGTGGCATATTTATCTCTTAGTACATAATTTTCACAGCTACTGGCCGGGGTGCTTATGTTTTCTACGTGGTTTATCAAAACAAATTGTAATAAAAATCAACAGCAAGTGTGGTAAAATCAATCTTCTAGTTCTTTATTCCTTTTTTCAAGGATAAAATTATTGCCATGATTTTCAACCATATTGTAGATAGTCATTGTCACATAGTGATACAATAACTTAAATGAACTGATGTGTTTCCTATAGATAGATGACATTTGATACTACCCAGAAAGAGATGCAAAAAGCCTCATTTTTTCCTGACTGAGTGTTGCAAATCAAATATCCATCGTAAATCTGAATGTCAAGGTTTTCTCATGATGCAGTTCTGGTTTTTTCTGCTTTTGATTCAAATGACATTCAATAGAAGAGATTTTGCAGTGCTTTCCAAGATACGAAAAGTTATATAAAAATGTTTTTTAGTTTATTTAGTGTTTGGTACAAAAAAAAAAAAAAAAAAAAAAAAAAAAAAAAAAAAAAAAAAAAAAAAAAAAAAAAAAAAAAGAGAGAGCTCTAAGGAGACCTTAGAGCAGGTTTCCAGTAGCTAAATGGGCATACAACAGAGCTGATGAAGGACTTTTTCTAGTTTGATTAGAAACTAAAACTTCTCTTGCATATTTCTTGAGGTCTGTGATTTTTTTCCTTCTCTAATTTCATACTGATACTTTCAATTTCTTATTTTTTTTTAAATATTACAGAGTTTTGAGTCTTATAGCTTTAAGTATTAAAATAAGATGGCAGCAGTGATTAATTTTTCCTGAAAGAACAGCTATTCTATTTTCCCTAGGAGTATGGCTTGTACCTCATGGATCTGTTGAATAGAGTGAACAAGCTATTCCAGTATTTTACTGCTAAGTTATTTTTTATTACAAAACATAATAAGTTGAGTCTGATGAAAATGATGAGAATGGAAAGAACTGGAATTGTCATCTTATGGTGAAGACACTGAAGCAGCACTCAAGAAGATGAAAGTTGAATTAACCATTCCCCATGGATCCCTGTTGGAGAATAATTCATTTTTTTCTGTGCTCAGCTTCTCATTTCTACAGTGATGGGAGTAAAGGTTCCTCCCCTTTCAAGAGAATTTGGAATAATGGTTGATGTTTTCATTGTGATCGAATATTTAAAATTATTGGCCACAAACATAAACACAGTAACTCTGTTTGTGTATATACAGTAACTTACCTTGATTATGCTGTGACTACAGTCACTAGAGTTTTCCCACAAACCACTGGCTTCTTTCAATTTTTATCACTAAAATATACTGATGACTCAATGAGGGAAGTAATTCTCTTGAAAACAACAAGCATTTGCCAAACTGGTAACCCAGTAAATAATTACTAGAAAAAGGTTGTGTAAGATTTAGTCTAATCCTAGCAATTTCTGAAGCTAAAAAATAAACTGGGAAAAAAAAAAAAAGAAAACTGTTAATAATAATAAAAGAGTTAATAATAAAAATTAAGTTAATGTCTGATATTTCTGAAAGCTTTATTTTTTTTTTTAGATTGACAGTGATTTATATGCATAATGACTCATTTGGGGATAAGCCATGAATTTTCAGGCAGTGAGCTGATTTTCAGATTATGTAAAAGGATATTACACACTGAAAGAAGGAACTAAATCTCCATTACACTACCATGACTGAGACACTTGGCAGCCATATTTGAGTTTCCCCTGTGCAGCATGATAATACTGAAAAAATAGGTGTTGTAGTTCTTGTTCATTTATATGTTAGAAACATCTACATCCATCTTAATAATCTGCCTGCTTTTGCTTTTTATTCTTATTTTAGTTCTTCGGGCCAGATAGCTATATTGCAATAATTTTCAAAATAAGTCTGATTACAAAAACCAGATCAAAAGCAAGGCTACTTGCATTCTCTAGGGAGAAAAGATATGAATTCTAAAAGCAAAGAGTAACTGTATGGATCATCCCTTGGAAACTAGATCTTGTTTTAACAGTAGTCAGTAAGAAATAGATAAGGAATCAGAACAAACATCACTTGGAACATTTCACTGATACAAGTAGCGATAAAAAATTGAACCGATCTATTTATTTTAAAAATTAAATTTTTAGAATTGATGCATCTGGAAATTTATTGTGTGCTTTCAGTGAGTCTTTAAATAGCAGTTGTGTTTAATTAGACTTGGAACTAGCCAGAGGCAACTAGAAAGAAAAAAACTGTCATTTGTAATATGCTGCTTCTCTGAGTTCCCCTTATGGGATGACAAGGGGAAGTTAACAAAATTTGTGATTAATTGGCTAAGTCAGAGAGCTGCTAAGGACTCTAGGGAGGCTCTACAAGTGTCTACCACTATACTGAAAACTCATATGATATTTCAAGTGAACCTGAAGAATGAGCCAGCTGAAGTAGCCATTAAATATAGTATTATGTTAGAGAGTTGGGAATCACATCTAATTGTAAAAAAGATATTTTTCATACTTAAATATGGATAAAATATTTTTAATATTCTTTTCAATATGGATAGGTGCATAAGTACGGCACCTTAATTGCATGACACTCCAAGAGTTAATAAAAAAAATTATATATGTTAGGAGTGCCTTCTGGGCCATAACTCAGATTTGTTTCAAAATCTCTGAAGTCAAGATTGACTTTGGATCAGATTGTGCATCTTTCTCCTAATAACTTCCACAAAAAAAAAAAAAAAAAAAAAAAAAAAAAAAAAAAAAAGAGAGAGCTCTAAGGAGACCTTAGAGCAGGTTTCCAGTAGCTAAATGGGCATACAACAGAGCTGATGAAGGACTTTTTCTGGTTTGATTAGAAACTAAAACTTCTCTTGCAAATTTCCTGAGGTCTGTGATTTTTTTCCTTCTCTAATTTCATACTGATACTTTCAATTTCTTATTTTTTTTTTAAATATTACAGAGCTTTGAGTCTTATAGCTTTAAGTATTAAAATAAGATGGCAGCAGTGATTAATTTTTCCTGAAAGAACAGCTATTCTATTTTCCCTGGGAGTATGGCTTGTGCCTCATGGATCCGTTGAATAGAGTGAACAAGAAATTCCAGTATTTTACTGCTAAGTTATTTTTTATTACAAAACATAATAAGATGAGTCTGATGAAAATGATGAGAATGGAAAGAACTGGAATTGTCATCTTATGGTGAAGACACTGGAGCAGCACTCAAGAAGATGAAAGTTGAATTAACCATTCCCCATGGATCCCTGTTGGAGAATAATTCATCTTTTTCTGTGCTCAGCTTCTCATTTCTACAGTGATGGGAGTAAAGGTTCCTCCCCTTTCAAGAGAATTTGGAATAATGGTTGATGTTTTCACTGTGATCAAATATTTAAAATTATTGGCCACAAACATAAACACAGTAACTCTGTTTGTGTATATACAGTAACTTACCTTGATTACGCTGTGACTACAGTCACTAGAGTTTTCCCACAAACCACTGGCTTCTTTCAATTTTTATCACTAAAATATACTGACGACTCAATGAGGGAAGTAATTCTCTTGAAAACAACAAGCATTTGCCAAACTGGTAACCCAGTAAATAATTACTAGAAAAAGGTTGTGTAAGGTTTAGTCTAATCCTAGCAATTTCTGAAGCTAAAAAATAAACTGGGGAAAAAAAAAAGAAAACTGTTAATAATAATAAAAGAGTTAATAATAAAAATTAAGTTAATGTCTGATATTTCTGAAAGCTTTATTTTTTTTTTTTTTAGATTGACAGTGATTTATATGCATAATGACTCATTTGGGGATAAGCCACGAATTTTCAGGCAGTGAGCTGATTTTCAGATTATGTAAAAGGATATTACACACTGAAAGAAGGAACTAAATCTCCATTACACCACCATGACTGAGACACTTGGCAGCCATATTTGAGTTTCCCCTGTGCAGCATGATAATGCTGCAAAAATAGGTGTTGTAGTTCTTGTTCATTTATATGTTAGAAACATCTACATCCATCTTAATAATCTGCCTGCTTTTGCTTTTTATTCTTATTTTAGTTCTTCGGGCCAGATAGCTATATTGCAATAATTTTCAAAATAAGTCTGATTACAAAAACCAGATCAAAAGCAAGGCTACTTGCATTCTCTAGGGAGAAAAGATATGAATTCTAAAAGCAAAGAGTAACTGTATGGATCATCCCTTGGAAACTAGATCTTGTTTTAACAGTAGTCAGTAAGCAATAGATAAGGAATCAGAACAAACATCACTTGGAACATTTCACTGATACAAGTAGTGATAAAAAATTGAACTGATCTATTTATTTTAAAAATTAAATTTTTAGAATTGATGCATCTGGAAATTTATTGTGTGCTTTCAGTGAGTCTTTAAATAGCAGTTGTGTTTAATTAGACTTGGAACTAACCAGAGGCAACTAGAAAGAAAAAAACTGTCATTTGTAATATGCTGCTTCTCTGAGTTCCCCTTATGAGATGACAAGGGGAAGTTAACAAAATTTGTGATTAATTGGCTAAGTCAGAGAGCTGCTAAGGACTCTAGGGAGGCTCTCCAAGTGTCTACAACTATACTGAAAACTCATATGATATTTCAAGTGAACCTGAAGAATGAGCCAGCTGAAGTAGCCATTAAATATAGTATTATGTTAGAGAGTTGTGAATCACATCTAATTGTAAAAAAGATATTTTTCATACTTAAATATGGATAAAATATTTTGAATATTCTTTTCAATATGGATAGCTGCATAAGTACGGCACCTTAATTGCATGACACTCCAAGAGTTAATAAAAAAAATTATATATGTTAGGAGTGCCTTCTGGGCCATAACTCAGATTTGTTTCAAAATCTCTGAAGTCAAGACTGACTTTGGATCAGGTTGTGCATCTTTCTCCTAATAACTTCCACAAAAAAAACCACAAAAAAAAAACAACAAAAAAACCCCACACCACACATGATTTTGTAATACAACCTTGCATAATAATGCCTGTAAATGTAGAAATATAGGACATCCTTGTAAAGTGAGAAAATGTGAACTGCAAAACAAACAAATATTTCTGTGGTCGAGAGACAGAGGTACACACCAGAGACAGGCTTTGGTGTCCTGCAAATGTCAAATTTGATTTGAAGATTTTTTAAAGAAAAAATCTGGCATTTTTCTTATCCAAAGGGACCTTAGATAACACTCTGACAAGAGGAGGAAAGGTTCTGCATCATGACAAGAGTTCAGCTACTGAATTTAATATAGGGAGCTTTACTTCCTAACATAACTTTGGCACACAAAGCTAAATGTATTATCAGGAATGCAGATGATGGCACAGATGCACTATTTGTGTCAGATATAAAGTATAATCTGCATTTTTAAAATCTTGTTGAGAAAAGAAACAAGAAATAAAACAGTAAGAGAGAAAGAGAGAAAGAAAGAAAGAAATGTAAGCCACAGTGAGCTGACCTGGCAAAATATCTTCACAGCAACTGTTATCAACAGCAGACTTAAAAGAACATGGTTTCTCAAATTATGTGTTTCAGCAGCCTTTATTTGCCTACTAAGATCTGCTACCTATAGCTTACTTTTACATTACTTTATATAAACAGAGTTTAGCTTGAATATTGCAGTACCTATGAGAACCAGTTTTTCCTCAGCAAATTAGGAAAAGGAATGGCTGGGAAAGAATCAAGCCTTCAGTCTCAGTGACAGGACATAAATACCTGGTAAAATTATCACGGTTCACAGGCACAGAGCTGCTGAAGCTGAAGCAGAAGGTTATATCCCAGCAGGGCAGTTGTGGACCAGTCCCTGGGGAATGAAACAGCTGTGGAATTTTTCCCCAGGATCTATGAAAGAAAGAAAAATTTCCTGTCTAGGTCAAATGGAAGAAGTAGGGGCTATTCTTAGCAGAGCTTCCCTTTCAAAATCTCATTTTGAAACAGTGTTATGTGGCTATAATTGTTTCTGCTACTGAGATGGAAACAAAAAGGGTGAAGGCTGCCTCATGATAGCTGTAAGTATGACATCCATTCAGTGCACTCCTGTCTAGACTTTCTGTTGTACTGAAACTTTTAACCTCCTTTACGAAACATGGTTACTACGTAGGACCATAGAAAATGTATAAGGAGGGACTCGCTGACTTAACTATCAAGACTGCACCCAGTTGTAGCTAGTTTTCTTAGAATTTGAAAATATCATTTCCAAAAAGCTCCAAGTTGCATAACAGGCAAGAACAGCTCAGAGTAGGGAGTCCAAACCAGTTTCCTGCTCTGATAGTTCACTGGTTTAGTATAGACAACAACTTTAAAATGAGACACAAACATTATTGTACAAAGCTACCATGATTTGGGCCTACAGAAAAAAAAAAAAAAAAAAAAAAGTATTATTCAGGCAAGAATTTCTGCTGTTCTTCTTGTTCTGGAATGTAGTAATATGAGTAGCAGTAATAATTTTTTTTGGTGGTTAACCCAGGAGTCAGGACTTTCTCATTGCCCACACTGAAGAATTCAGTGCGTGGAAAGTAAAATTATAACAAACCTCACCACCTCTCAAATAATATGATGAGTTTTAAACACTAATATCATAAGAAACTGCCTTCTCAGAGCTTATATAGCAGCTAGAATGAGACATTTTAGTTTTCTTTGTGTTCATCTGTTTATCCCACCAAAACAATATAAAAAACCTCCAAAACCTAAATTTTACTTTTGGCTTGAAATTGCTTGTGGCACTAGCACTTCATACCTCTGTACCTTAATAAGCAATATTATATGAACCATGTATTAAGGTTTCTCATCTCTTCATGTACACATCATAATTATAACTATCATAATTTTGTCTTACTTTATGCCTCAGGTCAGATCAGGACTATTTCCATCACATTCTTGGCCTCTCTCTCTCTAGGTATACTTACCTGCTGATGAAATTAGTAATGAGAAAAAAAAAGCCCCCATTAAATAACTGGAAGTGTTTTAGTTTACTTAGTGTACTTCAGTAGGCTCAGGATGCCATCTTTATTTTCTCATTTCCATTGATGGATGAAATCCTGATGAGAAAAAAATGATGCACCTTTGTCACTAATGAAAAATTGCCCTAGTATGACCTAATATCTTTTCCAGTACTCACACATTGTCAAAAAAAGTGTGCATTCTTGTCCTTTAAAATATTTCCTCCTCTCTTCCACCTGACAAGTGCTCCTAAGTGTGGATGCAATGGCCTTGCTGCTCATCTTGCGGAAATAACTTGGAATGTGAAAGACAACTCTTTCTGAGATGGGAAAGGCTTTAGCCTGTCACTGACTTGCTGTACTAAAGATGTTGCTAATTAAATAGCTTCTTAGTGCTTTTGGCCTCTTCCACCCTATTCCTATCACATAGTCACAACTGTGCTACTCTCAGTTAAACTCACTACTCGGTTTCACAAACAGCCTTATTTTTGATATTTCTAGAAGGAAGCAGCATCCTATGACTGCAATTGGTGGCTGCTGCAGGTCCATTCCTGTGCTTTATCAAACATAATCTGGGCCCTTTCCACCATTCATTACAGAGTATTTAACCCAGGCTTCTTCTGCCAGCCCCAGAGGCTCTGTCTCTGTCTTAGCACAGATGGCAGGCATCACCCTCGCTAAGGAATACATGAAACCTTGACTCTACAAAAATCAATCTACTTTCATTTCCATAAGGCGTGAAAGGTAGATTGCCTCTGAGAGTAGAGGCTTGTATTCCTGGGTTTTCAAATCAGTAGATGAAGAACACTGCCATCTGATACTTTAACATCAAACATGGTATGAACTATCATCACAGGTAGTGCAGAGTTTTACCGGCAAATAGAAGGCTGATCAGAATAAAAATGATTTAAAGCCTCCTTATTATAATTGCTGAGCTCAATACAATAGCTTTTCACCTGTTCATTGCCTTTTTTTTTTCAGTCAGCCATTCTTTGCTATAAAACTTCCCAGCCTGAGCTCTCTAATCTCTTACAGCTCTCTAATCTCTTACAGCTCTCTAATCTCTTACGGCTCTCTAATCAAATCTGGCCAGCTGAGAGGTACTGGAAGGCCTCCCCTCAGCTCTCATCAGTGTCATTTATCGAACGGATGTATCATTTCCAATGCACCACAAGGCTGCGTCCTCTGCAGAATAGCTGAGCTTGCTGCCCTGAGCGTGTCCCTAGACCCCACAAATTGGCAGTGAGTTTTCTCTGGTAAGCCAAAGGGTAGTCTCAGCCTTCTGGTATCCCCATGCAATGCTGCTAATGCAAGTTTTCTGCTCTGCCCACGTGAGCTTGTCGTCTCTCTCCACATTCCGCCCCTCACCACCTTTGTGCAGGAGATGTAACAGGGCCAAATACTCATAATGCCCTTGGGCACTTCCTCCTCCTGTCACTCAGGTTTTGATGCTGCTCTTCAGAACAGAAACACAGGAGGAGGTATTTATTCCCTTCCAGATGTGTTTTATAACTTCCCCTTGACGAACTGCCCATAAATCAAACATGTTTAAAGTCTATAACACTGATTAGGCCTGTCTTGATGTCCTTTTGTACAGGCTTATGCCTGCCTGTATCCAGCTATAATAATTTACATTTTTTATGTTCTTTTAATAAAGCGTATAAAAGAGAATTTTATCCATAAACTCTGTTGGTTATAATTCTGCATCTTCAGGCACGCTACTCAGGAAAGCTCCCATCTTGCTCTGCAGCCCAGCCACACTCTCAGCCCCTACTGCCTCTTGTCCCTTGCACACTTTCACTCATCCTCTTCCTCAGTTTTACAGGGTTGTCCATCTTGTCCTTCCTGTGTTACTTCTACATGTGATTTTACTCAGCTCTACTAGTTCACGTACACCTTCATAACCTAAAAAAAGAAAGAAAAGAATAGCAGAAAGAATAAAAAATAGGAATATTTATGTACGAACTTTAGCATAAAAGCAGGAAGAAAATTTGTAATCTTCTAAAGCAGCTCCACCATATCAGTGCAAGAACCTTTCAACATAAAATACATAATCTGTGTAGAACACATATTCTCTATAGTAGACATAATCTTTACTGGCAGTTAATCTTAGATATGGGTGTGCTACGTCATACTATTATGGAGGTTCACCAAATGCTTCTCAGCTATGCTGATTAACTTTGATCATCTTCAGAAGTTGGCAGTCACATGAAGGTAGGGAGGCTATTATTTCCGCATTGTGCCCAGATTTCTATACTTTCTATATTTTCTGATTTCTATATATGATAATATAGATATGTATAATTTATATACTTTCTGATTTAAATAAATTTTTAAAATTTATAAATAAATAAATATTTATTTATTTATTTTCCAGACTGAAAGGAAGTATGACAAATAAACCCAGTGTTCCTTAGGGAACATCACTAGAAACAATCTCTTTAAAAATTACACTTCACACTCAGCATTTCTTCTTCTTCAGTCATTGTCACTTTTCCTGCCTTTACTGCCAGACAGAAAATCTGTAAGTATTGTCAGCACTGCAGAATCAACAAAACTATAGAAGTGAGAATTCTGCTCTTTATGCATTACCAACAAAAGTAACAGATATGAATCAGGAATTGAATTTTTTTAGTATAACTAAATTAAAGAAAAATGCTGGGGAGATATTCTAGTAGTGGCTGAGAGAAACATGAAGAAAACTTGCACTGAAATGTATAATTTAAGCATCCTACTTTCCCACCTTTTCTTTTTTAAAGCCTATGTATTTCAGAACCTTTTTCTTAGAAAAGAAAGGCTGGCTCAGTAGCTTAAGTTTTTATATAAACTGAATTTAACCTTCAGTGACTGAAACATTATGGTTATTTATATTTACTCTATTCTCTCCTTGAAAGGGTGCCATTTTGAGTAGTAATTTCACAAAACTTAAAAAAATAATATAAAAAGAGAAGTCTCATCCCTAGAAACATGAGACTCTGAGCAACCTGGTCTAGTTGAAGACGGCCCTACTCATTGCAGGGAAGCTGGAATAGATACCTTTAAAGGTCCCTTCCAACCCAAACCATTCTTTGATTTTTAGATTCTAAGATCTATTCCAAAACATGATTGCAGAGTTTAAAAGGCTTCTCATTCTACAGTAACTAATCCTATAACAATACTCAAACTGTCTATCTGATATTCTATATCTGGTCCTGTCATATCATCATAGAAAGACTAGCTGACCTCTAAGCTGGGTTTGGCGCTTAGTAGAGTTCTGGAGTTGGACAAGTATCTTCCAGTAATGTGTGTTGACACTGCGTGGGAGATACAAATCAGCCCAAACTAGGTGGTTTTCCACACCTCCTATGCTCTGCAAAGGTAAATGGCTCCCACCACGCTGCAAACCTTCCTCTCAACTTTTCTTGCTGGGGACACACTAAACCTCACTGTAGAAACTGATGTTCTCTAAGCCTCTTTGCATAGATACCTTACCCTGCTCCACTCTGGAGTGTGTTGCTTCCACTGTCCATGCAGCCTGGCAGGGAGGTAGACCAACTGTAAATCTCCACAGGAAAAAAAAAGCAATCTCTTTTTTATGCTTTCATTTTCAGAGTACTGTGGAACTGTATTTTATGAGTATGCAAGTTTGCTTTAAAACCAACACATCAGCCTTGATTCAAAGGTGTCTAAACTCTAGCAAAAGAGATTAAAATGAACCTGTTTTGGTTTTTTCTCATATACTTAACTGCATAGTGTCAGATCTACCTATTCCAAAACCAGCCTTCCAGTAAAAGACAAAGAAGTCTCTTGTTCTTTGTGCTGCAATTAATTCTCTAAAAACAGTGTCCCTTCTTTCCAGCCTAAATAGTTCCACCATCTGCTTGCAAAACTAAAGGAGAGTAGAACTTTTTGATGTCTCTTCTGACATTCAGCCACAGGTTAGTTCTCATTGACATGCCTTGTTTCAGGTCAAAGCATGTTTTGCTTTCTGCTGGTCATGTCCAGCTGTGCAACATATGGCTGAATTTTCACATTCGTTTCACATCAAAACTTGGTAGCCTTGGGAATGAATCTTAAATCTTGCAAATAAATAAGAAAGAATTGTTACTAGTTTTACTTCCATATAACTGTCATGAATAAGGATATTTCATAACAGATAAATGTAAAAGCTAGAAACATGAAGTCTTCATAATCACCTTTATAATATTTTATTTCAGAAATCCCACTTGGGGATCTTCAGTCATCAAGGAGAGAGAGAGGTGATTTTAATCCTGGAAGAGAGATTGCTCTTTCAGTGGTGCTTCAAATGTTTACTTTTCCATAAGATTTCTGTCACAGTGGATAAGTAGGAAACTGTCACCAGCTCTTTGCCCCACATTCTCGTGACACTCATCAACTACATGACATTCTCTGTTCTACTGAGGTAGGGTCCAGTATTGTGTTACATGAACAAAAAGAGTAATTTCACAGAGGTGTACGTGCTTTCTATTTCCATTTCCTTTGCCTTTACCATGTGTCTTGCAATGAAGTTCAAACAATGTTTTGCATCCAAAATTGTAAAAAACCCCAGCAAAATCATGACAGTTAAACTTCTAGGCTGTGCCATCAATATCTCATCAGAAACAAAGTCCAGCTGTTGTAAATGTCTTTTGTTTTGTGAGAAAAAAATATAAAACACAATTTCAAAAATTCTGTGAAAAAGTATATGAATGAACAGGGGAAAAAAATAAACTTAGTCTTCCATCAGAAAGGGCAATTTTATTAAAATAATTTCCTTGGTTTGGGCCAGTTTTGCCTAAATTGTTAACAAAATAAATTACAGCTATTTTCTTGGTTTTGTTCTGATAATATGAAACGTTTGTTTTCACATTAATTTTTAAAATGTTTCAAATCTGATTTTACTACATTAATATTTAATGTAAGTGTTCCATTCAAGATGTCAGGGGAGCAGAAAGAATTGAAATGAACATTTTGATGGTTCTGAATCCTTTTAAGTTTTCCTTCTTTTAGAAATAGCATTTTCAGGGATAAAAAAAAAAAACAAAAACAAAAACAAAAACACCAAAACGCCAAAAACCCCCAACAACAACAAAAAAAACCACAAACAAAACAGATATCTACTTTCATAAAGAATCACAGAATATGCTGAGTTGGAAGGGACCCATTAGGATCGTTGAAGTCCAACTCTTAGCCCTGTGCAGGACAGCCCAAGAAGCACACCATGTGCCTAAGAGAATTTTCCAAATTCTTCCTGAACTCTGTCAGGCTTGGTGCTGTGATGGTTTCCCTGGAAAGCCTCTTCCAGTGTTATGTTTTCAAGAATGTAAGTCAGGAATAACTCCTGAGGAATCAGTGGCAACATGCCGCATGAGGATCTGTGAAGTTACTTTTTGGAGATCGCATGTGATCCTTTTTGGAGATCATATATATCCGTTGACTTTTGTGTCAAGATTTGTTAGGACTGAAGGGACGGGAGAATAAAACACAGATGCTGGACACATACAGATGCAATCTACACCAAATAGACCAGTGCATAGAGCTCAGAGATACTGGCAACAGAGTGTCCTTCCAAATCAGAAGCAATATGTCCTTGATACCACTCTGAAGCAGGACAGAGCTTTCTCCCTACCTGCTTGGATGCAACACTGTCCTAAGGTAGCAGTACTGCTTCTGTCACCTGAGATGCCACTACACAGAGCAGCTTGAAGCTCTGTGGTGGTGTAGCTCTGAGTGCTCTCTAGAGTACTTCATAAAGATGCTTCTAGGCTCCTCAGGGTGGTGTGACTATAATTAAGAGCCAGAAGATTACAAATGGTGCACAAAGTGATGTAAAACAAGTGACCTAAAACAAGCAGCTGCTCAGGAAACAGAGTGTGTGAAAATAGAGACAGGGATTTATCTCCATTTAGAGACAAGAAATCAAAGGTTACACATTTTAACTGTCTCATGCCTTGTAAAAGAAAATGGAAAGAAACGTGCACTTTCAGTGCTGTTTTGCTTAGACAAACATTTAGAACAGGTCTAAATTGTCATTGCTTAATCCCAGCTGGCAACTAGGTAACACACAGATACTCGCTCATTCCACCCTGAGAAATGGCTGAGAGAACTGGGAAAGTAAAAGTAAGAAAACTAATGGTTTGATAAAAAGAAATAATAATAAAAATAAAAATAATAATAATAACAATAGTTATTGCTATTATTTAATGAAAAGGAAAATAACAAAGAGAGAGAAATAAAACCCAAGTAAAACAAGTGATGCAAATGAAAAACAATTGCTCACTACACCCTAACTGATGCCCAGTCAGTTCCTGAGCAGCAGCCCCCTGCCCAATTCCCCCCCCAGTTTATATACTGACTATGATACCATATGGTATGGGACTTCTCTTTGGCCTGTTGGGGTCAGCTGTCCAGGCCGTGTCCTCTCCCACTTCTTGAGCCTCTCCAGCCTTCTTATGGGCAGCACATGAGAACCTGAAAAGACCACAATTCAGTGTAAGCACTGCTCTGCAACAACTAAAACATCAATGTGTTATCAACGTTGTTCTCATCCTAAATGCCAAACACAGCATTGTACCAGCTACTAGGAAGAAAAACTGCAGCGGGGGAAGAGAGATTTCAGTGTTGAATTTAAAGAAGGATACTTCCCATGTATATACAAATACATTTGATTTTTTGTCCTGATATAAAGATGAAGATCCTATATAGTGCCTGTCTATCAAACACTTAAGCTTTAAACACGGCCATGTGCCACTGCAAACTTTGCCGTATGCTCATGCTGCAAAGACATAAAGTTTTTATTAGGATTCAGGTTCTCTCAGTCTTGCTGAAAGCTCCTAGATGGGACACAATGCTGAGGTCAAGACAGAAGAAGCTGTTGACAAGGTCATATATTGGATACAAATATCCAAGCAAAAAAGGCTAGAGATACATATCCAGTAATACAAAGATCTGATAAGATTATAAAGATGTATATTAGATTCCTGAGAGAAACCAACCCCAAACCAAAGAAACCACACAGTTGTTTTCCAAACAATGAAAATAGTTAATATCTTCCTAAATAGTAATTTGATATGATAATTTGCCTTAACTGAATCACCTAAAGTCATATCTATATGGAGCTGTACTATTACATACAGTCTAGAGAGTATATGACAAGGTTTACTTCACCAAACAAATATATACATGTCAGAGTCAGATCTGTGCTTTAAATTGTCTGAGATTTCAATTCTTAAAAAAAAAATAAAATCCAAATATTGGGTTTCTGCACACCAGGAAAGCCAGACTTCTGTCACCAGAAGCAAAACATCAGCAGAATTGCTTTATTCCTTTATGTTTACCTGTCCTTGAAATGACTGTTTTCCAGCACACTGCAGTGTGTTATGAAAACCCAAAGCAGCCTTCCCCTTTGCTTTTTTTGTTAAACACAGTTTGAAGTGTCTGAATGGAAAAATCCCAGTTGTTCAAATCACCACTAGCACATCCGTGAAAGTAAAAAACAGAGAGAGGGAGAGAAATCTCTAGAAATGTGACTCATCAGCATTGCAAGGCCAGTACAAAGAACAGTTTTTCACACCATCCAAATGTGTCATTCAGGATATCACTCCATACATATTCAGATAAAACAGCTGGACGTTAAAAGCGCTGCGAAGCTTCCGCATACTAAAATGTCTCTCTATTAAATATGTTACCAGACAGCTTCTTCAGTTTATGGCACAACCCAAATGTTTCCTTTTGGGATTCCCCCTGTTTTGGGCATCAGATGGAGCATGTTGTACGTGAACAGAGGGGCAGTAAGCATAAGGACTGGGGAGCTTGTCCATGAGCAGAGATCATCATGGCCCTTTGGGCCAGCCTGAAATTCCATCGTGGTCAGGACTTTGGTCAGCATGAAAGTTGCTATCCACAAGAACAGGTTTCTTGTCATAAATGTTAAGTATGGGTGTTCAAGAACTGATTTGTGTTGTTCTCATCTGCTTTGAGATTTGGTAATCTGTAATAGGTGCCCACAGCTCTCTTGTCTCTAATTTTGACTAGAAGAGCTGTAGTGTACAGGAATTTGGGCCACATAACTCTGAATGGCCCATGAGTTTGAATCAATAACTGCTTTTCCTCCAATCTTATCCTTATAGAATAAACTGCAATCACTATCCATAAACCCTAGTCAGAAAAAAATGTATCACTGAAGTTCACAAACATCAATTCCTCGATATTTCAGCAGTTCATGGGCCTCTCCAAAACACCCTAATTACTATCTATGTCCTTGGCATCAAAATTCTACAAGTAGAGCTGAACCTTACATGGCTTGGATTTATGACAGATCAGATGCTGTAGTTTGGTGATTGCTCTGTTGTCTTCTCTTTACTAAGTATTTTAATGCGTTTTGGACTCCCTTAGCTACTCTGTCACCCACTCAATCTGTCACTAAAAGTATGAGCTTTTCCACCTGCAAAAGACCTTTTGTCTAAGATTCTCTCTTTTTTGTTGTTGTTTGTTTTGTTTTGTTTTGTTTACAAAACCAGAAATTACCCCTCCTAAATACCAACAAAGGAATTTATCCAATTGTACATGTCTGGTGTCTTTCCCTTCTGCCTCTCTTCACATCAGGGACAGATGTTTCCATGGATATTTATCTCCTCTGAATATTTCCTTTTTTGCTTCCAACAAAAGCTTAATCCCCTCTAACAGCTGTAAAAAAAAATATAAAAAAATCTCATGCAGCTTTTCATGATTATTGTTTTGTCATTTTTATGCTATTGCTGTTTCCTTTTGTGCAGTAAAAAGGACAACCCACCAGCCTCATTTTGCTTACAAGAAGGGTTACTTCAAACAGCAAAACTCTCTGAAAGCTACAATACATACAGAAGGAGATAGATTTTTATTCTTATAGGAATAGAAAAGGAAGACCTGAATGAATTTAAAAACAATATCTATGCATTTATGTCCTTTTAAATAGTTTGTTTTATAAACATATATTTTTTCCTAAAGAGGATTTGGAAGTGTCCCTTAAAATATCCCATCATTACACCATTTCACTGTGACTGTTTTTCAAGGCCTATGAGTGGATTTGCATGCATCTTAACCCCAAGGCAAAACAGAAGACATTTTAAAAAATCTGGTTAGACACCCATACCATCAAATATGTGCATTTGCAATTATTTTAATTAATTCTTCAAATAAAGGTTAGTGCAGTGCTTATTAATATTATTATGATAATACATATTCAGGTAAATGTATGTTCACTCATTTGAATCTGCAATGAGCTATACTTCTGCTTTTCCCTTTATCTTTTGGCTCTAAAAGGGGATATTAAAACCCAGAACATTATTAGTGTAATGTTATGATTGAGAAATTACACTTACTAGAGTAAAGATACTCAAAGGATGGTTTCCAGAGCAACAGCAATTCAGCCAAGCTTGCACATTATGCATCTCCTGGAGGGAAATCTGCCTCCTGCTCACAGCTGGGCTATATCCTTACAGTTACCTCTGACTGCAGGGTGACTCTGCAGATGTTTAGTCCTTTCACAAGCTGCTACAGCCATGAAGGATCCAGTCACTAGCTGCAAGTTGGG
Source organism: Empidonax traillii (assembly GCF_003031625.1). Classification (NCBI taxonomy): domain Eukaryota; kingdom Metazoa; phylum Chordata; class Aves; order Passeriformes; family Tyrannidae; genus Empidonax; species Empidonax traillii. Next base: position 17,438 of record NW_020955379.1, read on the forward strand.
AAGAACCCAGTTCAGACCACTGTTAATAACCTTCCTCCCACACTAGAACATGTCTCAGGTATTATCAACAGCACAGTCCTCCCTGTGTCCTACTCCATGTGTTCAACTATACTAAACCTCTTCTGTGAGTCTTCCTTGGATAGTAAGGTTTGTTTCCAAGGGATTTAAATTAGCGTCCTCCTCCATCAGGATCCAAACTTGCCCCAGTCCTGCTGGTGTCCCCCTGGAGAACACTGAGAAGCTAAGGGCTGATCAGCTGCAGGGCCAGGGCCTCCAGATGGCATCAGAAATCATAAAGATGGAGGTCTGGACTAACACACATGAGAAATGTTGACCAAAACTTAATACTTATATAGAAGCAATACTGAATCATCCAATTTAACATCCAGAGGAGCAATAAAGGCTCCTATTATCACAGAATATGATAGAAGTCCAACTCCTAACACCAGCCAAGCCCTTGTCAAACACAGTCCACCTCCAGATTCATATATGCAGCTCCTACTGAAATAAACAGTAAGTTTTTGAAATTGTAGGCTGAATTTTTGTCATGTTTACAGAAACGCTGACAGTGTGATTTGGTCTTAGTGTTGAGAGTTTGAAATAAGTTAAACTATATTATTTTCAGCTGCAAACACTGTGTACTTTTGAAACTGTATGTGGTGGTTTAAAACTGACTGTTACACTGTCAATATAAACAAAATTAAATTTTAACAGATTAGTACAGGAGAGGAAATGTTCTCCCGGCAGGGGTTAATACCATCATAAAAAAAATCTTTAAAACAAGTTATAATTGTGGAAATCACATATCCCTGTTAAGCCTACTGACACACGAGGCCCAGCTCCTCAAGAGCTGTGGCCAGGGTACTGTCATCTCATATTTCTCTAATACTCTCAAAGCCTGCTTTGGAGTGTCAGATTTTGATCTGAATTTGGAAAGGCTCAAGGCTGTTGATGAAAACAATGGGACTGACTCTTTACTAAATGACTCACTGGCAATGTTCTTGATGGGGGTATTTGGGAAAGACATCTGATATTTTCCACAAAACAATGCAACAGGCTTAAACAAAGCAATTAAAAACATAATCCAAAGCAATTAGAATTCCTTCCTAAGAATGTCACAACAGTGTTACAGGTAAAACAATAAGCAGAGGTAGTATAAAAACAATTAAAATTGAAGGGAATTTAATTTCTGATTTTAATAAGACAAGAAACATATTTAATAATAACAGCTTTCTAAAGTTAACCTCTTGTATTTGGAGTAAAACTTTCAGAAAAACAGTTTTAAAATGCTTTAGAATACAGTTTTAGAATACATTCAGAAAAATATTTGCCTAGCTGCTATATTATATTTTCAGTTCTAACGTACTCATAAAATCTCTGCTAAATTAATCAGACTTTATGAGGTTGACAGGATTAATACTGGTGTCATGAATCAGCAAATATTCTGAATGTTGCTTCTTGAATTTCATAAAATTAAAAGCCGTGATGAAGAATCAACTCACAGTAGACAGTGCAATGCCACCTCTACCCCACAGTCAACAGGCATCCAATCACCATTCCCTGTTTATACAGCTGAAAAAAGAACCATGTTATAGTGTGAAAGAACCAGTCTGATTCAATGCCTTCTTCCTCATTGCTCCAAAATTTTGCTGATGTTTCATCATTTGTTCTTATTTATACAAAATTACTTCATGTTTTTGCCATCAAGAATGAGCTTTTTGTTCTCTGTGTAAACCTTTATGCTCATGGTTGCCTTTAAATAATAAATAACAATGCTCTGAGTAGAGAAAAAGCACTGAAGATCATGACAATGTTTTATTTCTGTCTCTGGGATCAAAATTTTCTTGAGAGTTTCATCTTGGAAGCAGTTCATCTTCTCATTATACAAACAATTCAATAAATTGTCTTTAGTCAGGGTCACCTACATCTGTTGAATTCAGTTCATCGACAACTTATAATGCAGGGTTAAAATTTAACATAATTTTCAACAGAGCAGGCCCATAGACTTGTTGCACTTTAACAGAGTCAAAGGAGAATGTTCCCTCTTTTGTAGCATAGAGGCCTAACATCCCAGTCCTTTTGTGCAGAGAAATGGAAGGATGAAAAATTTACATACATATATGGATATAATGAAAGTATAGTCTTTACTCTCTGTGGTATTAGCCAATATAATTTTTCCTAATACTGATAAATGAATTCCATGTGCCATATGGCAGAATTTCTCAAAATATTTGCAGATTTAAGCCATTTTATTCCTTCAGATATTAAACAAGTTTCTTAAGAAGTGTTCACCAATACAGTTTTATTATTTCAATGCAAGAATACTAATTTAACCTTTATATATGTAATAACCCCCATAATCTCAAGCTTTGTGGTCAGGGATATAGCCTTGGACAATTGGATAATCCACCTTGATGTTAGGACAAAACCAGACTGTGTAACTAGAGAGAAAGTATATTTCTACTTTCTCTAGTATTAAATGGATTTTTTTCTGTGTGCTATTAATGTAATTTAAATTACTCAAACAATTTAGGTCCAATGTAGGTGGTAGCAATAAATGTTAAATTCAACAAACTGCTTTATGTGTGCTTGCCACGGTCCTGGTGCTTATAAATGTGGAGTCATCTGGGGAAGGTTTGTGAATACATGGTATCTGTTTCGAGTTTCCTAATGTGATTTTGAGAATCTAAGTGGCTTACAGTGTGCTGTCTGAACAAATTCTTTCACTTTCATCCTGAAAACAGTATTATCCTTAAAAAGAAAAAATTACTGCAGCAAAAGGTCTGCTGATTCACTGCTGTTTGCCCCATGGTGTTCATTTAGATTAGTGCAGCTACAGTGAGTTATTTCCACCTCAGAAGATAATGAGTCTAAATTTCATTTCTGTTAGTTGTGCAGGCATGTACTACAGGATAAATATCTGCAAAGCAAAGGTGAGGGGACAAAAGAAACTGTTCATTTGGTAAAAATAATTTTAAGGTAATGATGATCCTTTTTTTTCTTTTTCCACACATCAAAAGAAAGTATTCTGGCAAGAAACATCACATAATGAACTTGGGCTAAGTTTTCCACTTCCTCCAAGTGAAAAGTACCTGAGGTTTATTGTTGTTTTTTTTTTCGGATGAGGGATTTGGCTAACAGTCTGAAAGCTGTTTGTAGCTGCAGCTCTGCTAAACACTTCCTCTACAGTTACCAGACACAGGTAAATATAACAGGACGGATGAATTTGAGCGTTTTACCTGATCAGTCCTAACCGACCTGTACATTCAGGTTCAGCTTTCAAAGAAACCCTAAAAAAGAGATGTTGACGAACACAAAACTACTTGTAGGAGAAAGAGAAAAGGACCCCGCAGTTCCCAGTGAGCTGCCCCTCTTTCTACCTCTCCCAAGCATGTGTACATATGGTACCCACAGCAGTATCCCCCCCAGTCATGCATCTCAGTCTCTCAGCGTACTATCTGTCTCGGTACACCTTTCAGTACAAAGGAAAGGCAGAATGCTGTTCATGCCATTAATGCAACAACTGGACATGGTGAAATCCTTGCAAAGAGATTCGAGCAGTAAATTTACTGTGCCAGCCAACTGAAAAAGATAAAATGGCAGCAGATATGTCTTTTCTTTCTTTTCCTTTCAGGCATTTATTTTGTTGCTTCATTTTGACACCATGTTATTTTTTTCCTGATTCAGAAACAGTAGATGGGGCCCACAGCACCCTATTTAGTTACCAGTAGAGCAAGGTGCTGTTCGCAACAGGATTTTCTAGTTTTTGTAATGTAACCAAATGGAGCGAGTGAACTCTGTTTCAGCTTGTATGAACTGAATAGGAACAGAAGTCCTATTGGCATAAAAACCTTGACCATATAAGCGACTTAAATCATTTTACCTAGAGATCTCTACAGAAACTTCCTTCATGTCCACCAAATACCTCATTAACTAAAGAGATTTTAATCCCAGGGTGCATGCAAGACCTCATTCTACCAAAAAAATTTACTGTTGACTAGGTGGTGTAAGATGAAGCCCTAAAAATTAAACTGACCTCAGAAGAGTGATTGTGTTTCCCAACTTCCTACCAAGTCTGAAGTTTTAATACTACATGAGATATGCAGTATGACTTTTCTTTTTGTTATCATTCTGACCAAAGCACTCAAAAGTGCAATTCTGATCAAAAATGTTTACCTACAGCGTAGACATCTACATATGAATGAGTTATATAGCTTCCCCCTGGAGCCAAAGGGAAGATACATATACTTCTGAGATGTGATGGATCCCATTCTAATGCAGACATCAAAACCAGGCCAGGTAGGCATATTCAAACTGTAAACTAGCCTGTTCTTCTCCATTGACTCAGAAAGGAGCATGGGGAAGTAGCTCACCCATAGCTTTTTTATCCATGTATACAAACTCACAGTTATCTGAGATTATTCTCATGAAAACCAGTGAAATTAATCTGATGCAGATTATTGAAAGGAAGAGGATGAACAACACAGAAACAACTGTCCCCCTCCCCCCCAAAAAAAACTCCAAAAAACCAAACCCAAACCAAGATGCAGGGTAGCACTAAAAGCTGGGGAAGAGGGGATGTTGAATTAGTACCATGTCAGCTGGTGTTATAGGACAGTAAATCTCCGAGGAATCCTGCCAGTGAGAGCAGTCTGGTTACCTTCAGATTAAAACATATTATGAGGCAATCTTCTTTTAATATGTCAGAAGTTATGTTCTATCGTAAGTACTGTAGATATTCATACTGTGCTCTTGGCATTGTCCTAAATCTATTCTCTAACACCACACTGTGCTGCAGGACACTTCCCTCTCTGCAATACTGGTTTACAGGTGGTGGCACTTGAAATATAGTTCAGATTATTCAGATTATTCAGATTGTTCAGATTAGTCATTCTGCATAAATGTTTTGCTTCAAATATAAATGTTTTACTGCAACACTGATTGATCCAGATAGAGTAAAAATGATCAGAGACATTCAGGAGTTCTTTAAAGTGAGTACTCTAAAGTAAGAAAACTAATTTCTCAGTTCATTAAACACTCCAAAGAACTACTCCACTGAGGCTGTAGCTGTCTGCCTCTGCCCTGTGCTCATAAAGGGGACAAGCTGAGAGTTCCTCCTTTCTCCTTAGTTTCTTAACATTGTGCATTTGGCGGTTGTTATGTCTAACTGAAAGGATTATGCTATTTCATGTTTCTCATTTTCATCAAAAAGGATTAGTTTATAATCCTTACTACCATTTCATTGGACTAACAAAGCTGTTTTTCAACTGCAACAAAAATCTAAAAAAGTTATTATTCATTATGACTACAAGACATTCATTTTCCCTTCCCATTTTGTTTAAAACAAAAATTATTCTAGACTTAGCATTGCAACTCACATAGAAGGTTTTGCCACTTTGGCTTCTTTTTACCATGTTATTACTCACCTAAACTATAATCTTGGGAAACTTCAAGGAGAGTAAACAAAATGACAACGTGTCAATATAGTGTATAGAAACTATATATCCGTAATAAGTTTACCAGTGCAACCATAAGCATAGTATGAATATGTTTGTACTTGAAAATGTTTTCCTAACATCATTTAAAGACTCAAAGGTTCAAGACATGCCTAAAACTACCTCTCTCAGAGTTTAGTTGTCTATAAACACATCAAAACAAGATAATATCTGGCTCTCTGTTGTATGGAATCCAAACTTGGTTATACATAGTACTTTCACTGACTACAGAGACAAGAGTATTAAATAGACTGCTAAGGTATCTTTTCTTATGATTTAATCAAGATTTGATATTAAGAAAGACATTTGGTATCTATCATTTTGTTTAATGTATATTAGGTTTTAATAAAGATGGTTTGAGCAGAAACGAAGCTCTGTCATATCAACTTCCATCCACTCATCATATCTCTAAAGAGGTTTTCTAAGCAGAACATGAAGCTGCTGTCTTCAGAAGCATCTATAATTGTCCACTGTTTGAAACACATAGAAATTCAGTTTGCTTCCATGTAACAGGTCTTTCTACATAGGATGTTTTTTCCATCTCATGAAAGTAGACAGAGTAACGAGTATGGGACTGAGACAAAAATCATCATTGGATATTTGCTGTGCATTCCAATTTTCCTGTTCAAACAATCTTTATATAAATATTTATGTCACTTTTAACTTTGTTTCCTGTCCTCCTCCACATTTTGTATCGGAAGGATCACATTATATTATACAATATATAAAATGTCACTGCTTAAAAAGAGTAACTACTCTTACAGTAGTCTATTTCAGTGTAACTTGTCTCTATACACAGTGAATAACTGAGAAAAGTGAGACAGATGCTTAAAAATAGATATTTGTAGCAGTAGTTGGTTTCGACAGGTATGTTCTTCTCTACATCTCCTTTTAGTTTATTTTTGCTTACGATATTCTCTGTAAAATGGTAACACAATAATAAATAATGTTTTGATCTTATTGATCAATAAACCCCCACCAAAATGGTTGTGAAGAATGCTTATCTCATGCAGTATGTAGCAGACCAGGGAACAAAGACCTAGTTGGCTACTTAGTGAAAATAGAAAGCAGGATGTACAAATGAGAGCTGTGTGTCATCAAGCATTTCTTTTAAAACGCTTTTAAAGGTACTCAGGTAAAGCTTATAGGGTGACATTCCACTCATTAAAGACATCCAGAGGAAAAATGTTCTAATTATGTGGAATGTTGAGGAGCAACTGGATACACTGCCAGTCCAGAGTGAGGCACCAGAAAATGTGTGTAGTTGCTAGGCTGCTTCTGCCTTGTGACACTGAGGCACTCCTGAGGCTCGGAAAACTGTGCTGATCAATCACATGAGAAAACTTCTTATCTCAAACCTCTCCCACACAGAGTCCCATTTTGGTACCTAGGGCTTTGAAAGAGGGAGAAAAAAAAAAAGTGCAAACATTAGAGGAAAAATAGCCAATTAAATGCTAATATTCAGTTCTGGGTCATGGACTTGCTTTACGTAGTCTAACAAGAAATGGTTTGTAAAATTTCAAGTGCTGAAAACATAGTTGTTGGGGTGTTTTTTGTGGTTTTTTGTTTGTTTGTTTTTTGTTTGTTTATTTGTTTGTTTGTTGTTTGTTTTTTAGGCAAATCAAGTTTGTTGAATTAAATTCACATTTTTGGGAAGATGAGGTATTCTCCATCTTGGGTTGGATTTTACTGCACATGAAAAAGGTTGCAGTTGACTTTATGTAGCTACAGTGTGAACCATGCTAAATTCAACTGAATTATTTATGTGAGCATTTTATGACTAAATACTGTCATCCACTTGGGATGTCAGTATCAGTGAACATAAAACATCTAAGTGGAGACTCAACTGGATTAGTGGTAGTAATAATACCAAACCGTGTCATTCCATCTATTGGATTTAGCAGTACCTGTGGATCTCTTCACCTGCTGCATTAGGGTACTTTACCATGAAGTAATGGCAGAGGGTAGGCTTGGTGGATTCCCTGCTGCTAAGAAGCCACTTCACAAGGGTACGATCTCCCAAGTCAGAAAATACAGAAGCAATTCAGAGGACAGTAGTAATCAATAAGTCTTTCCAAGGTAGCAGATTCTTATCTAGGATTTCACTGAGAAAGGACTTAAATGGAGTTTATCACAAAGCAACTCTCCAGTTTTCTCCAATTTTTCCATACTTACAGGGACCAGGTGACCCTAAACAATTTTAGGTCACTATAGGTTTAGTAAGTGCAGATGCTCTCAAACAAAAACCCCACAGATCTATGCCACTTTTGTGTATTTTTATGTTCATTTGTCATTCTTCAGGCTGATATGCTTCTGTTTTCAACAGTGTTTTCAGACAGTGATTGTACTGCAAATAGTAATATAAGCTTTCTAAAGAATGGGAAGTTCTCTGGTTTTACAGCTCAGGTGAATATATGTAATATACACTTTTCAGATACCCTGCGAACCACAAAAGGGTCTTCTTATTTATACAGTACAGGTAGGTCAGAAAGGGACAAGAAATCACTCCCTGCAAGGTAAATGATGGAGTGTGACACAGTATGTAACAGGGTGATGAACAATACCATTTCAAAATTCATCTCTGTAATTAAGACAAGAAATTCTGAATATGAATTGACCTTTAAGAATTGCTAGCTATTTATATGTAATCAAAGAAAGGACTGAAATAATGGCATTTATAAAGTGGACATGATTTACATTTTGACAGCAATAGCAATATCATCAGGATGGGGACATAACTGCACTCTTAAATAGATAAAACAAGTAAGTGTCCTTGTAAAGCAAGGAAAAGGAATACATTGGTGAAAGAGAAGTTTTGATTACGAGATGCAGAGACAACACACAGTATGAATTCTTCTCAGCCTCATGCTTCTGTGCTTCCTGGCATGCTCACTGAGAGTTTAAAGAGCTTTATCCATCTGCAGTATGAGCAGGTCAGTCTGTTCTGAGGTAGTTGGAAATTACATGTCCTGAGAAATCTCATATAATTATCCCTAACTGCAGCCAAAGCTAATAAAAGGCAGTTAGAGAATATACAAAATAATCCTCCCTCTCTAGTTTGTAGTCTGAGTGATGTGAAATACATGCATCAAACAAGAATATTGCCTAAAACAGTTCTCTCCAAAAGCGTCTGAAGAACCAGAGCCTTGAAAGCAGGGAGGTTGAAGGGCCCTGGGGCTCGTGTCTGTGCCCAGTTGCCCATTTGCATACACTGACACACACACACCCATCTGTACTCTCCCCCCTCACGTAAAATAGTCTTGGCTTAAGTGAGAAGGAACTTTCCCTTAGAAGTATTTTAAACATTCTAAAAATGTAAAGACAAGAAATGAGGACCACTCAGGAACAAAAAGACAGCTAGAGAGTGACTACAGCGCAAGTATACACTGTGTATGGTCCATCACTTGGTTATTTATATGACTAATCTGCAATGAAGAGGGTACATGTATCATTGTTGCCATAGTTACAGTGGCCTTGTGGGGCACATACTGTATCACTCTGGTCTTGCACTTAAAGCAATTTCATCTATTATTTATATGATTACTGTTTCTTTCTCCACTTCATCTGCACTCTGCACTATCATCCAGTCACTTAACTTTCCCACAGTCCTTTGAACGTGACTTGTGTAATTTCTGATTACAGAACCATGAAAATGGCATGAGATAATTTTTGACTGAAAAATATAAAGTATTCCATAATCTTATGTGAATATGAATTCCAGACTGTGCGTTTTTTTTATAAACATTAAATACTGTATTCCTAACATGACTTTTAATTCTTTTCCAGGAATGGGAAGAAATACAAGTTAGCTCAGTGACTAGATCACATTTTATAAAGTAAATAAAATAATTGTTGCATATATTACTTTAGTCTTCAGTAATTTAGTCCCCTCTAGATGCAAAGGTCATTACAGTACTCAGGAATCATACTGATTTAATGTTGGTTTACTGATAATAAAAAAAAATAAAAAAGATGTACTTGTCCTATACTTGCTGTCTTGGGGAGGTAAAGCAAAAAAAATAAAAAAATGCTTCTTTTAGCTACTTTTGGGTTTATAGTCTTAAAATATTTGTTAAATATATTGCAATATTGACTAAATTATTAATTGCCTAGAAATTAAAAGCTAAAGTAATGGAACAAATAACACTCCACATATTTCAGCACAGCATTGCAAGTTGCCTGCCTTCTACAGAGAGAGAAAACAAAAAGGAAAGAGCCTGTGCTTTTTGGACTCAGTTGTGCTGAGGGGGAGAGAAGGGGCTCTGGAATACACGTTTGGCCACAGATCAGAAGCTGTAAATGTGGACAGTGCACATCATTTGGCTTTAAAATTCCACCATTTTTTATTATAATGGCAGGAACATACAGTCAAGAATCATTTCAGCAGCTGAGAATGGCATTTTTTACTGAGGCAGGTGGCAGTCTCTATGGTTTCACTGTGTCCTCTGTCTGTTTTTTTTCACACTGTGTTACCCACTACAAATTAAAGTATGCTTATAATATGGATAGAAAGACTTGGCCTTAATTCTGTCACGAACTGGTATTAAAGCGCAGTGAAGTTATGGCAGCATGAGCTTTAGAATAGCACAGCAAAACCATCCTTTGCTTGCTATGTCCAAATACCCTTTTGAAAGTCCCACCTCTAAATTATCAGTTAAACTATTTCTTTCATTTTGCTGTAGTATCCCAAGAGCCTGAACTTCAGCTGAGACATTTTATTACTGTCAGATGGCAGCCAAACCTAGTTTCATTTTAATCCTTCTCTAAAAACAGGACCCATCTCCTGTGAAAATTTGTTCAAGAGTCCCCTCCAAACTAAACCCCATGATGGACCCGCGACATTGAACATTTGACTCTGAACAAGACCATCTGAATTTGGCAGCCATCCTCTCAAAGCTAATGTCACATCCCTGATTCAGGCTGAACAAGAAGTTCCCTTTCACAAGGGTATTCATATTTGCCTTTGCACCCTATTATCCTGTTTTGTCAGATTAAGTGGGAACATAATACAGGAGAGGAGCCACTGCAGGTAGGGCAACATCAGCACCTTACGAGCAGCAGGTCGCCATCCATGACAGTTGTCACCTTGCCTTGCACAGCCCCCTTTAAGGACGCTCCTAATCCAGGCTGAAAACACATATTGGTGTCACTTACTCATTTTGACACTAAGCTGGAAAGAGCTATGAGGGCTGCTAACCTCAGCAGCATCTCATTTCATGTATGAGTAGTAAGTCCATATTCCCTAGAGGGAGATGAATGCTAATGACTTGAAACTGAGAGGTGCTGAGCATTTAAAGCTTCTGCTGAAGTCATCTTCTAGCACAGAAGGCACTCTAACAATTACAAATGCTTCTGCTCCTCCTGGGATCAGGACATAAATAAGGCTCTATATTTTTCTGTAGTTAATAAAGAAGTTCCAATGTCTTCTACATAGAGGAAAAGTAATAATATGGTGTCTTGTTGATGACTGTTTTGTACTGTTCAGATGTGCTTATCTGTTCTCTCTCACTGTTTTTAGTGAAGCAATGTCAAGGGGTTATAAACAGTCCACCTAATACTGTGAACACACTGTGAATTTCCACATATTTGTCAAGTCATATCAAAGTTCAGCTAAATGTAATACTGCATCTCTTGCTGGTTCATGGCAGTCCTTGAATGTGATGATTAAGAATTGAATGTGTGTCTCTGAGACAATAATGATTTTTTCCTAAGTTCCAAGTGTGGCAGGTAAAATGGGTTTTCTGAACATTTTTTTCTCCCCTCAATTAGCAAAAACTAAACTTCTTGAGCAAGGTATTTCCAATTAAAACCTCATTCAAACAAAAATATTTTGAAAACAGTTAAACTGTTCCTGGAGATATTTTGCTTTTTAGTCCAAGACAGTCTTGCACTTGGTGTTTTATATAACTCACTCATAGAATCTAAAAAAAAAAAAAAAAAAAAAAATTTCACCATATGAAATGGCATAGTCAACAATGCCAACCCTATTCTGTTCTTGCAGTGGAAAGGTGTGAGAATGGGAAAGCAGATTGTTGTCCCTTGGTTGTCCAGAAGTAAAAAAAGTAGGAAAACCAAAAGAAAATAGTTAGGACCAGACTGAATTGTTTTCAGAGTGAGTTAAAGTCATTCAAGGTTTTCCACACATCTAACATATCATTGGAAGTTTCAATATATAAAAACTGGAAGATCCTCATCTCTGCATTTGAGGCTATAGCATTCATAGAGGAGTCCTCTTGTGCTATTGCCTATTCTTTCAGGTATCATTCAAATTATGTCAAACTTCTTTTTTCTCCTGAGAAAGAAATAAATCTTTTTTTTCCAGGTCAGTTGTCATAGATTCATAGCTTGCAATTTTACCCAGTTAACAGATGGTACCAGGAATATTACAATGTCTTTAACAGAGAGAATCTCAGGGGAACAGAGTCAAAAAGGAAAAGACTAAGGGAGCACTATTTGCATTCTTCTACTCTTTTTTTTTTCTCTCACAATTAGTGAGAGGTTTATGCTAGGCATATTTACTGACTTCAATTAAGTGTTTGCCTGTGGCTCTTGAACTTTCAACAGTGGGAAGCCCTCTCAGGGGGCAGTACATTCAGTCCAAGGTCTCCATAACCTCTGCTTTGCCCAAAGACCAGTGCAATCCCGTGAACATGCTGCCAAGATATCTGCAGAGCTCTGGAATGTGAGCATGGAACAGGACCTTCACACCAGTCTCAGCAACAGTTATTGGTGGACTTGTTTGCAAGGTTTGGGGGGTTTCATGCAGTGCTGTGTCACCAGAAATTACAAACTCTCATTGCTGGAAATCCTAGCATTATAATGACATATCAACATAAGCTAAAAGTAAGCAATACAATTTTCCTTGATTTTCAGCAGTGCTAAGTGCTTGTAGCTACTCCTGACTTGAGTCAGATTTGAGGGTACTCAGCACTTCTGCAAGTCAAGTAATTTAACTTAAATTTTTCTTGCTTTTGTAATTTCTTAAATACCTTTAATATTAGTGGCAGTTCTGTAAGAATATGATAACACAACAGAAGCAGATTTGCTTTTGGTCATATGACCTACTTTTTAGCTACTTTCACAGTCAATTATTCTTTTGGCTTCTCTATCATTTTACGGCATTAAGACTATTTTTTTAATTAAAACCTAATATTTTATTATGAAATAGCAAAAAAAGAAGAAAAGAAAAAATCATTGGCCCCAAACTGCCTAGGAATTGTGACTACATGAGTGACATATAACGAGTAAGAACTGAACCAACATTTTTAAGACTTGAAGACACAAATTAGGCTTTTCCAATATTACTGAATCTAAAAAAGTAACCTTATTCTAAAAGACTCAGCAAAGTAGCAAGAGCTTTCACAGAGGCCCCTGGGAGTTTCTGAGCACTGAATACTTTTGAAATTAAAGTTATATATTGACATACCTTAAATACTGATTTAGGCTCTTGATGTAGCTTTCCAGTCTGAGTAATTCTGTCATGATTTGTGTGACCTTGCAGAGGGTAGTTGAGAAATTGCTCATGGTTGCAATATTACCTGAGGAGAAATAAACTTTTTTTGGGGGAAACAGGTTATCTCATCAATTTCTGCTTTACAATCAGAAATTAATATGATTCATAAAATGCCCTTTTAAAGTGATCATTAAATGTATAACTGAGTGGATTTCAAACAGAACCCTCAGAAATAACTTCCATTTTTTTTATCTTCAGAATTGTATTCTTATTAATAGATTAAAGAACCAGTATACAAACAAAAATTCAAGTATTATGTGAGGTAGTGCGAGACAGCCAGTACAGAAGTTAGAAGGCCAAAAGACATCTGTGCAGTAACCTTCTCTGGTACCCTTTGCAGTCACATTTCTCAGAGTACATCCTCTGTCCATCCTTAGAAGCATCTACTTGGCAAGTGATTCTTAAAGTAGGGAAGGAGGCAGAAATCTAAGGAATTTAAATCTTTCAAGTAAGAGCCCACTTCTCCGCCAGTGGATTCTAATCAGTTTTAGATGCCCTCTTCTCCTCACATTATCCTTTTGGCTCAGCAGGGACACACCCATCACTCTCCCCAAAATATTTTCTTAATTGCATCTTGAGAACTGCAGTTTGAGACATGTAGCAGATATCAGACAACCCCCGAATTAAATCCATTTTAAACTAAGGCTTGCCTGAGAGAAAAACCAAAAAAAGACTCCAAAAAACCAAAACCAAACACCAAAACCAAAGTGGAGGGAAAATGGCCAAGGCATAGAGAATTCACCACTGTGCTCTGTAAAATTCTTCCCACGGTCAACTTCCCACAGAGTCAGGAACGAGTTATATTTGTCTCCTAGACTCAGGTAAGTTTCACTCTTCTATGTCAATACTCATCAGTTTGGTCAAGTATCCCATTAACCTTTCCTTTGGCGACTTCTGAAGAATTTTACCGTGTAGCACATTTCCAGGTTTCTAATTACAGCCTCCTCTGCATCCACTTAGACCTATTAATATGAATCCTGACCTAGAGACACCAGACCTGACCTGGTGACAGGCATATCATACACCAGAAGTGGGTTCAGTCACATCTCTACCAAACAGAGATATAAAGTCATCTTCACACTTCTTACTCAGTTTTCTCCTGAATCATGACAGGTGTGCATTAATTCTTTTGGACAGTGACCTTGTCAGCTCAATAGGGATGACTTATGATCCGATGGATACCTGCCAAAAAACTGTACTCTCTGTTCAAGTCTACTGTGTACAGAGTTCATATACTTCTTATTAAAGAGGTTTTTTTATTTGACGCAGGTCACAAATTCACAAGAGGTGTTCTCTCCTATTTGGCAATATTTAACTGTATCCCTGTTTTGCATAAAACCCTAGCATATTTCTTTGAAGCTAATGTGACCCTTAAAATGCTAGGTAATCTCACAGTTATTCCAGACTCCTGTCTTGCATTATACGGTACTGTTGTTACAGAGTTTATGTTGAAAATACCATTGTAGTTGCAGATTAACATTAATTCTCCACATATTCTCTGACATTAATTCTTTTCCTCAGGTCTCTTACAAAAGAAAGCACCTGACAAGAAGAGAAGAAAATATTATAAAGTAATGAACTAAAAGAAAAGGGATCAAATGTGGAAAAAAAACCCCTAGAATTTTATTCAGGTGCCTCAGTTCATTTCATAAGAAATGGATAAATGTGGGCCCTGGAGACTGCCTGGGACTGACAACTGCCTGAAAAACAAGTAGTTTGGTTGGTAGAACATGCCAGAAAGGGTACTATACTTAAAATCAGTTCTCTCTCTTAGACTTATACTTTAATTGCCAAAACATGCACCTTAGATTCCTAAACATGAGTAGATTTGTAACTAGAAAGCAATTCACTTAGATACCTGGCTTGCATTTTTGGTGCAAAGGAATACCTCACTGTTTTTAGATTTACAGAGCATAGTTGCTCATTTTCTATATGTTGGTTAAAGCACTCTTCCAGGATGAGTCTTAGTCCCTTGACTCTTTGGGACTCTCACATACATTTTCTGCTTCCCAGATGTGCATTTCACTACATGAGTCATGCATTTAGCAAATACATTTTTAATGCAGATTTCATACACAACACCGCAAACAGGCATTTACTCAAGTCACAGCATCCTTGTCTGGATACTTCAATCTCTGCCGCAGAGTCAGTGTTTCTCATTTAATCTGTGTCTGTGCCCGTGCCTTGGGGCTTCAGAGTAGTACAGATTCAACAAACTAGTTGGATTAAACTCAGGATATAATGCTAATGTTAAGTATGTCCCAGTTTGGATACAGTGCTGTTTAAACTGCTGTAGCAAGCGCTGAATACAGTTCAAGTTGCCTACTACCCCAGGCTTCTTGGGGCCACAGGCCTTTGGCTGAAACACTGTGTTGGTCAAATATGGGAAAGAACAAGTCATTAAGAAAGGATCCCTTAGCCTGCTGAGCAACCTTTGTATCCCTTGTAACAGCAGAAATAGCCACCCTTTACCTGTTTAAAAGATGGAATAAGGGTTTTCCTGCAATTCCTGTTGACTATAGTGACTAAAGTTAAACTAAATAAATGTCTTTAGACTATCACCTCAACAGCAAGACAGGTGAACTTCAGGCTCAGAGGGAGCTTTCTGAGAAAAAGCTTAGTTTCTGAAGGAGCTAATTGGCTTAGGTAGAAGTACTTTTAGTCTCTCATATTAATTTAGATGTCTGTTTTCCCCCTAAGTTGCCCTGTTGATATCTAAGCAATTTATATTCAGCTTGTCCAGATCCTCTAGGCAATGTAACAAAGACAAGACAATTTCTTTGTTCCTTGTATTACTAAATTAAGCTAAAACAGCATGTCAAAGTAATGTTCTTTCCTAGTAGCACATTATCCTTAAGCACCTTCATTATTTTCTCTCTGTATTGTACTATACAATTGTATCCTATCTTCTGAGCTGAATTCTATGGGGCTCAGTGTACACTGGTTAGATGAGTTTAAGGATGTACTTTAACAATTACTGATGTTACTGCCAATATGACCCAGCTGTTACACGACAGAGGATTAGTGTCCTCATAATTCCCATTTAAGAAGTTAAAATGGATTGAATGGAACAGGTGCTGCATTATTTGTGCTGATCTTTGTTCTGCTGTACCTCATTTTACCTTGTCTGAGCAACATTATCAAGGGCTACCTAAAAAGAAATGCAATTCTAAAGTGAGAATTTGACTGATTTGTGAACATGCCTAGGGTAGTCTTTAGATTTCATACTGAACAAAAAAAAAACAAACAAGTTTCTTTCCACATTTTTTGTTCCTTGAACAAAATCTGAAAAACAGAAACCTCTTACTTGCTGATTTAAATTATGAGAAGAGAAATAAGGAGGATTAATCTTTTGTTCTCAGCAGGTAAGATGCTTATATCTGATTTTTGTAAAATGAATTTTATCTCATCAGTATAAATTTACAGTTCTTGAAATAACTGGTTCATGTTAACTCTGTGTATCAGATTAATGCTTAACTTTGATTGCCAATCTCCACAATGAAAATTAATGAAGATATCTCTCATATATTTCCCCTTAGAAAAGCTGAAATTTTATCTGGGAATTTTGCACAAGTAGCAAATATCTTGGTCAATTCCTGAAGAATATACCAAGAATATGAACTGATTTTAGCTGTAAGAAAACTTTGGTGACTTTAAAATTAATCATAATACTACTTGTTTACTTAAAAAGTTGAATAAAAAGTTATTGTTACCTGAACTCTGAGTTTTTCTCCAAGGTTAAACAAATTCAGCGACTGTGACTGTTGATCCCCTCCATTCTGGCAACAAGCTGTGCTGGAGAGAAAGCAGGTATATTATATATACATTCAGAGTCATGTTTTCCCATTTCTTCAACCAATATCTTCTACCATGTCTGGATTTGGTAGTTAGGGATTCTAGTGTTTGCAGTTCAAAAGTTATCTTCCTCCTAAACTAGAATTCAGGTGTAACTCAGGATTTCTGGATAAGAGGTGTTCCCTTCAGCTTTATTTAGCATGTTTGGCAGTGATTCTCTTGAATTTGCTGACAATATCTGCAAGGAAAAAAACATATCCGACTTTTCAGAATTCAGAACCATCTATGATTGCATCTGCTATTAAGACATCATCTTCCCTCTCCTCTGGCTTCTGCAAGACCTCCAGAAATTCTGAGCTGTTGCTCTACGAATGCTTTTTGTCCATTAAGAACTGACACATCTGCCTAGTTAACCTGAAGGGTATGTTTCCCAAGTGTTCCGCCTCTGAACTATAGGAACGTTATTTTTCCATCTTCCATCTGTTTCTCAGTAGACTTTCTCTCACTTCAGGTCAAAATTTCTACTCACTTGGTACCAGTTAGAGCTTTTGTTGTTAGTCCCAAATAAGTACAGTGTTTTGATACACAAAGCTCTCTATGGGTTCTGCTTTTCCTCTGAGGAGAAAGTCTTCTGAAAGACACAAGTTCCTGGTGTTTCAAAATGCAAATTTGACTAGTTCTTATAGACAGCAGGCAGGCAGTACAACAGCCCAAGCTCTATCCACTTTTTCCCTCTTTGTATGATGGGGCCTTAAAAGCACTATGTTTTCATATTTGGATGCCACTTAGAACTAAAATCTTGTGACAAATTTTTCCTATAAAAGGCCTGACAAGGGCAAAATATTTTTTTGTTTTGCTGTGATTCATTTTGTTTTGTGCACAAAATAAATCAATAAATTACCAGTATTAAACTCAATGGGGGGGATAAATAAAAGTAAATTTACCTTAATGATTCGTTTCCCTCACTCTGGGCAATAGAAAGGGCAATGCCTCAAACCTCTTCAGCACATGAAACAGTTGGGATTTTCCTTATATCTAACAGTCAGTGAGTCATAAAAATGACTAAACTATAATTTTCCTGCTGTGAATAGAAAAAGCAGGAACTGCAACAATTGTGAATCTGTCACAAAATAAGTTAAAGAGTTAAAAAAGATAAAGATGAGTTAAAGAAAAAATAGTGAGTACCCATGCTGTTTAAAACTTGATGTAAAGTGGAAGAAAAATACTTGCCTCTTGACTGCCAATGATCATATATTTTTCCCTGGCTCTCATGCTTAATTTTCTTCTTTGCATCCATATATTTTATTTTGGCTGATTTATTTTGTTTACTTGCTTTTCAAATGATCCTGCAGCATATTTCCCAGAACTTATGCAATATACTTGGAGATAAGTAAATTAGAAATTATGAGAATGTGCTGTTTCCAAAAGAATAAAAGATGGAAAGTAAGCTACTTCATTAGCATATAATTAATTAACAAATGGAGGCAAGGTTGACACATTCTAGAACAGTTAGTTAAAAGTGGAGTAGTTCAAGACTAAAGACAGGACTGTTGTGTGTTTACAGAACTGACAAACCTACTGGAAATTATTACTTCATAAAGTGGAAAGAGTGAATAACAAAGAAATCAGAAAAACAGATGCTTCCGAAACAACCATTTCACATCATCACAACCTCACACTTCCCAACCTAGAAACAGTAAGATAGACTTAAATTGATATCAGTTTATTTAGAAAACAAATTTTGCACAAAATTCTTGTAAAAAACCTATTTAATCCCTGAAGAGAATGATTGCACAAGTAAAAATGATTAAACTTTAGATATGTAGAAAAAAATGGAATTTGTATTATAAATTTCAAAACATTTTGTTCTCATATGATATCTTGCCATTATGCTTATTCATATGAGATCATCTAAATTTTTTTTGGCTTAATCATTCTTATGAAATACCAGGGAGATACCTTTCATGCCATGGTTCAGAATGATGTGAATGTATATTTATTCACCTAAACAGAAATATTCAGATCTCTCAATAATGAGCATCCATAAGCACAGTAAAGGTTGATCAGTAGTTTTGCAAGCTTTTATTTGGATGTCTAACAACAGAAATTCACAATCGTTATTTTTAGACCCTAGGCCAAATTCATCAAGCTATTCAACTGTCTGTATAGCACTAGATTTCTGTTTTCTCTGACTTGTAGGAATCACACAAATAAGCTATCTCACAAAAAAAAACAAACAAAAAAAAAAAAAAAACAACCTCAAAAAACCCAACTCAACTCATAACTCCTAAAAATTAAAAAGGGGAAAAAATACTTCTAAATTCTTCTTTAATACCAGACTGTATTCTAGAATATATTACCACAATTACCACAGGTTTACCTTTGAGACATTTTGCCAGAAAACATTTAAAAACCACAAAGCTGCTTGGATTTCCAGATTTAGTTTTGAATCTTCATGTTTGCTACAAATTATTCATGGTTTTGATATGGGTAGTTAACCACACTGTTACTACAGTACATCACCTCAATTCCTCTGCAGAAACACATCTGATCCAGTACATAGAAGAGAAATGTAAAAGAAATGAGCTTGGAACTGATTTAAATCTTCTAGACTGGAAAGCATGGATGGATCAAGAGAACCTCTGAGTCAGAAAGAACTTCTAAAGGGGTCCACAGCCCTGGATGTATTTTAAAAAGAGAAACAGCCTCCACTGGGAAGCCAGACTGTCCCATTCTGTGTCTTTAAGAACAAGTAAAACAGGGAAGTGGAGGGGAAGGTATTAGATATGCAACATATCTCTGGCAAAATGAAACACTTTGTACATAGTTTATTCTACAGAGATTCAGATGTGTATTTGCAAAATAAACTCTTCATAGCTGAATAAACACTGTACATTCAGATTCTCAGCATCACAGATGGCACTTCTCTGGTGTTTCCATACTTATACTACTATGGTGATCTTGCAGCATACAAAACGTGATATTTGCATTATCAAGCCTATGAAAAGCAGAACCAGTTTAACAATGCAGAACAACTTTCATTAAAGGTTATAGGTTGTGTTTCGAGAGATTTTTCGGACCTCTCAGAAGGGTGAGCAAAAGAACAAAAGGCTGTTTGCAAATGTTCACAGGCACATAAGGGATATTATGAATTCCATCTGAGACTGAAGCAATGCGGAGTCATCTCTGAGGAGTTTCAGTACCCAGGAGATTTGAGCGCTGTTCTGATGAATCACAGTTGGTACAGCACAAGATATGTCCAGATGTATTTCAGCCGTTCCCTTATCCAGGTGGACTGTGGAGAATATTCCTTCCTCTCTGCTATGCCCCAGGCCTGCCCAGACATTGCCTAGGGCATGCAAGTTGGCCCAGGTCAAAACTGTTCCAGAAGTGGGCTGGCAAACAGTGTAAGCAGCCACATACACACCAGCTCCTATGTCCTCTACCTGAAGCCGAGGTTGTGTTGGTGTAGACCCAGAGAAGGGGTCTGACTCCTGAGCTAAAGACAGACCTAGCTTTTGGACCTAATTCCCTTTTCAAATATTGTATCAAGTGTTTGAGCTTTGTCAGTGGCATGCTATGCTAAGTGAAAGAGTGACACATTATTCTGCCTTTTGTTTCCTCTTTTAGAAAAGAGAAAATTTTAGAAAATCCTTCCTTCTTAAATAATGGAAATTGGGAGAAAATACAGGGTCCTGAAATTCTGATTGTAAAGGTAGATTCATTATCAGATACACTGAAGTGCTGGTAACAAACCTATTGACACCCAAGTGAAATAGCCACAGGCTGAAAACTTACTACAAACTAAACACTACTTATCTCTGTGAATAAATACAGTACTGAAGATGAAATACAAACCTTTAAATGGATTCTAAATATGTTATTTTTGCAATAATTTCTGTGCTGTATGGAAACTACTTTGAATGTAACTTCATGAGCTACACTCTTTATTTCAAGCAGATAGCATAAGAATTCAGAAACATTCCCTTGACCTTTCCAGTATGGAGTATAGTAATGATCAGATTTCTCAGAACAAGAAAGAAATTTTTTTTTCATCAGACTGTGTTCTTCACATGTGGGGGAAGGGGAAACCCAGCTTAAGGTTTCCAAGCAGCTACAGTTTTCCTGCAAATACTGATGCAACTTCAGTGTTTCAAGAGCCAGTGAGTAAGCAGGCTAACAAATAGAAACAGGGAAATTCCTACATCTTTAGTTTGAAAGGAGATTTTAGTCAGCAAACTGTAAAAGCAAAGTGGCTCCACTGTTACATAAAATGGTATGTATATACTGTAGGCAATTCAGTCTACACAAGATTAATGTTTTTCCACAGCTGCTACCTTAAAAGAAAACCATCAAGTGTCAGGCAAAGTCAAGCAAATGTTTTTTCCTAAATGTGTATGTAGCATGACACCTGAGATTTTTTTTCTTCTTGACAAACTCCTGTCTCATTCACTCTACAACTGCACATTTTCTGAAAAAGTAGTCACTCTGGAAACTGCTGCTCCAGTACAGTCTACAGGGATATCAGGAGAGGGCATTGATAGCAAATACATATGTTTTGCTGCTGATATCAAATTATTCAACACAGTAACAATAAAATAAAACTGAGAAGAATTACTAAAGGTTGTTAGTTATTGGTAGCTGAGCAATTCAATGAGGGTGTTATTTATTTACTATAAACTAAAAGCACTGTATAAGTAGAAAAGCATTTCTAACCACATTTGACTGACAATCTCTAGGTTAGCTGCTGAGCTCAGAGAAGAACCTTTAGGCTAACTTTAGCTGTTCGAAGTATTAGGTCAGTATTAAATAAAAAAAAAAAAAAACAACAACAAAACAAAACAAAACAAACAAACAAAAAAACCAAAACAACAAAACCCAACCAAACAAAAGGTCCCAAATTATCAAAGTTGGAAAAAATCAGAAAGAGAAGAGTGAAGAAGAGACAACACGAATATGACATTGTGAACTGCTGATATATTTTCATCTTGAATTGCTACTGCATTCTCCTCTCCCTATCCTACCTCAGGAAAGAAAATTATACAATCAGAAAAGTCAAGCAGAGAGTTACAAGGAAAGACAACTCAGTGGGGAGAGATTACACAGGGTAGGGTTCTTCAGTCTCGACAAACATATCTGAAGTGGAGAACAACAGATGTATATGGTATCATGAGTAGCATGGAGAACATAAAAAGAAGAGCACTGCTTCTCATGATACAAAATTAAGAGCCATCATAAGAAATTAGCAGTTGGAAGGGTCAAAGCAAAGAAAAAGCCATTCTTCAAACAGCACACTGTTCAAGTAGAACATTCACTGCAATGGAAGACAGCAGAGGCCAAAACTTTACAGAGACTCAAAAAGAAGTTAAATAAATCAATAAAGTTGCATGGTCTTGGTCCAGAAATTTATGCAGTCCAGACTGCAGTTCAGTCACGGACCACTAGGAGAGTATGCTCCTATCTGTACCTGTGGATCCAGGATCTTACACTTTCTTGTGTATCAGTAGTTCAATCTTGGAGGAACCAGATGGACCCACTGTGGCCACACATATGTCCTTTCCTCTTGAAAATCATCATGTGTGCTGAATTGTGTGTTTCAGCTGTTTTAGACACCAACTTTATCCCTGTAGCCTGAGGCTATACAATCATAAAATCATAAAATGCTTTGGGTTGGAAGGGTCTTTAGAGATCATCCAGTTCCAACCTCTTATCACATGGTCAGACATTTTTGAAGATCCCTGCACAGTACTGCCCAAGATATGGGCAGCTGTGTGTTGAGGACTGGCCAGCTAATATCCAGAGGGGTAGTTTTTGTGAGCAATTAGCAGTAGGACATGTGAAGCTATGGTGGTCTCCAGAAAAGATGACTTCAGTGGATTTGGCTGTTTGACTCAAGAAAACCCATATTGAGGTCTGCAGCTTTTCTATAATTAATTTCCTGGGCCCAGCAGAAGACATGCTGGTGTTGCAAACATCCACTTGTTGCATTTCTTTCCCTGCTCTAGAAGGGATTTATGAAAGGACACTTGTGCTGAGTGAAGTAAAATTTTTAAAAAATGTTTTCAAGTAAAATATTTCTTGCTTTTGTCTCATGTTTCAGAAAAATAGAGCTATTTTCATTAAAACAACTTTCCAAGAAAATTCAGGCTTAGGTTGTGAAGAATTTCAGATTAAACATTTCCAATTATGGCAAAGTCATAAGCACTGAAATAAGTTTTTAAAATAGGGTATTGCAAATAATTTAAATACTCCATAATACTACTGGTTTTACCCTCCAGGTTGGGATGAATAAAGCTATGTGGGATAATTTTTTAATAATAACATGGTTTAATTCTGATACAAATAATATTTGAAAATATCCATGAATTACAAAACTAGATTTTGAGACACCTTTGATCTCAAGTTGGTATGACTGAGTCAGAAGAGTTCTTGCTTTGGAGGAGGCAGTAGCTACTTGCACTTCTGGCCCTCTGGAAGGAGTCCAGTGTTTTAGTTTAATTTTCCACTGAAGCTGAGTTTGAGTAAAATTCCAGGGTAGAAATTAGAAGGACTAATTCTTTGCAAATCAAACGCTATTATGGAGGTGGTTACCTCCAGCAGAACAGCCAAGCTGACAGCTGGGGATAATAATGTCTTAAACTACTGACACAAGACTTGCTCATCTGTCAGAGACCTTAGCAAAACCAAATAGCTGGCTGACTGGGAATAAGTCACCCTTCACAGCACTTCAGCATTTAGTTCCACCAGCTGAGGCCCAAGCTGCCAGCTATTTCCACTGCATAATACCCTCCCCTGAAGCTATCAATTCTGGATGTCATATAAACAGACACAGCGTTAGCTCAAGGATATTTACCACAGTGTGGTTGAGGCAGGGTATGGGAAAGAAGGAAGGAGCTGGCATACATCAGCGGTAGAAGGCATTTGTTTTCCTCTGTTGCTCAGTTCTTGCAGATAGGAGAGTTTGTTTCCAATGCTGGCAGTTAAGAAGCTTCATGTGAAAACAAGGAGGGCACTAGTAAAGGTGGGACTGCTCATATATGCAAGAGGAACTGTTTTTACTCCAGCAAGCAACCTTGCTCAGTGAATTTAGGGTGTAGCATTATCAACCCTAAGTGGTAACTCAGATATACCAAGCAGGATAAAAGTAGATTTGACTCTCCCACCTACAGTCTCCCTTGTCAGCTATATCGTGCATGGTTAAAAGTAGGGATCATTCAAACGTTTAATTTCATTGCAGAACTTAACACCAAGATTCCCCTTATTCTATATTCTCTCCTATACCCCATGTCTCCCTGGGCTTCCCAAACTATTTCTGGGGCCCTAGGTCCCTGAAGACATGGATAATTCCAGCAAAGGGGTTTGTGTTCATGAAAGACATTGCTAGAAATCAAAATTATTTAATTTGATATACTAGTTCCTGGTAATGTTGATACAAAAATTTCAGTAAGAACAGAAAGGTAATTGTTTGTACAAAAAAAATATATTTTAGCTCCTTTTTTAAGAATTTCATCAAGAGTTTTTTTACATTCTCATCTGCATAAAAAGAAAAACTTACCTCACAACAACAGAGTTGCTTTTCCTCAATTGTAAAGCTATGACAGAAGAAGAGGTTAAAAGAAGCTTTTTAAATCAGTAGCACAATAACATCCTGCGAAAGACTTTAATTGTAAGAATACATGGGGCTGACAGATTTCATGTACAGTCAGTTGTAATACCCATGTGGTTTAGTCATGCGTCTAAGCCTAGGAACAAAAGCAAGATGCCAAATCATATCTAACAAATTATCTTTAGGCATTACAGTAACATTCTCTAATGTACGTAATTTTTATAAACATTACAGATGACCACAAGCTGAGTTAATGAAGTTATCAGATATCAACTTCTGTCCTTGAATATACATCTTGGCCTTAAGATTACCAAAGCTGAATGACGAAGTTGGACTTTAGACCCTTAAACTCTCACACACATGTATGTGCATATGTATATTTTAATACTGTTGTGGGAAAGCTGACTTCCAGTTCTCAGGGTATTTATAAGTAGGTTCTGGAATTCTAAATAGCATTTCATAGATTGACCCCTTTATTTCTTTGTGGTATAAAACAAAAGAGGAAGCCTGTGAAAGAAGAGATTGAATATTAAATCACACAGCAATAGGGCATATTACTGAGAAGCAATGGTTTCTTTGTCCTTTCCTTTTTTCTTCTTGTTTTAAGAAAAATAATGAGAAACGAGACCAAGTGTCAAAAGAATAATTTTTACATATATTTCAAACAGCAATGAACTACCAGTCTTGGAGTTAATTTGTTCAGAGTTCTGAAACAGATGAACTAAAATGGATTATTTGCTATGCAAAAATTGAAGTATCTAATAAAAAACAGTTGCTGCTCCAACGTATTAACAGATAGCAAATTTTTTTTTATATATTTTTAAAACTCTTCTTATTCATTCAAGTGCATCAGAATTTTTTTACCTGTACTTGGCTGAAACAAGAATAAAAACCATTATAGCAGATTGCCTGTATGATATGAAAGGCTGTAATTAGCATTGTTTTGAGAAGAAATGCTGTGCCTCTCTCCTATGTTTGCTGACACTTTGAACATCTGCCTGTAGATAACACACGTATAAAACATGCATAAAACCTGTAGATAACACAGGTATAAAAGAGACGCAGATACTACAGTTTCTTTTGACTTACAAGGTTTTTTATGCTGCTCAGGAAAGTAGTCCTTGGGTAATAAATACTCAGAGAAAGACTTAAACATGTTGCAACAATGGGAAAATGCATTTTAGTACCAATAAATACAAGTCATGTGAAATGTGTAAGGGATGTGGAGAAAAGAAATTAAACATTCTTGCAGTTTACAGAATTCATAGTAGTGTCAATGATCTTGTATGTCACCGCAGTCCATAAAATGGAGACCTCCATTCACTGTGCTATTCCAGGTACAAACAAATAGTATGCTAAACATGCATAAGGAACAGAGTTATTGGTAGTATGAAGAATATTGTAATTACATTAGATGCAACAGAAATGCAGTTTTTCTGTTATTCCTGTCTGGAATAATGTATAAAGTATGCATAATAAAGAAACTCGTAAGATTTAGAGACGGGTGATAAGAATAACTGGGTAGAACTGAGACAGATTTTGGAATATTTTAAATCAAATAAGTCTGCCTTTCCTAATGTACAAGGAATAAAATATTAAAAATTGAAAAACAAGATAAAATAGTTTATTACTGAGCATGGGTGCAGCCAAACCAAAGAACTCATTACACACAAAATCATTTTGTCCTAGAAATGAAAAAGATTCAGAAAGCAATCAAGAATTTTATGTCAGTGCAGAGTTACTGCAATACCCTGCGAGAAGGAGGCCAGACTACTGTGTCAAGACCTAATCCTTTCTAATCACCTCCTGCTCAGAAGAGGCTAGAAATAGGTTTAGCCTATATGGAGTAAGCGATTCCACATCTGTCTGTAACAGGGTTTGCATGTGTCCATGATCTAATATGACTCCAAGTCAGAATGAATATGGTATTTCCTGTGTCATACCACACATAAGACAACATACTAATATTTTTTTCATGACTATTTAAAAACTGTTTGAAAGTTTTTACACTTGAAAATGTTTGCCAAGGTGCAAAAATATTTGTTAGTAGGACTTCTGTCTTTTCTTCCAAGAAGTATTTTCTTCTAGGAGAAATACAAGATCTGTGCATTATAACAACAAATACAATGTGCTTTTGATATTCTAAGAGACTTAAATATACTCAAGTACCCCTTAAAATGACAAAAATAAATAAAATTAAAGTTTAAATTCAAAAAGAAAAGGGATGTCTTTGTGAGTCTAAGCAGCAAACTGCTAGACTGTCTGCTGGCACTCCTGCCCTAGGCACCCATATGATCATAAAAAAAGGATGTGTTGGCTGCCTACATTCATGTCTGTGTTTTCAGATGGAAGTCAGCCTGTTCACATTTTGATTGGGAGCTTTGGTATAGGAATGGGTGCCAGGTTATTCTGAGTTTAGATGGGCAACTTGCATAAATAACATTACCAATGCCATATAATTCACAGAAAGTCCTGTGACTGTGCCAAAAAATCATAACAGCAGTTGAAATTATATTTTGCAGGAAGAATAGTCTGCTTTAGACAGGCAGCAGAAGGCAGGATACATCACACTGCAAAGGAGTAATTACAGGGGTAGCCTACTTTTTCATCACTTGATTCAGTCCTGGAGTTGAACATGCTTAGAGATGTGTAAGTTTCCATTACGCAGCAAATGTTTACACTGGGAAGCTGATTCACCCTCTCCAAATAACAATATTAGCTTCAGGTCCACAGCAGTATCTAAGGTGTTGGAGTCTCTCATGTCATTGCACAGCTAAAGTCAGCTACCCTGCAACTACAGGGAAGCCTGCAGTTTTCCTCCTGCCTCCTTGGATGTACTGCAAAGAGGAAGGGACAGAAAATTAGCTACTTGCACGTGGTATGACACAACTGCATGTCTGTGAAAACGTCCTTGCATTTGTGGTATGGTTTCGCAGAAACTGAACCAGTTAATCACCCTTATTCTAGAACAGTTCTTGACAATTCTGTTGGAAAGGTTATTAAAAGAGTGCCATCAGAAGAAAGCAGTTCCTCTAGCACAGACTGTCGGAAAGGAGATTTAGGAGCAGAAGGAACTGAGCCACAGGATTTCAGCCAGCTAGTTAAAGAAAGAAGGCTGCCGAGTGGAGAGCAGGCAAAAGAAGGAAGATGAATCACTTCAGATCTGACTAAATTGAATATCTACTAATATTTTAGGAATTGTTTTTTTCACAGGCTAGAATTATTTTATCTTATTTGATTGGGGGATTTATAGGAGAGCAAAATATTTGTTCTATAAAAATCATTAAAGAAGTCTACGAATTGCAGTAAGTTAACACACTTGTGTATTTGCATTAAGCAATTGCAATATTCATATATTTATCTATATTTTTTTATTTGATATTCTATATGCCTTCTGATATTTTGGTTCCCATTTTCTCCTTTGCCTCACCTTCCCTGGAATTAGATGAGCTGAGATTGAAATCTCCTGTCTTAGGTTGAGGCAGGAGGGAAAGTAATTTAAAACTTTACTAAATTCAAGCTTCTGTCACTCTGAATATTAGTAGTTGCTATCCTCTCTCACTCTATTTGTGCTTCCTTTTTCTTTGTCATAGTTTCTGCAGCACAAAATCCCCAAGAACCTTCTTAGCTGTATTTAAAACAATGCTTGATGTTTTGATCAAGTCCTGTGCACCTGCTATTAATGAACAAGATTCAATTTAGACCTCGAAGACTGAATTTGGACCTTGAAGTCATAGTGAGATCACCCTGGTGGCTTACACTATATTTCAAGATCATGACAAGCCACCCTCCTGAGTTTAGTTGTCTTGGGATCACAGCTTTTTCAATCAGCAAAGACTAATGGGAACCATTTTCAGAACTATCACAGGTGCTCTAGCCAAAAAATAGAGTTTTAGAACTAAACAAATATTGAAGTCCTCCAGAGTCTTTTAGTAATATTTTTTGTATTTAAGCTGACTTTTCTAATTATAATAACCACTTTGCTGCAGCGTGAAGGGCACAATTATTAAATGCAACTCTTGGACAAAGATGGATAAAAATAAAGTTTTATTTTATTAGATGGAATTGGGCTAATCTCTAGGTTTTATTTATTTGGTTGGTTTTTCTCACTGCAGCTCAGATAGCTAGTTTTGTTTAAAAAACTTTTTTTTCATAAACTACATGATGCAAGTTCAAGCTTGTTTGAGGAAGAATCATCTATTGATTTGGGAAAGAATAAAAATAGCTTTTGGTCTTGTGGCCTTTTAGGCAGTTAGACATAAGCAGTAGGACAGAGCTCAAGTCTTTTCTGGACTGATCCCAAAATGAATTAAAATGGCTTTTGTACAAACACATAATTATGCTGTTTATTTAGCTACAGGTTACATTGTCCTATTTTTGGTGTTGGAAGTAGAGTAATTTTTCAGAGCGCATGGCAATTAACATGTTTGACAACTGGTTTGTCTATCTCCAAATCTTTGTACTGACAAGTGATGTCTATCTTAGAGACAGGGTTATTGTAGCATATGATTTATGTATCCTTATTTTGCATTTAATTGCAATGACATATCATAATCAGAATGAGAAACCAAAACTTTAATCAGTCCTAGCTATGTTTGAAAAAACCCTCGAAATTCTAACACTTTTGCATGGGAAATTATGAACAATCCCCTAAGTGCGAACCAAATTAACATGATTAAGTTGCTAACATACAGTCTGAATTTTGCATAATAGCTAATGTGTAAGCTTGTAAGTGCTTTCAGCAACAGACCTGCTGTTACTAGGAAGGTAGGAGGCACCTTAAAGCTACCTCTACTGCCAATAGCTGTATATCATTACTAGTGACAGGCTCCTCCGGTCCCGCAGGGATTTGTTGTCAGACTGAGTTGGGCTCAGAAGCTGGCACACTGTTACTGCTCTCTGTCTCCAGCTGATTTGCCTTCTGGATAGCTAGGACTGTATGCAGTCATCCCAATGTCTTTTGTTGTTTGTTGTTGTTTGTTTTTTTTTTCCTCCTTTTTTTTTCTCTTCATAAAATGGACCAAATCAGGCCTGATGTATGTGGACAAGCTCACAGGAAAACATTGCAGCTAAGCAGAAGAGATCATTCCTTTCTGAAGATCAATGAACTTGGTAGAAGGGTTTATTCTTTCAGAGAGGATGAACCAAGTGCACCTATCAGAAGAGTTTTTCATGGAGGCTAGAAGGTTTATTAAGTAAAATAGTTTTGTGCCAACAAAGACCTATGATTTTTAATTCTAGTTTATTTGAAATTAATCAGTGGTTTGCCATGGAATGCAGTAAAATCAGCAAAATCTCTTCCAAATATTCTGTGGCCTCTTGCATAAGTCATTTAAAATTCATAATATCTCACAGCTTCTGAAAAAGGTGTTGTGAGAATTAAGTAAAAAAGGATTAAAGCATTGATAACAATTACAAGAAAAAAATGCTCAATCCTCATTTGTTTTGATAAGCCTTAATCACATGTAGCAGACTTATTGGAGTGCTTTAAAATTATTTCTGAGAACAAGGGCTTACCTGTATAAAGACTTTGTGATCTAATCCTAGAACAGCCTAAGGTCAAGAAAAGAATTTGTGAGCCTTCTGCTGCTGCATATGTTCTGACTGCACTTAAGACACAGCTAAAGGTAGGATCATGACTGTGGCAGATTAAATTTAATTTCCTTCAGAACAAGTGAAAGGACTTTTACACATCCTGTGCTGTATTGAATCTTATAGCACATGGTTATTTTGTCTATAAGACTGCTCAGAAAAGAGACACTATTTCTTTTCTTCTTGGATTTAGTTATCCCTTTATATTCAGGAAAAAAGAACTATTTTAGTTGGGTTGTTTTTGTGATTTGTTGTTTAGTTTCGGTTGAGTTTTTTTATTTGCCTTTGAGTAAGAATCAGCCACAGGACATTGCCACCAAAAAGATGAAATATTCAGAAATGGAGGGAGCAGTGGCAGACTATTGCATTAGAGACTGTAATTCAGCCTTAACTGTAACAGCTCAGCCTTAGAGCCTTTCCACAGCCATGACTATAACATGCCATATTTTAACATTTTTCATTTAATGTCCTTAAGCATATACTGCACATTGATCTTTACTGTATTGAGTCTACTTTACTGTATCTTTTTTTCCTGGACTTTATTTCACTCACAAATACTCTAACTCCCCACCCCCATCCCAGCAGTGCAGAGGTTGGGGAATGGGAGCTGTGGTCAGTTCGTCACCCATTGTCTCTGCTGCTCCTTCCTCCTCAGGGAGAGGATTCCTCACACTCTTGCCCTGCTCAGCATGAGGTTCCTCCCACAGGGGTCAGTCCTCCGTGAACTTCTCCAGTGTGAGTCCCTCCCATGGGCTACAGCTCTTCATGAACTGCTGCAGCTTGGGTTGTTCCCACATGATGCAGCCCTTCAGGAACAGATGGCTTCCGTGTGGGTTCTCCGTGGGGTCACAAGTCCTGTCTGCAAACGTGCTCCAACATGGGTTTCTCTCTCCACAGGGCCACAGGTACAGCCAGGAGCCTGGTTCACCATTGGCTTCCCACGGAGTCACAGCCTTTTTTCAGGCATCCACCTGCTCCAGCATGGGTCCTCCACAGGCTGCTGGTGGATTTGTGCTCCACAGTGAGCCTCCATGGGCTGTAGGGGCATAGCAGCCTCACCACAGTCTTCATCATGGGCTACACGTTCTCTGATGCCTGGCGCACCTCCTCCCCCTCCATCTTCACTGACCTTGGGGTCTGCGCAGTTGTTTCTCTCACATATTCTCACTCCTCTCTCTTCCTTTGCGTAGCTTTTTGCCCCGGTCTTATATCTGTTATCCCAGAGACACTATATCGATCACTGATGGTCTTGGAGCCAGCTCACGTTGGCTTTCTTGGACATAGGGGAATCTTTTGGCATCTTTCACTGATGCCAGCCCCATAGTTCCTCTGCTACCAAAACCTTGCCATGCATACCTTGTTGCACAGGTACAATAAGAAATTTCTGGAGCAGAAAGTAAAAAGGAAGAGTTGCCAGCCACACTGTGTTAGTTCCAATATCGTTATTTTAGCAAAGAGAAAGGGGACCTAAGTAGATTTTAGCTGCAATTGGAAAGTTAGAACTGTGGCACCTGTCTGATCCAAACTAGAATTAGGTTCAATAAAGACAGAACATCATTTTTCTACTTTGGCGCACAGTAATAAAGGTTACTCTACTATCACATTTACCTAAAATTAATTTGTTCTTTACATCTATACATCTTTCACATTATTGAAACTACATAAAAGCTTAGGAGGAATATATTCTTCCATGAAAACCTTTAATGACTGAATTATTATTTGTCCGTTTTCCTTTATCTTCAAATTTTTGTGTTTGGGTTTGCTTGCTTTGGTTTTTTTTTAAATTTCCTAAACCTACAATTTATTGAAGTTGTGACAACTAGCAGGAGGGCAGAATGCAAGATCAGGTACTGAATATAGTCTGGATTTACCAGCTAACATTTTACAGAAGCCCTTAGCCTTGTGAACAAAAACATATTCTGGGGGCAGATGGCCAACAGGGAAAGTTTGATTCCACGTCTGGTACCAAAAGGAAGAGAAAAGCAAGAATGAAGATGAAAGAATAAGAATAGATATGAGGTACAAGAATAGATATGAGGTACAACATGCTTGACTTGAACCCATGTGGGCATGACTTTTGGTTTCCCTATAGCAAAATGATTAGTTAGACCAAAGCTCCACTTGCTCAGCAAGGCTAGCTGGGTTAAATTACCCATGCCTGTCTGTCATAACCTGGTGTCCAGTAGGGAAAGGAAAAGCCCAGCCCAGCAAAGTCTCAAGAAAAATATTCTCAAAATTAATATTTATGTGTGTGTATATATATATATTTATAAATATGTACTCATTAAAACTGAAATAGAAATTACGGTCACAAAATTCTGTTGCCTTTACTCTTGATCAGAAAATTTACCTTCTTACCAGGAAAATTATATGCAGCACCTACTGAAAATTAATTTTACTTTAAATAAACCCTCTGTTAAAATGCCTGATGTTCTTCCAGTTCATTTTCTGTCTCCAGAAAACACTGAATAGATGTCTAAGCTTCTGCCTTTTCAGCAGGAGTAAAGTGTGGATATAAATAACAGACATTGACTTGGGGAATTATAATCATGAGAGTGACAGTCTCGAAAAAAGAAGCAGAATAATTTTGCATAAGAAAATTATTTTTCAACTGGAGATTTAAAATAATGGGAGACTTTCCATTGGCAGTACTTGATTGCTTCCAAACTTATTGTATATTTTTCAAAAGGAACCAGAGGTGTAACAATGGGTTCTTTTTGGTCTCAATCTCCTGATGGAGAGGTTTTTCTTCTTCTGTTGACAGCCAGTGCATAGGTGAGACAATTTTGTATATAATGTAAAATTCCATTTTACTTTCCTGATACTCACTCCAGATAGCAAGCAATGGGGATAATTTGGGATTTTAGAACAATGCTGGAAGACAAGGGATAGGAAAGAGAAGGAAGAGGCAAGGAAGGGAGAAGTCAGGACGTCTATCATTTTGCCCTGACCTCTGTATGCCAATTATGTGGCTAGGTAGGAGACAAGTGGAGAAATCAGATGAAGTATCTATGGACCTACGGACACACTACATTGAGAAGAATGCTCTTCTTCCCATCCTCTCTGTAGGTGTGCTGTATTTCTCAGAAGGCAACCTGGAAGTTAAGAAAGAGGAGATGGAGATTCAAGACCAACTGAAACAAACAGGCAGAGACAAAGATTGAAAACTAGTAAAACTGCATGTGTCATTTTCTGAGTGGGCCTGGTTATGGAATATAATTACTTTAAATACTTCCGTGTGAAAAATATATGATGATTAGGTATCTAAACTCTCTCACTGGCTTATGTGAGGGAAAAATAAAAAAATCATATTCTTTGTTACAAGTTTTCAATAATTACTACATCACATTACGGGGCAGATTTTCAAAGCTGTGCTCAGAAATGTAGCCGTGAGATGTCTCTTTAAAGTCAGTAAAAATTGCTCAGTTAAGTCTCAGTGCACTGCTTTGAAAATGCACCCACCTTCTCTTTAGGAGGTGTAAAGAGATTTTTTTATCCCTTCTTAGAAAAGTTTTTAGTTCTTTAGCAGACTTTTCTCTTTATGCTTTGTATTTCACCATTTATCCCCAACACCCTGTACTTGTTACAGAACTTTTTATATCTTAATCTGTGTTTGCAGTATCTTTTCAGAGGGCTGTAACTGAGATTACAGGATTTTTGCTCTCTCCAGTCACAGTCAAAAAGATTTTTGCCTCTATTTTTTTTTTCTGCTGTTAGCTTAGGGGTATTAGTCATGCTTTACTCCAAGGCAAATGTCTAAACTTATTCCTGAAATGACTATCCATACTGTTAAAATAATGCTATTCATAGTTTTGAATTTAATTGAGTTTGAATTGTTAAAGCTGTGTCAGCATTCTCATTACAAACCACACAATAATTGAGCAGCTACCAAAAAAACACCCAAGATACCAATGCAGTATGAAGTGTACGATGACATAAAAATGGAATGAAATTAAAACAGTCTGTACCAACATAGGATTAATGAAAAATTATTCTCTGCTCTACTTTCCCCCAAACTCCTCTTGCAGCAAATAAGACTATGTATTTCTCTCAGATTTTCAAACATATCATATAGATAAATCTTACAGTGCTCTTTTTGTGTCTTCCCTGTATATTTGAAATGCACTGCAGCCATTTGCCTGGTTCTAGAGAAAATAATATAAAATCATAATGCCCCAATTATTCCACCGAGAATATTACTAATGAGGATATTTCCATAATATAAGATGCTGCAGAATTGACAAATACCAAGAAATAACTTAGTGGGTACTGTATAAATAAAGCGGAAAAAATATCAAACATTTGCATGATTTTTTAGTGCTTCATTTTTAACTTAACATAAGGATATTTCATCTTGCCATTTTAAGCCCCTAATTACAGTTACCATCCTTTGCCTTGGCATCCAAATCACAGTCTGATGAGACTTATTTTTATACAAGGAGACATCATACAGGGAAAGGTCATGCTCTACGTAATTCTGGCTTTGTTTTACTGCTTCAGCCTATCATAATATGAAATTTTATCAAACTCTAAACATATTCTTTTCTAAAATACTTAAGAGAATAATTAAGGCCAAATATCATGTTACTTAAATTAAAGGGAGAGAACATGAATCATTCCTTTCACTTCTATATTAGAAATCTAGGGCAATCATGATAGAAGTCACGAAGGCAAAACACATTGCTCTTTATATGAAGGAAGAAAAACACCACATTTTTCAATGCAAGTTACTTTAAATATTACCAAACATTTGAAAATAATTCCTCAGCTGATTATTGCAGTGATAGAGATTAATGTGCATAGACTGGGAATCGCTCTCCCCTCTGCACATTGAAGAAAAAATTATTCTTCATAATCACAATTTCAGAAGTAACTGAGGCCCTAACTGGAACTGGTTTAATCAAGATGTAGTGGAAACCAAACATTTTCAAAGGTTATTTTTAAAATGTTTTTTCTGTTTTCCTAAAGTGTCTAACTCTCACAACAACTCCATATAAGAGAAGGACTCTCCAACAACCAGTAATCTGTCTCGAAAACATATACCCACTACATTGTGATGCACTCTGGGGATACACCAGTCTAAGCTGGTGTGCAAGACCACCTTAAACCTTACAGAGATACTAGCTTGGATCCCCTACTGCTGACCCTGCTTCCTTGCATCTTATAAATGCCCACATGCAGAACAAGTTGTGTTTTTAAAGGGATACTTTTTTTTTTTTTAGGGTGTCTAAAGATGTGTTTAGTATTGTTAAAGCACTTCTTAGCGGTACCACGGAATTAGATACCTAGAGGCTTTTGCAAGTCCATTCAATAATGACCTACCTTTAGAACTTTTAATAATAGAACACTAAGTGACTTGTTCAAGTCACACTGAGTGAGAGATTCGGGATGTCCCATGAATGTATGTAGTGCCACTACTACTTCCAAAAGGTAACCAATGATGATAGAGAAACCCCAGAAAGCCTGTTCTCTTCTGCATCAAGAGCAGGAGACTGCCCCAAAGCCCATGGCAGGAAAGTGATGGGCCACATATGTCCTCAGTATCAAATTCATTCTCAGTCATTGAGGCATTTTTCTTCATCATAGTCCGAAATGTTTTAAAAAAGAGTGCTTGAACATCTTAAAGGCCCTAGGTCTGCTTTGAGTGCCCTATCAACAAGTTATTAGCCATCTGATCTCTCAAGACCTGGTTTGTCAATTTTTGTCTTGAGAAAAATTATTCATAAGTGTGAAAAGGAGTAGCAGAACATATTCCCTACTAAGGAAGAAGCATACTTGCTAGGATGGCTAAACAGATCCTTCATACTTCATTATTTCTACCAAAAGGAAGACAACATTTATTTGCTGAAAGCTTATAAAATCCCCCAATTTCCGCTGAAGTTCAGTAATTCTAAGTACTCTTTTGTGCAGAGAATTTTAAACTCCGATTGAACTCTAATCTTGTACTAAAATGAATAAAATTTTTACATCTCCTAGCTACATTATGCATGAAAATAAAGGTGGAAATTACACTTAATAATAAAACAGCTGTGAGTAGCATGATGTGATTACAGATTTTTACATCATCTTGCTTGAGTCTAAACTGAATCTTTACCTTGGTGTATCAATGATTAGCGTGAGCACCACAACAGCTGAGGAGAGAGAAAAAGAGGCAAAGGTGTCTATACATATATATCAAATCCAGAACATTCAAATGTAAAATATTTAGTCTTCAGTTCTTCATTATTCAACTGTAAATTTTTCCAGTAATCAAAGAGCTGTCAGAAGTGTTGCAAGAAATATATATCCAAAGTAGGCAATTCAGACCTAGAAAGCATAATGCTATACAAAGAATTCAATCAATACATATGAGTAATAAATACAGTAACACAAATCCAAACCTTTTTTTGTGTCATTTCTGAAAAATAAGAAAGCTAAATTTATCACAGCATTTGACAAACTGTGAGGTGAGGATGAGGCTTCTGATTTAACAAGGCACTTAAACATGCACATAAACTCTGCCATATTCTCGTCTGATTAATTTCTAAGTTAAGCACATGTTTAAATGATTGCACTATCAAAAGAAACACTATATTTCCTGTGAAATGTAAATTAAATGTGCCAACTCACGCAGGTTTCTAGTTACACTTTCTCATTCAGCTTATTGTTCTGGTTGAAGTAAATAAAACCTAGTGGCTTCAGTTCCTATGGAAATAATACAAAGAATGACAGTCCTTCACTACTAGAAGATACTTGATTTACCTTGAGATAAACTATCAAGCTTCAGCACAGACAATTCAGACAAAGATAACAGCATAGCTCTGCAACTCAGTACAACAGGTGCAGGAGAAATATTTGTCTAATACTCCAGCTCAAGAAAACATGCATATGAAACAAATGAGTTACAGTGATTTATATGAGATAAAGATCTTCCTAGCATTCTCTAATGTAGATCTTGACTCAAACTAAATTGTATGCAAAGGAATATTTTGCAAGAACAAAACAATCAGAGAAACTATTAATAGCACAAGGACTACGAAAATTGTTTAGCTGCACTGTCTTGCTTTCTAGACATAAGATAAACTATACACAAAAATCTCTGTTTGAATGCAGAATTATCAACATATAGAAATGATTAATCTTCTATCCATTGCAAATTGACATAATGGAGATAATAACTGTATGAAGTACAAATAGAAATGCAGACAATCAGACTCTTGTGCACTTCTATAAACATGCTATGGTTGGTACTTTAGGAAAAGAATGTGGAGAACATTTCTCAAATGTATCTTTTGAAGGCAGAACTTCTAAGCTATCAGTAAGGCAGCTCCAAGTTTAAAATGGTTATTTGATAAGTCTTTTCACCTCTTAGCTGAGGAACAGGTAATTAATTAATTTTTTTGAAGCCTGGTATTTTGGCTTACATGAATTTCAGATCTGCAGATGACAGATATTTGATTTTTCTTTTTCCTGCTTGGAATTCCTCTATAAATCTTTGGAAACACTGCATGGCTGTCCTATTGCTCTTAGACACATTTACATAACTGTTACACATAGCACTTACTTACAGTGCATAATAATAAGCAATTTCTATGTGACAGATTTTCAGGCAGTTTTTCACTTTTGCCAGTGGTGATTTCTATCCACATATACATCATATCCCTTTCCTATCCTGTGGGTTTTCAAGAACCTGTCAACGCTGAGTAAAAACTTACTGCTGGGTTCTGTATGACTGTTCCCTGGATGAGATCCCATCACAGGGCATGGTTTTCCCGAAGTCTGTTCTCTCAGTAGAACCAGATGAAGTGATCACAGGGTAGAACTCATTCAGATGTAATATCTACAGTTCAATTTTTGCAGCAGAGCTTCACTGAGAAACTGGGCTAGTGAAATCATCTGGAGCTATTGAGAAACTCTTTAGATAATGTCCTGTTTTTTGGAGTATCCGCAATCTCATTATACTAATTATAAAAGGACAACTCCCATACCTATAACTGTACAAATAGTGAAATGCACTACTGTATTACACAGGCAAAATACTAAAGACTAAAACACAAAAAATTCCTCAAGTTATGATTTCAAGAGACATTGATATAACTCTACAATTTTTAATCTGCACCAAGTGAGATGGTTGTACAGTTTTATTATACTAGTGCACCCAAAGATCCACAAATAACAATTGACAACAGATGAAGTACTGCCATTTAATTTCCACAATCTGAGGGCAAAGCAAGTAACAATTAAGCAAAACAGGGCTGTGTGTACATACAGTTATAGCAAATGGTTATCTCAAGAACCATAAAAACCTCTCAATGAGTGAAAATAGTTAAAAATATTTCAACCCCATGAGCAATTTTCATGCAAATAACATTTTTTTTTTTGTGGTCTCTTGCTTATATCAGATCATTTAAATAGTTTGGAGAATCCAGCAAGTTCAAATTTCCCAGGCTGAAAATTATCAGAAAAACATCTACCATGTTTGGATGAGAAGATTAATGATATCAATATTCTTACCACATTGTTCATGTCAATTGTTGCTAGGGAAAGGGATGGGAACGTTGGGGTAAGCTCTGCATGCATAACGCACCATGCAATTTTAAGCATGACTGCAGATTTCTTCTTCTGTAACCAGGATGAACTTTCTGAAATTATTTTTTTCCTCGCAGTGGTGGCTCCCTGAGCAACTTCTTGTCTCTACAGAGGATCAGAACACTCAGGAGGGTAGGAGTTCTTTAGTTTAGTTATGGTTTTTCTGGTAAGAAATCATCATGGGAAGCTAACATTTCATGTATTTGGGCAAGATTTTAGAGAGAAGCGGTAATAGTCTCATAAATGTATTAGTACTTAAGCAGTTTAATGAAACCAGCAATTTTCTCATCACTGCCTTGAAACTATTAATTTAATCACTCTGATATTATATGTCTCTATAAATAACAATAAAAACACTTTTTAAAGCAGATACATGTTTTACATGTAATGAACTTAATTTTCTGGAATGAACTGAACCAACATCAGTTCCTTTTTCATTTAATCTACATGAGATAAATCTGATTTAGCCTGAAATGAATCAGTTAGCATGAGCCCAGTGTTATTTTATAACTGTCAATAAAGAGATGCTATAGCCACTTATAATTTCCATGGAAAAGCAATATATTAATATA